>NC_136489.1:144534449-144986949 GCF_053919585.1 Euprymna scolopes
ATATGTTTTAAAAGAATTATTTTTTTGAATTTTTGAATGATGAGTTTTAGAAGTTTCAATTTTTTATTTTGAATGATGAGTTTTAAAAGTGTCAATTTTTTAATTTTGAAAAGTTTGAAAAGTGTTAATTTGTTAATTTCGAATGATATGTTTTAAAAGTATTAGTTTTTTTTTAATTTTTGAATGATAAGTTTTAGAAGTGTCATTTTTTTTATTTTGAATGATGAATGATGAATGTTAAAAGTGTCAATTTGTTAATTTTGTAATGATGAGTTTTAAAAGTGTCAATTTTTTAATTTTGAATGATGAGTTTTAAAAGTGTCAATTTTTTAATTTTGAATGATGAGTTTTAAAAGTGTCAATTTTTTAATTTTGTAATGATGAGTTTTAAAAGGCTCAATTTTTTAATTTTGAATGATGAGTTTTAAAAGTGTCAATTTGTTAATTTTGTAATGATGAGTTTTAAAAGTGTCAATTTTTTAATTTTGAATGATGAGTTTTAAAAGTGTCAATTTTTTAATTTTGAATGATGAGTTTTAAAAGGCTCAATTTTTTAATTTTGTAATGATGAGTATTAAAAGATGTCAATTTTTTTTAATTTTGAATGATGAGTTTTAAAAGTGTCAATTTTTAATTTTGCATGATGAGTTTTAAAAGTGTCAATTTTTATAAATTTTGAATGATTATTTTTGAAAGTGTCAATTTTTTAATTTTGAATAATGAGTTATAAAGGGTTATTTTTTTAATTTTGAATGGTGAGTTTTAAAAGTGTTAATTTTTATAAATTTTGAATGATGAGTTTTAAAAGGCTCAAGTTTTTAATTTTGAATGAGTTTAAAAGTGTTAATTTTTAATTTTGAATGATGAGTTTGAAAAGTGTTAATTTTTTAAATTTTTGAATGATGATTTTTAAAAGTGTCAATTTTTAAAAATTTTGAATGATGAATTTTAGAAGTGTCAATTTTTTAATTTTGATTGATGAGTTTTAAAGGTGCCAATTTGTTAATTTTGAATGATCAGTTTAAAAGTGTCTATTTTTTAATTTTGTATGATGAGTTTTAAAAGTGTCAATTTTTTTAATTTTGATTGATGAGTTTTAAAAGTGTAATTTTTTAATTTTGGATGATGAGTTTTTAGTCTCTAAAACTTTTGATATCAATAATGACAATTTCGCTTTGAACTAAAATGTTTCTTTACATATACACGCATACAGTAAAGGGACAGTCAGAATCTTTAAATATCTCCCGGTTGGAATATATGAGATAGCGAGTAAATGCTTGGCACCCAGTAGGATCGCCCATACCTAGCTTGGGCAATCTAATAAGAAAATTGGGGAAAAACTTGCTTTGTATAGTTTGCTTTATACATGTTTTGTAAGAAATTTAGAATGGGGAAGTTTTAACTTTCTTCTGCAGGAAGATATTGTAAAAGGATGAATAACATGAATATGATTTCACCAAATTTTGTTTATAAATATCAGAGTTGCCAGGCGTTGCCTGAGTTTAAGGGATAACATTTGATGAAACCTTAAGTTTGCTCCGTTGTGTGATTGTCAATAGACATGTCCCGTAACTCCTTTCCGATATTTTGGTTGGCTTCTGTATTCTTTTTCTTGTCCATTTCATGCTCTGAGGTTTTAGTTTATGTTCGTTATTTTTGCTGTCCTGTGTTATTATATCTGTATAAAATAATAAAGATCAAACACAAGGCAGCAAAAATAAACCAATTTCGTCTGAAATTAGAGAGAAAACTATGTTCGATGTATGTGATATTCTTGTTTCTGACATATGTTTTAAAAAGAGAAATATGTGATTGTATCTTTTATGTGTGGTCTCCTTCACGACTTCCTGAATATATTTGCTTAGGAGGATTAGTGTGGATATGGGTGGAAGCGCTGAGTTAAGGAGACTATTTACTGCTATCTTCTTTTTTTTTTTTATTACATTTTCACCCCAAACAAGGCACATTGCAACTTTGGTGTAGGGGGCTACTATCAGGGGCAGCAACTACTGGGGCACTATGTAGGGATTTGGGCAGCAAGATGTCGGTTCACGTTGCACTTGAACTTCTGCATGTCAGTACATTTAGGGAACCAGGATCCTGGAATGGAATTCCAGAGTCTAGCGGTTCTGGGGAAGAAACTACTGGAGTAGAAAGATCTTTTACATCTAGGGATCTCTACTGTGTGGGGGTGGGATTTAGCTGCCTGTCGGGTTTGTCGATGGTGTCTGCATTGTGGGGGCACAAGTGTCTGCAATTCGTCAGAGCATTCACCATTAAAATACTTGTAGAGCAAGCAGAGTGACGCAACGTTTCGTCGATGGGACAGAGGCTGAAGCTTAGATGCCAGTTCAGGGTCTATCAGATTAGCGACTCTTTTTTGAACCTTGTCTAGGAGCGAGAGACTAGTAGTAGACACACCAGCCCAGATGTGACAAAAATACTCCATACATGGGCGAATGGTGGCCTTATAGAGATACAGGATACTTTCAGGTGTCAGTAGTTTTCTAGCACGGTAGAGAGAGCCTACCATTTTTGCAGCGGCCCTGGCAATGTTTTCAATGTAATTGTTCCAGCTCATGTTTCTTGTGAACGTTAGGCCAAGCAGTTTGAAAGATGTGCTCTCAGACAGGGAGTCACTGGCCATTGCTATTGGTGGCAGAGAAGGTTTCTTGTAGTTATTGAAGGAAACCAGTTTAGTCTTGGCAGCATTGAATGTGACCATCCATTTATGTCCCCATTCCACTACAGATTGGAGGTCATCCTCTAGTGTTTTTGCATTTCTTTAGATATGTGTTCATTTGTTTTCCTGTCATGCCTGTTATGGAGTGTAGTGTCATCAGCATATATACCCATCTCAGAGGCAGTTTTGTCGGGGAGGTCATTAATAAATATCAGAAACAATAGAGATCCAAGAATAGACCCCTGAGGCACTCCCGCATTTATATCACACTGTTTAGATGTTCGACCGTCGAGGACAACCTGGATTTTTCTCTTATCTAAGAAGGATTTAATTATGCTAATCATTCTACCAGTGATACCGTATGATTTAATTTTCCTGAGGAGACCCTTGTGCCATACCCTGTCAAAAGCCTTAGATATATCTAGAGCTACCGCTCTGCCCTCCCCCGCTTTGTCCAGCGAATGGTATATACATTCAGAGATTACAGTGAGGATGTCAGCTGTGGAACGGGCTTGTCTAAATCCATATTGTTTGTCAGTCAGAAGTTTAGCATCTCTAAGGTGCCGAACTAGAGCATGGTTAATTATGGTCTCAAATATTTTGGGAAAAGTGGGAGGAGGCTAATGGGGTGATAATTTGATGGGTCAGTTCTTTCACCAGAATTCTTGAATATTGGTACCACAGAAGGGGTTTTCCAACAGCCCGGAAAGCATGATTCATTAAGGCATTTGTTGTAGAGTTTGGAGAGAACTGGAGCTACTTCGGCTGAGCACTTTTTTAATAGCACAGCTGGGATGAGATCAGGTCCACATGCTTTTGAAGTGTCAAGATTTTTTATGAAAGCATGTACCTGAGCAGGGGTGATTTTTCGATCGTCTAGCATGTCGTCTGTCCGCAAAGGAAAGTCAGGCAGGGGGTGGTTGGAAGGGTCCAGTGTGGAGTTGGAGGCAAACCGGCTGGCAAGCATATTAGCTTTGTCGGTTGTTGAGCAAACAACCTCGTGATTGTTGGTTAGTGGGGGAATTGTTGATTGCCCATTATTTACTACACTGTTGTAGATTTTCCAAAAGTCACGATTTCCCAATTTTTGTGCTTCGGTGCGTTTTTTAGTGGTTTCAGTAAATTCTCTCTTGGCTGTCGCTATTTCTTTCTTAACGTTATCTCTAGCTTCTATGTACTTCTGTTTGTTTGAACTGGACTTATGTCGGTCAAATCTGCGGTATGCATGCTGCCTTTGAGCAATGGCAGTTGCGCCAGTCAAAGTAAACCATTGGGGAGAGTGGGGCTTGCTATAAAATTTCCGCATGGGAACATGTGCTTCCATTGCGGTTTTGAACCATTCAGTGGTCTCATTTGCGCACTGTTCAGCAGGAAGAGAAAAAATATTTCCCCATGGGGCATCTCTGATAAGATCTCTGATGGCTTCCCAGTCAGCCTTTTTATAATATTTCGTTGTTTTGAGCACTGGCTCTTCAGTTTTGGGTCTAGAATTTAGGGCGATTTCTACCATTATCACTGCATGGTCAGCGTTCCCGAGTGGGCTGTCAGCATTTATTGTACAATCCTCGGGAACTGTAGTCAGAAACAGATCTAGAAGTAATGTTTGTTGTTCTTGCTGGTCAGGGAAACGGGTTGGAAACGTAACTATTTGTGATAGGGAGTGAGATATAGCAAAACTATGTGTTGTGCTGCCCGCTGCATCTGTGTGAGTAGAGAATCCAAGCCAGTTTTTGTGGTGAACATTAAAGTCACCAAATACAGTGACTTGAGCGCTAGTGTCGAGGGAGAATGCTGTGTCTATACTGTCAGAGACTTTGTTAATTATGGTGCAGTCCTGGGTCGAGGGAGAGCGGTAGAGAAAATAAAAGTAGCTAATGTTGTGTTGTATGTTTAGTCTAAAGCACATAAAGGCTTGATCGTCCGTTTCTAGGTTTGTTTCTCTAGTCAGGGGGAGGGTGTTACGTCCCTGCATATGTCTGTCAGAGTCCTTACGGCAGAGTGGGAGATAGCCAGGCATATTAAAGTAGTTAGAGGGGATGGAGGAGTGTAGGTTAGTCTCGCTTAATGCTAAGATATCCGGGGTATTTGTTAGGAGAAATGCTTCAACATCAGCTAAATTAGTTCTAAGCCCACGGATGTTAGTGAATGCAAGCCTCAAGGGAGGAGGCAAGTTGAATTTGTTTGTCCCTAGGCCTGGTTTGAGCTTATTTTTTTATTGTAGTGTCATCATGTTTTTAAAGAGTTTCAGTTAGGTGAGGGGGAGCTGAACAAGGGGTTATGCAGGATACCAGACATGCAACACAATCAGACCATTGGCTGACCTTTCTTCAACTAGGACTGTGGCCTCGGGAAAGCCCATCGGGGATGAGTGCAGGGTCCCTTTCCATGCGCGACATAGCACTACAAACAACCCGATATTATACAACTGTTGATGGAGCAGCCGCTCTAAGTGCTACCAAAGAGTTAGGGCTCCTGTACTACCAGTCGGAAACAGCAGCCAGGAACTGTCAATCCGGTACCCTCAGCCCATCAGAAGAAGATCACCCCAATCTAATTGCACAGGCATGCGTGGTACTCCCAAGTGCCCAGTTATGAGGGGTGGGATGTGTCGGGAGTGGGGGAACGGCATTCAATGCCCTAGACAAAAAACAAGATCTACCACTAAGTGTTTTGTCGATTCACCTGTGATAGTGTCTCTGCGCCTGACTAATAGGCAAAGAAGGAGTATGGAAGCCGGCGATAGACAGAGCCTATCTACTCCTTAAGCAATTTAGGTTTGCAGACCGGTAATTTGTTTGAGTCACCAGCTCTAAGAAGGTTGTCATCCAAGACTGGAGAGGCCTCCCTCCCCTTTGGTTTAGTTTCAGAGTTTTCCTTCTCCTAGACAGGTGATCTGGGAAGATCTACTGGGTCCATCAGCTCTGAGAGGGTTTGCTCCGCGCCTGGGTCCTACTCCAGGTATTTCTGCGACCCCACGTGGTTAGTTAATGTTACAGGGTTAGCTTGTAAAGGTTATATATCTAATGAATAGTTACACTCCTCAAAGTGATTTAGGGGCATGCAGTGGAAGCGGTTTTGTGGGGAGGCTTGTTGGTTAATGTTACAGGGTTAGTTTGTAGAGGTTATATATCTAATGAATAGTTACACTCCTCAAAGTTATTTAGGGGCATGCAGTGGGAGCAGTTTTGAGGAGAGGCTTGTTAGAAAAGTGTTAGTGCGGATTAGGACTTTTACCTTAGGTTTTTTCATTTTTTTTTTTTTATATAACTTTACGTTAGTTTGGGTTCAGGATAACGTTATAGTTTGAGTAGGTATTAGGAATTGAGCTAAGAAATTTTACCCAGTCACTGTATATTTAGGTTTAAAGAGGTTAGGGTGTAGGTGCAGTACACTCAGGGTGTAACTGGGGGTACATTTTAGGTTATGGTGCATCATTTTGTATGTATAATTAAGTAATATATATTTGGGCGAGTTTTCAGTAGATGCAAATAGGACTTGTCAGTGTTTCCACTATTCAGGGGGAGATAGTTTCAGTTTTCATTTAAGAAGCATAGAGAGTTTTGCATGGCAGGGAGTATCGGCTTGGTTTAGTATTGTTTGTTGCAGAACCATCTAGGAAGAGGCAATTGCTATGTAATGAAGATCGCTTTGCATCCGAGTGCAATATTTTGTAAATTCACTTACAAATACGTTAACTTTACAAACTTCAAAATATCTTCCTTAACAGTCAGACAGATTTTGTACAAACATGCTTTAAATTTCAAACAGAGTCTGGCAAATATAATAACTAGGGCTATGACAACAGAATATTCTTTTCATTGTTTTGACTCTCGAGTATATATCCGACACATTTAGACACAGTTAATCAACCGAGAACCACATCACTCTATATAAAAGTATATAAGATATCAATGGATACACACTCGAGTGTTAAAACAATGGAAAGAATATGCTGTTGTCCTAGTCCTAATTATAACAGTCCAAAACAAATAATTTTAAGCAGATATACATTTAGCAAAGAAAAATCAGTAACAGCACCTTTCACGTGTGGTTTATTTCAAAACGGTTCTTTTTATTGAATTCATCTAAATGAGTAAAAGATTATTTCAAATTTTATTAATAAAAAGTATCAACTTTTTTTGTAAAGAAACATTTTTGCTTTGTTTAAGTCTCAAATGTTCTCTCTGGTAGTGTTTGTATTAGAATTGAAATAGACGAAACAATATTAATTCAATATCGACAACTAACTAGGTACAACGAAAATAAAGTATGAAATGAATATTTCAGAGAATCTCAAGAACGTTCTGGGAAAATAATGATTGTTTTGTGTGTTAGGGAAAATTACGTACTTATGGAAGTTTCATGCGTTTATCGGTATCTAAATACAATAAGCATGAAGATAGGTGTGCGAATATTAGGGTACACGCTTTTCTTTGGGATAAAATGTATGTATTAAATTTTATCCGATTGAGAGTCGATACGTAATAAACTCATTCATTGTCGATGATGTTTTTTAACAATTTCAATAAATATAATAAAATGCAAATTAAAATAATTGTTCGAGAAAGTTTAGTTTAATGTGGGTCGTCGGATTGGGATTAGATAAACAAGCTCCAACTGTCTTGTACTCACGTAACCAAATGAAAATAAGAATTGTCTTAAACGTAAAAAATGAAACGAAAATTACAAAATTACAAAGTACGAACATGGTTTGCATGAGTGAAATGCTCATTTGTGCTAATAACTTTTAACAATTTTCATTGGTTTTCTTTTGTTTATTAATAATATTAACTTTACATTTGTTTGTGTAACGGTTGCCGCTGTAGATTTTCGTTTGTGTGTCTGACTACTTGCGTCTGTCGAAAGCCTTCGTCCTCAAAAAGTCTATGCAATATTGTGACATTTGCACGTGCGTTGGTTTGGAAGAAAAAACAGGAAGGTGCTTAAAAAAAACAGCTGTTTTGTAGGTTTTATAGTACGTACGAATTTTCGGTGTGATTTGTTTAATCAACAATCGATACTTAAAAATAACATTCACTAATGCTGTTACTTCGAAAGCTAATTAACTAGTTGTAATCTGTTTATATTTTTATAGTAGTAAAAAACTAATATTTTTTATGTTTCTAACTTTATTAACAACTATCTGTACCCGCCCGGCCACATGTTGTCGTGGTTGAGTCTGGTTGACGCATATATTAGATTGATTTGTATCGCATAGACACACGCACACACACACACACACGCATACGCACACACGCGCGCGTGCGTGCGCGCACGCACACATAAATAGATTTTAAAGTATATGAACGCTCAAGTTATGTTAAAGTCAAGCAATATACGTCACTGTGTAAGTTTTTCGCAAAATCCGGGTCGCGGCTATATTATTTATGTATTTGTTTATTTTTTTATTTAGCATAAAAAAAAGAAAAAATAGACAGTATAAAGGCTTCCAAAGCATACATAAGGATATTTTTTCAGTAAATAAACTGTCAGTTTCTGGTGCGTCAAAATCCTGGTCTCGGCTATAATAATCGCTTAATCTGTTTTATTTTTTTATTTAGCATAAGTAAAGAAAGAATTTTAGTAAATAGTATTTTTAAAAAAGAAAGATTTATGTAAAATTTTAGTATTTTCAAAAAAGAAAGATTTATGTAAAATTTTAGTATTTTCAAAAAAGAAAGATTTATGTAAAATTTTAGTATTTTCAAAAAAGAAAGATTTATGTAAAATGAAATAATTGATTATCAGCACACCCCGATGTGTCGAAAAACAGTATTTAATAAAGGATGCCATGTTTGAAAATTTCTGGCTCGTTCACTTTGTAATAAGATTTAGATCCTGGAACGAAAGAATTGTCAGCTGTCAGCCAATGATATTTGGTGGAATGTAAGAAGGGAGAATTTATTATTTTTGAATTTGGGCATGGAAAAATCATGGTAGGTCTATGAGTATAGGATCCACTGACAAGGGTGCAACCCCAGATATGTCGAAAGTGCAGAATTCTTCCCGGTGATGAGTGTGGTGATAGAAAGACTTGTTATTGAGAAGGAAAAATAGGAACTACTTCCTTTAAAGATTGTTGTGATTGTGATGATGTTGCTCCTATGATGAAATGTAGGATTTTATTATAACGACTAAATGTGTTTCTAAAGTTACATAAGATAGTGATTAATAGTCTTTACATAATAAATTTATATGTGACATCTGTTGTTGCAAACATACGGTACTTTGGCCCATAGAGGATTTCAAAATATTATATATGGAGATAATTACTGTTTTATTTCTGTTGTAATTATCTTGAAATCAATTACTGCTTAAACAATAAAATAAAAAGAAAACATGTCTATAAGTCGCTGAGAATGGCCGAGGATCGATTGAAATATTTGGCTTGTTGTTTTATATTGTTTCAGTTTTTATTTGCTTTATAAATATTTTTAATGTTTTCAACTCCTTGATATCTGTTCAATGTAACATATATGTTTGGTTGGTTGGTTGGTTGGTTGGTTGGTTAGTTGGTTGGTTGGTTGGTTGTTTTGTTTTACGGCATATCAACCCTTTTCAGGTTATTTAATGCCGAATCTGGTGATTTTGAAGAACGATTTTTTAATATAGTATATTTGTTTTTTTTTTAAGTCGTATTCTATTTAACCCATAGTTGGGACCCTAACAGGTGCTACCACTCCGGGTCAGAATGGACCTAGGAGCAATGGCAATTAAAGGGTGGCTCCACACTCCCTAAGGCCTGCAAGTTGAGGCCCTCACCATCGGATATAGTTTAAGGTCATATCCAGGACCAACATATATGTTTAAATGTAGTAATATGTTTTTACTTGATCATGTATATGTTTGAGTTTTTATACTACGCGCACAATTTGGAAGTGCATATCTCTAGCGCTGTCTAGATAATATCTCATGGATACAAGGAACTGCTGATTTTACCTTTTTCTGATCGACATCGATACATAAAACAACATTCGTTGCTGCTGCTGTTTCAAACAATTGAAAGACTTTATCAGTCACCAATGGGAAAACACATTTTATTTTCATTAAATAAATTGAATTTTAAGATTCTATTCAATTCAGCAACGAGGGTACACTTTTGAATATTTCATTACCAAAGTGTTGAATGTGATTTTACCTCCTCCCACCCGAACAACGCCAGGCCACCCTGAAATTTTAGCATTTATGATAAATTTAATTGTTCAAAAAAAGAACGAATTAATCTGGGATCGACAGCAAATATGATGTATTAATTACCGAGTAATATACTCGTAAGTAGTGATACGTCGACTTCCGGAAATCTTTTAGGTCACAACTTCTGGAACTCGGCGATGTACACGGTTCAATTTAAGTCAGCGTAAGCATTAATGTTCTCGTGTTAAAAAAATGACTACATGGTCATTGTGGATAGAAACGCTACTGAGATAAATTTAAAATCTTATTTATCGAAATTTAAAATAGACATCCGATTTCATTTCACATACATAACAGATGAACACACAGAGATGCATGCTCAGATTTATTGATTAGACTTAGGTTCGCAATATTTTAAGCGTTGTACTCTCTGATCTTCTTCATATGCCTGTCGTAACTTTAGAGGATTTCATTTACCTGGTGAGAGAGTGTAAACTACTCTCCATTCCCGTCTCATGCCTTTTAGAAAGTTTGTATTTTATTTGATATAAATACCTTCATTCAAGATTGACCTGAAAACCTCTATCTTGAATTTACTCGACACTACCACTTAGCTTTATGAATAAAAGCGTTATTGATAAGTTCATTAGAAAATTTTTAACGAATTTATAAACCTAATATCTACTATGATCACTTATCTAAACTCATGTTGTGTATTATATGCACATATTGTAATTAATTAGTGATATCGATTTATTATTTCTAATTTGGATATTATCCATCTGTTTCTTAATGATTTCTTTCCAATTTGTGTCCATCTCTATACATGCCCTACCAGCAAATCAAATAAATTACAGTAAAGTTACTAACTACACAAAAAGCACTTGACGAAAGCCGTCAAGTACAAACTGACTCATAAAAAATAGGATATCTATATTATTAGAAGCGGGAGTGAATGTTGTTCTCATGTATCTATTTTCGATTGGATAAAAGCTCAATCAAGGAATAGTATGCGCGCGTACTATAAAAATCTAAACGCGCAACAGTTTTCTCTCTTTCTATTATTTTTCCATACCTTCAGCATTAATGAAATCTAGTTCAATTTTTATAACAACATGTTTCGGACTAGATCGCCGTCGTCGTCGTCGTCGTCGTCGTCGTCAATAAGCAAAGATGAGAACAACAGTCGGAAACATATCACTAATTAAATTGATTTATTTATAAAATTAGATCGACATTATATAGATTTAAACTTGAATGTTCATGAATCTCTTTTTCAAACACTAAATTTTAAAAGGCTATATATAGATATCAAAAAAATTTATAAGATTTCCTGCTGGTTTGACAGGCCGAGAGGAGGTCCAATGCATTCTTTCAAATAATTACGATTGCTGTTGTATTGTTTCGCCAGATGATTTGATATCATTAAACAATATGTCGGTATATATCACACATACAATATTAGCGTGATAGCAGTGATAGCATGCGGGTTAGTTCGCTGATATGAAAATAATTTATTCAAATGGCGTGAAAAGACCGGTTAGCACTATAGAAAATCCAAACGACAATATTTGCTTTGAAAATCTTCCTCAATAAATAACGGACAGTCTATATTTTTATTTAATGATGGAAAAGCGAAGGTTTGAAAATAGTTGCTATCATTTCATTAGGATTTAGTTATTTTTGGAAGAGAAAGAGAAATATGTATGCTGATAAAAATAAGAAAAAAAAACGTGCGTGAAGTTGTCAAGTTGAGATGAAAGATCGCACATATATAAATGAATATTCGTGACTTTTCCATGGCTACGGCTTATGTTTGTACCATCATGGCGTTGGCTGAGACTTTGAAAGTAATGTTCGTTTTCATTCCAATTCCAGACGTGCCGATAGTAATCACGAGGACAAAAGTATTTTCTATTTTCAGACTTGATGTGATGAGTGCTGTGCTACAAAAACAACTGATCCAAAAGCACCCACAATGCAAATACCAGCAGATAACCTTTCAGCAGAGAAGAAAAGCCATAATTGAAAGAAAACATTGTAACCGTTTAATTCCTGCTGGCATATCAATTGATTCTTATTATAATTTAAAGTTATTTTCATAAAATATTTCAAATGAATTAAAATTCATTTGAAATCGAAATGTTTGTCATGATGTCGGTCGTTTGTAACTTGGGATTTTTTTATTTGTCGAATGACGTAGAAAACGATACGATTGGATCCGTTATGATTTCCTCCATTTCAACTCGTATTACATTTTAATTGTTGTTATTATTATTATTATTATTATTATTATTATTATTATTATTATTATTATTATTATTATTATTATTATTATTTGGATTGTCACCGCTTATCAAGGCCAGGAAGCCACTTAAAGATAAGGGTTATCAAGGCCAGGAGGCAACTTAAAGATAAGTGTTAGGTAGATGATGAAAAAAAATTAGTCACGGTGGAACTTGAAATAACTAGCTTATCTAAATGAACGACTCAATAAGAATTTATTCACATTAGACTTGAAGACGACCATGTCGGGAAGCAGACAAACGGTATTGCGTTCCACAGACGAACTGTTCTAGGAAAGAAACTCTGCTTATGGAATTTTCGTTTAGTTTTGGCCACAGATAAGGAGTGGGGAAAGTTGTTCGCGGTTGTTTCAGTGGGTGAGCTTTTGTTGTGAACGTTTTACAGGGAGGGACCATAGATTGGAGCTCAGTAGAACACCTACCATAAAAGTGTCGATAGAGCAGAGATAAACTGGCAACGGCTCTTCTGTGAGAAAGAGGGAGTAAGGAGGTGAAAAGGTCATCGTCCGCTAGATTTCGAAGACGTTTCGTATTCTGTCAAAGCAGGAAAGGATGCTTTTAGATATGGCAACAGTACTCCATCTTAGGCCGTATTTGACTAGTATATGAAGAGGTACGCGTCGGGAGTGAGATACTTTCTGGAGCGGTAGAATGATGCAACCATCTTTATTTCAGTGATTTTGACAACAGATCTGATGTAGGTCTTTCATTTCAGGTCAGAGGTAAATAAGTTTGTCGAAGCCGGGTGAATCATCGAGACAAGAGCCATTCATTTAATTGGAGTAAAGCAGGTGGCTGAGTATTAGTAGTGAAGAAATAGAAGTTTAGTTTTGTGTGTATTAAACGTAACTAGACATTTTTAATACATTCTACCAAACGTTCCAGGTCCGAGGGGAGAGAATCTGCAAGATCATGATCCTGATCACCTTGGAAGTGTTGTCATAGATGGTAGTATCGTCTGCCTAGATGTCGACAAATGAACGAAGAATGTGATTTAGGGGGTCGTTGATGAAGGTCACGAAGAGAGTTAAATCTAGCATTAATAAATACTGTGAGCATCCGATTTCTACCCATCAGCGACCGCTTGGGTAGACCATTCAGAGAGAAAGAATTTTTTGTGCTTGAGAGGACATTTTCTGCTATTTCGTAGCTGGAAACTTATGAAGTAGTCTGATAGAAATATCAGACTCTATCCCCTGCCTTCGTATTGGTACATCCACAAATGTGACCAGGATTTATATCTCATTCAAATCAGGATCGATTTAAACAAGCGCCGATATAAAAGTGCATCTGCCTGCGTTCATTGCACATGCCGTGATCGTCTGTGCTGGCAGAGTCGTTGCTTGATTCTAACACCATTCGCACTGTCAATTGTAACCATGTTGCTTTTTGTTGCTTTCGAAGAATGTCAAGCTTTTATATAGCGCTTTCTAAGCGGATAATAATTAAAAATATTAACTCAAAACGAGAAATAGTAAATAATAGCCTCTTCTGAACGTTTCAATACGTTAGCGTGGGACATCTCTCTTAATTAACACATACTCTATAAAAAGTATTATTGTATTATAAAAAAAAATATCGACTAAAAAAGAGCAGAGATATATATCGTTATACTTAAGCATTTTGTTACGTTAATCTCTGGTTTTGTATTTTGATTTTAATAAAACTTCGTGTGTCTGGGAATAGCTCTAAGAAACTTGATTTACTGGTTGCCATCTTGTTTAAGCCTTGTTTTTCGATTCGAGTGACCAGCACGACTTATGTGCTTTTTGACGGTCATTGAAAGTCAAAACAGCGCTTTTTGGCTTTAGGGTATGGGAATAGATTGACTGCGGTTATATTAAGGTAGCTAGATGAATTACAAATGATTTATTTGTGAAACTAATAGAAAGATTGCATATTTATGGTTTCGTCTATGGAAAAGCAAAATGATATTTCGGAATTATTGGTACTGTAAATCTTTACTGGAACGTGGATAATATAGATGATGATTTTAGCAATCACCATTTCATATCTCATTATCGGTTATTATGGAAAATAAAACATGTTGGCATTTCTAACAAAACAGTATTTTTCTTTTCATAGAGATTTTTAGAGGTAAAAATTATAACAATTATTCTATTACTTTTCAATGTTCTTCAAGGTTCAGTATTGGTACGTTTAGTTTTCAATTTTCACAAATAATTTCTTATATAAATTCATAGATGATAAATTACTAGCTATCACAATTTGATTTAAATAAGTGATTGAGATGTTTGGAGATTCACCTAGAAAAATACATGAAGAATACAAATGTATCTTTGTTGGTCCCCTGACAAAAGGCGGATGGACCTGTAAATTCACCCTTGTCCGTTCGTTTGTCTGCACTTTTCTTAATAGCTATGCCTTGGAATTTTTTGAAATTTTGCATAAACATTAAACATGACATGAGTAAAAAAAGTAACAGAACGGATTTTCCGTGAAAACTCTGGTTGCCTCCCTAGGGGTGCCTTTCGGGTTAAAATGGCTAAAATTAACACTTTTGTGCTTATTAAAAAAATTGATGTCTTGGATTTTTATAAAACTTTCTGAAAAGTTGTAACTAACTTATTTTTTATATAATTTTGTTTGTCTATACTTCATGATAACTCTTGGGTGTGCCTCAAGGGCTCTTTAAGGGCTAATAAAAATACTCCATTTTGGGGGGACTATTTTATCATATTTGTCCAAAATTTTCTGTGTATGTCTATTTAGCAGTTTTGCATGGTGCTGAACTCAAATTAAAATATGTTAAAGCCTTGGGGACTTTTGGGGCTAAATGGGCGGGGGCGCAAATGATGAACTTAGTCATTTCTTTTTTTTTTTTTTTGCATGGTGCAGAACTCAAATTTACATATGTTAAGGCCTAAAACTGCACCGTTTGTTCATTTTCACTAGGATTTGACGTCCCCTGTGTATTTTGGGGGCTAAATGGGGGAGTCAATTGCTGAACTTAGTCGTTTTTTATGCCTCGTTCACTGTGCCCTCACGGAGGACCATGCATGCTTCACTTGTTTTTCATTTAAATCTTATAATTATAGTTTCTCTACTGACGAATGAAATGTTTGGGTGGATTGTTAAAAATGTGATTTTAACTATAGGCCTATAAAACACCAAATATGTTGTTTTAAAAATATATAAACTCTCATGTAGAATATTATAGTGAGGATGTTTCTAACTATGAATATTTTTTACATATTTCTTTTGTTCGTTTACATATCATTCTTGAAATCTAATTTACATAAAAGTAATTAATAACAAAATTAATTAAATAATATATATATATATATATATATATATATATATATATATATATATAATTTAATAAAAATAAATTTATCGATATTAAATCGAATTTACTTTTATTAACAATATACTTTGGATCATTCTATTAGATTAGAGATTTCCAAATATTGATGAACCCATAAAAAATGTTATTCCAAAAGCTAATCAGTTTTCGAGTATGTAACCAAATCAGATTAATGGTAGAAATAGCGTACATTCTCCACAGGAATTAAATTAATTCAGAAATACTGAATTTCGAAACATTTGTGAACAATCAGATGAAATATTTAATACAATATGTACATTGACGATTGTATTATGGGAATGTTCAATATGATGTTTTAAAGATCACTGAATATATTTTAAACGAGAGATTTTCCCAAGTGATATAATAAAAATAACAAAAAACAACATTTTTGGTTAGTGAATCGATGTGATGGATGTGGGCGTGATGAAGATAAGTTTGGTGCATCTTCCATTCTGTCTCCACGAGAATTTTCCGATCACTCGGTTGTCTCAGTTAAGATAAAAACAAAACATAAGTTCTCAGATGTGCTTCTCCATCGTACTCTATATCGATATTCTATAGCTGATTGGGATAACTTTTGAACATTTCTGTCAGATATACCTCTGTATTCTACGTTTAAAAAAGTATCCTCTATAGTATCAGACCTGACAGAATGGTTTATTGTGGGTATAGTCCGCTTCCTATCATCCAAGAAATTCCAGCAAAAGCCTTACTGCTAACCATGATTTACTCCAGAATGGGCCTTTACCATTGCACACAAAACCACTATTTCCATTGCTTTCAATAAAATCGATGTTATGAAACTAACCCCACCATTAGGACTGCCAGTAACCACTGTAAAACAGTAATAAAGAATGCCAGCGATTTGTATGCTCAGTATGTCAAGTTAAAAGTAGTTGAGCAGCGACTTGGTTCCCACCAGACTTGGCGAATAACAGACATGGGCCTGAACAGAGACGGGTCCTTTATTCCAACCATCATCAATGGACCTGAGGTAGTTTTGTCAGCATCTGACTGGTAAATTCTACCCTTTGCAACTACAGTCGCTTATTACTTACATTTCCTCCTGTGACTGAAAACACACTATGCGACATGAAAATATTTGTGTGTGATGTTGTCAAGCTTATCAAAAATCTTTATTGCAGTAAAGCAACTGGCACTGACAGCATTTCAACCATAATGCTCAAAAAGCTTCAAGTGGAACTCGCTTGCATATTTACAAAGCTGCTTAAACGTTGCCTTAAGCTTCAAGTGGAACTCGCTTGCATATTTACAAAGCTGCTTAAACGTTGCCTTAAGCTTCAAGTGGAACTCGCTTGCATATTTACAAAGCTGCTTAAACGTTGCCTTAAGCTTCAAGTGGAACTCGCTTGCATATTTACAAAGCTGCTTAAACGTTGCCTTAAGCTTCAAGTGGAACTCGCTTGTATATTTACAAAGCTGCTTAAACGTTGCCTTAAGCTTCAAGTGGAACTCGCTTGCATATTTACAAAGCTGCTTAAACGTTGCCTTAAGGAGAAATGCTTTCCTGGAAAATTCATCAGTCTATCCCGTATTTAAAAATTCAAAAAATCGGTTATCTGCCTCTCATTACAGACCAATCAGTCTCCCGTGTGTCATAAGTTGCTGAAACCTGTGATAAACAGAGAAGTGGTTAACTACCTCAGTAAAAATAACCTAATCAGTGACATGCAATATGGTTTCCATTCTGCTAGATCTACAACTGATGTGTTAACTGTTGTATCACACAGGATTAGTGAACCTAATACAGCTAAAACTAAGCTTTTCTCTTTTCATCATAATCGTTTTGACCCTCCCCCCTCCCATCCATCAGGCCCTAACTGAAATGAATGGCTCTCGTTTTGGGGAAGCACCATGTCTTGATAAACTTCTGGGACGGGCCTTTACTCCTGATCTGAAATCGAACACATATATCAAGATCACTGGACAAATGGTGGATCATTCTACCACTATAGTAATTATCTTACTTATATAATACTCTATCTATATAAGAACCAAACATATTCTAAAATGGAATACTATTGCCACATGGGCAGGAACTGCTCGATTCACCCTATTTTGAGTTCAAAACCAGCTTCGAAACCTAGTAAGTGATGTCCTTTCCTCTTCCCTGCAACCACTTTCCCACAGAAAAGAAGTTGCTAATTTGTCTTTGCTTTATCGTTATTTTTGTGGAAATTGGTCATCTGAGCTTCCACCTTCCAAACTTTCACAAAAACACTCGACTAGCTACAACTACTATCAACAATTTTCCTCACTCTCTATCTAGGCCTATGTCTAAATGCAGATTCCACAAACAAAGCTTCTATCCTAGCACTGACCGCTTGTGGAACTCTGTTCCGCTGATCTGCTTCTCAGCCGACTATAATTTAGTAGCCTTTAAGTTCAATGTAAACAAATTCCTATTGAACTACCCTCTTAAGCAATAAAATTCGACCCAACTTACACCATTAGTGATTACTATTCTACCACCTTACATTCATTTACCCTTATCCTCGAGTGGCCTTTTTGTGTGATACCATTGTAAAGAAAGGAAAAAAAAACTGTCATCATAAACTTGTGAAATTCATCAAAATCTGAATTCTGTGATCAAAACAATTTGCAATATTTGTAAGGCGATTTCAGTAGTTTGGCAAAGAATCTTGAGTCAATCCCGGAAATCGCTGAAGAATTTAACGATTTGAATTTCTTTTCATATTTTATGACTTCTTAGTGACACTCAATATGGTTTCCGTTCTGCTAGATCTACAGCAGATGTCCTTACAGTTATATCGCATAGGATTAGCAAATCTCTCGACGGTGGCAATCTTTCTAGGGCAATTGCTCTTGACATATCTAAAGCCTTTGATAGGGTATGACATAAAGGTTTACTTCATAAGATCGCTAGCTATGGTATAGCTGGAAAAGTCTTCTCAATTATAAAATCATTTCTTTCTAATAGGTTCATAAGAGTAGTAGTTGAGGGGCAAAAATCAGAAGCTCACAGCATAAATGCCGGTGTCCCTCAGGGATCCATCCTGGGCCCAACTCTTTTCCTGATCTACATTAATGATTTTCCAAATCATATCCTTACATCATTTGTAGACATTTATGCTGACGACACTACCATTTATGGTACCACATCTAAGACAGTAAACGACCAAGTTCTCTCCAATTCTCTCTCCTCTGATCTTGAGCACGTAGTACAATGGGGAAAGGAGTGGCTGGTTACTTTTAATGCATCTAAAACCAAGCTTCTCTCTTTACATCATCAACATTCTAATCCACATTTGTCATTAATTGAAATGAATGGCTCTCGTCTTCAGGAGGCCTCAAGTTTTGACAAGCTTCTGGGCTTGACCATTACTCCTGATCTTAAATGGAACACGTATATCAAATCTGTTGCCAAGGCCGCTGGAAAAATGGTGGGATCTTTCTATCGATCCAGTAGATATCTCACTGCTGATGCTATTCTCTATCTATATAAGAGCCAGGTACGTCCAAGGATGGAATACTGTTGCCACATCTGGGCAGGAGCTGCTAGAAAGGACTTGTCCTGCCTTGATAGAGTTCAAAATAGACTTTGTAGCCTCGTAGGAGATGTCCTTTTCTCCTCCTTGCAACCTCTATCTCACAGAAGAGATGTTGCGAGTTTGTCTCTGATGTATCGTTATTTTCATGGAAAGTGTTCAACTGAGCTTCAATCTATGGTCCCCCCTCGCCAAACTTTCACAAGAAACACTCGTCTAGCTGTAAACACTATCAATAATTTCCCCCACTCTTTATCTGTGCCTAAACCTAAACGTAGATTCCATGAACAAAGTTTCTTTCTTAGAACTGCACGCCTGTGGAATTGTCTTCCGTTTTCCTGCTTTCCGGCTGACTACAATATGGTTGTGTTCAAGTCTAAAGTAAATAAGTTCTTGATGAGCCGTTCCATATAAGTTATTAAATTTACCAAATTTTCATCACTAATGATTACTATATTGACCAATTTCTACTGTACACTCTTTAACCCTTATCCTTGAGTGGCCTCTGGGCCTTGATAATGCGGTGATGCCTTTGTAAAAAAAAAAAAAAAAAAAAAATGACATATTTTAACTTTTTCTTAATGCTAACTCTAACCCTAATATTCCATATTCCATCTCTTTTTCATGCTTTCAATTAGTAGATCACTGTATCACCCATATTTTCTGTCTTCTGCAGTTGCAAATTATCCTCCCAGGGCACACTCAACTCCAACATAATTAAAACCTTCTTTTCCTCACTCTCCACATGATGCGGTCTGGTCTTTGCTATGTAAGGAGCAGTGGAAATACTAATATATTTTAAAGGTCTGTTGCCAAGTTCCATTTTTCTTGTCATCTTTCAGCGGTTAATTGTATCCTTGATACCCCTTTACATGCTTGTCAGCTACATTATCACGGATTCAATTCGTAAATTGCTTGGGCTATTTTCGAGAATGACTCGGAATTTTCTGTCAAAGTACTGAAATCATCTTGATGACTATCAAGAATTCCATACACTTCTAGAAAAATGTTTTCGCACTAAAAGTTGTATAATATAACAATAGTTGATATTTAGCATCAAGTTTATTACAGGAAATAATGTATTTAGGAAATAGTAAAACAATTAATTTTTTTAATCATGTAATTAATTCATATTTTAGAAGATGGTGGATCTCTCTCTCTCTCTCTCTCTCTCTCTCTATATATATATATATATATATATATATATATATATATATATAAAGTGAACGTGTGTGTGTGTGTGTGTGAGTGTGTGTGCACATTTCCCTACGCAATAATTCAATCAATTTTTAGTCTACAGACTTTGATATACAGGGACTGAGATTTGGGAAAATCTTTAGGATCGGTTTTCGGCTAGAAATGTGGCTGTTAAGGGGTCAAAGTTCAACGATTTGATCCTGGAGAACTCTACCAAACTCCTCCGACAATTTTGGGTCTAATCACTTGAAATTTAAGATATAGGTTCCTTGGACATGGATCTAACTTAATAACTGGATTTGAGCCCAAAAAATAAATGTTAAGGGTCATAATAGACGTAAAAGTTAAAAGAAATTGGCCTCTGCGGTCTCTACCAAATTACTCAGACAATTTCTGGTCTAAACATTTGAAATTTGACATAAAGTGTATTCAGAGATAGGGCAAGCATTTTAATCGGTTTGGGTCGAAAATTTTTAGGGTTTTTGGGGGGGGGGGTTTAGATAGGCATCACCGCATTATCAAGGCCCAGAGACCACTCAAGGATAAGAGTTAAAGAGTGTACAGTAGAAATTGGACAATATAGTAATCATTAGTAATGAAAATTTGGTAAATTTGATAACTTATATGGAATGGCTCATCAAGAACTTATTTACGTTAGATTTGAACACAACCATATTGTAGTCAGCCGGAAAGCAGGAAAACGGAAGACAATTCCACAGGCGTGCAGTTCTAAGAAAGAAACTTTGTTCATGGAATCTACGTTTAGGTTTAGGCACAGATAAAGAGTGGTGGGAATTATTGATAGTGTTTACAACTAGACGAGTGTTTCTTGTGAAAGTTAGGCGAGGGGGACCATAGACTGAAGCTCAGTCGAACACTTTCCCTGAAAATAATGATAAAGCAGAGACAAACTCGCAACATCTCTTCTGTGAGATAGAGGTTGCAGTGAAGAGAAAAGGACATCTCCCACCAGGCCACAAAGTCTATTTTTAACTCTATCAAGGCAGGACAAGTCCTTTCTAGTAGCTCCAGTCCAGATGTGACAACAGTATTCCATCCTTGGACGTACCTGGCTCTTATATAGATAGAGAATTGCATCAGCAGTGAGATATCTACTGGATTGATAGAAAGATCCCACCATTTTTCCAGCGGCCTTGGCAACAGATTTCACGTACGTGTTCCATTTACGATCAGGAGTAATGGTCAAGCCCAGAAGCTTGTCAAAACTTGAGGCCTCCTGAAGACGAGAGCCATTCATTTCAATTGATGACAAATGTGGATCAGAATGTTGATGATGTAAAGAGAGAAGCTTGGTTTTAGATGCATTAAAAGTAACCAGCCACTTCTTTCCCCATTGTACTACGTGCTCAAGATCAGAGGAGAGAGAATTGGAGAGAACTTGGTCGTTTACTGTCTTAGATGTGCTACCATAAATGGTAGTGTCGTCAGCATAAATGTCTACAAATGATGTAAGGATGTGATCTGGAAGATCATTAATGTAGATCAGGAAAAGAGTTGGGCCCAGGATGGATTTCTAAGGGACACCGGCATTAATACTGTGAGCTTCTGATTTTTGCCCCTCAACTACTACTCTTATGAACCTATCAGAAAGAAATGATTTAATAATTGAGAAGACTTTTCCAGCTATACCATAGCTACAGATCTTATGAAGTAAACCTTTATGCCATACCCTATCAAAGGCCTTAGATATGTCAAGAGCAATTGCCCTAGAAAGGTTGCCTCCGTCGAGAGATTTGCTAATCCTATGAGATATAACTGTAAGCACATCTGCTGTAGATCTAGCAGAACGGAAACCATATTGAGTGTCACTAAGAAGGTTATTTTTGTTGAGATGGTTGATTACTTCTGTATTTAACACAGATTCCAGCAACTTACTCATGACACACAGGAGACTTATTGGCCTGTACTGAGAGGGGGATAAGCGATCACCTGAATTCTTAAATACAGGGCATACTGATGAGATTTTCCAGGGAGATGGGAAACTATTCTCCTTAAGACAACGTTTAAACAGTTTTGTAAGTATGGGCGCTAGTTCAGGTTGAAGTTTTTTGAGTACTATAATTGGAATACCGTCAGGGCCAGTTGCTTTACTGGAATCAAGGTTTTTGATTAGCTTGGCAACATCACGTACAGATATACGTATATCACATAGCATATTTTCTGATACAGGAGGAAATATTGGGGGTTGGTGGTCTTGGTCGCAAAGGGTAGAATTAGCCGCAAAGTTCTTGACAAAGAATTTGGCTTTGTCTGATGCTGACGAGATTACCTCAGGTCCATTGATAATAGTTGGGATGGAGCACACGCTTCTGTTCAGGATTCTGTTTGCTATTTGCCAAAACTGGTGGGAACCAAGCCGCTGCTCAGCTACTTTGGACTTAACGGATTGAGCATACAACTCTCTTGCATTCTTTATTACTTTCTTACAATGGTTGCTGGCAGTCCTGAAAGCGGCTTTAGTTTCCATACATCTATTACGTTGGAAGCAGTGGAAAAAGTGATTTCTGTGCGCAATGGCAGCAGCACATTCTGGAGAGAACCATGGCTGGCTGTTAGGTTTTTGCTGAAACTTTTTCGAGGGTATGAAACGGTCTATACCTACAATTAACCATTCTGTCAGCTCGTATACTATAGAGGACACATCCTTTTTAAACATGGAATGCAGAGGTAGATCAGATATAAATGTACGGAAGCTATCCCAGTCAGCCATAGTGTATCGATATACTGTACGATGGAGAGGTACGTCTGGGGACTTATTACATTTCATTTTTATCTTAATTGATACAACAGAGTGGTCGGAAGATCCAAGAGGCGACAGAACAGAAACTGAACATAGTTCATGGCAAGTTGTGAGAAAAAGGTCTAGTAGGCTCGCATACTGGCCGTCATTGTCGGGCACACGGGTGGGTTCCTGAACAATATATAGTTACCAATATATAAATGTATGTATGTTTGCATGTGTGCCTAAAATTTTCGACAGAGGCAACAGATTTTACCAAGATAAGTATCGTTTTAAAGTCCGACTTTTCAGACGACAAATATCGAAAAATTGGCTATAAATATTAATATCTTCACCTTCAACCGGGAACTTTTCTTCAAGGGGGTTGCTTTTTTTTTTTTTAAAGTTATCCTCTCCTTTAGATTGTCTATCCTTAATTTTAAAGAATGTCACTTCCGGTTTGGCGGTGGTCGTAACAGCAAAGACTTCAAGTTTTTTTCCTCGTTCTTTTCCCCCTTCGCGGTACGGGTGCGAACCTCCCTTCCTACTACCACTTTCTTTTTTTGCTCAGCATACACATCCAAACACCCGGGCAACGCTGGCCTGAAATATATATAAAAGTGAACGCGTCTGTGTGTGTGTCTGTCTGTGTGTGTGTACATTTCCCTATACAATAACTGTCAATTTTTAGTCTACAGACTCGAAATTTGATATACAGGGTACTGAGATTTGGGAAAATCTTTGTAATTCGTTTTCGGCCAGAAATTTGGCTGTTAAGGGGTCAAAGTTCAACGATTTGACCTTTGTGAACTCTACCAAACTCCTCCGAAGATTTTGAGTTTAAACACTTGAAATTTTAGATATAGGTTCCTTGGACATGGATCTAAGTTAATAACTTGATTTGAGCCCAAAACAATAAATGCTAAGGGGTCATAATAGGGGTCAAAGTTTTTTAAAAAATTGACCTTTGCGGTTTCTACCAAATTACTCAGAAAATTTCTGTTCTAAACATTTGAAATTTTACATAAAGTGTATTAACAGATGGGGCAAGCTTTTTAATCGGTTTGGGTCGAAAATGTTTAGTTACTAATATATAAATGTATGTATGTATGTATGTATGTTTGCATGTCTGTCTAACACTTTCGACAGAGGCGAACGATTTTTACAAGATCAGTATCGTTTTTAAGTTCGACCTTTCAGACGACAAATCTCGAAAAATTGATTAAAAACATTAATTTCTTCACCTTCAACTAGGCACTTTTCTACAGAGGGGGTCGCTTTTTTGCCGATATTTTCGAAAGTCATCTCCTCTTTTCGATTGTCTAGCCTTAATTTAAACTACGTCACTTCCGGTTTGGCAGTGGTCGTAACAGCAAAGACGTCATGTTTTTCTCTGTTCTTTTCCCCCCTGTGCGATACGGGCTGAGCTTACCTTCCTACTACCACTTTTTTTCTGCTCAACATACATCTCTAAATACCCGGGAAACGCCGGGCTCCCACGCTAGTATATATATATATATATATATTTATATATATATATATATATATATATATATATATATATATATATTCGGCTACCGTTAACCACTATGCGGTTAATGGTAGCCGAATGAATTGGGTCCTTGCTAATGAAGCCAGAGATAGCTTCTATTGCTGGTTTCTAATCTATTGACTGGTGTTAATCGTGACACACTGCACTGATGATTTCCGAAAGGATGAAACACTAGTGTCTGTAGATATTTAATAATTATTATAGTAAATAATTTGTCAGCCCATTTAAGAAACTCGTTTCTTATCATTGAGCACTTTCAGTTGAAATAAAGTCGGTCTCTTATGCACAGATCATTATATAATGATTAGATCACTCTGACAGACATTAAAAAATATTTAAACAATAAATGTTTAAATTTCAACGATATTTCTCGCAGTTAATGGTAGCCAAATGGATTGGGTCATTGCTAATGAAACCAGAGATGGATTTTGTTGTCAGGTTCAAATCTATCGACTGCTGTTAATCGTGACACCCTGCACTGATGATTCCCGAAAGGATGAAACACTAGTGTCTATAGGTATTTAATAATTATTATAACAAATAAATATTTTGTTTACAAAAAGTTTTTAGATGAAACAAGTCATTGGTACCGTCGGTTTCAAACCCGATAATTAGAACCATTTTAGAATCCTATATCAAGCTCTCTTCAGCCAATACTCATCTATTTTATAACCGGAAGTAGAAATATATATACATCACGAGTTCACTTTTAACTTTCGTTTTGCGAGCCCCACCTTTTTTATTTATTTAAAATCAAATTATATATATATATAAAATTTAAAATCTAATTTCAATTAATAATTATCTTTCAAGGTTTTTTTTTTTTGGAGGGGGAATACTTATCTAGCGTAAGGTATTTTTCTAGTAAATTAAGCTTTTGTATTGTTCCCTATGGTTTTTAAATTGAAATAGATTGCAAATTACATTTATAAAGTATGATTTTTTTTAATTTATATAATACAATAATTTAAAATCTATAATAAAATAATTTAAAAATACAATTAAAATCCAATTTTACAAACTAAATTAATTTCAGAATTTAAAAGTTAACTAAGAAGTAAGTTTTTTTTTGTTTTTATTTTTTTATGCACAAAGATTTAGGTTTTTTTCTTTTTCACTGACCCAGGGGCGCTTTTCTTCTATGTATACAATTTCTCAAAAATTCACTCCTCCCATTTAAACATCTTATTTCTGGGTCATGAATTGTCCATAGCATGTGGTACTTTTCTGCATTACAGAGTGAGCATTGACTTTATTCCGGATGCTCGATTTTTTTTCCATTTTATGGAAAAAGATGTACCCTCTTCTTTAAGCTCCCAGACCCGGGTTGCTAATGCTGTTTTTATCCTTGTTTTAGATCTAAAGGAGCTCATCTGTGCATATTATTGTTGTTTAAATGGGCCTTATGTTATATCTATATATTTTTCCAGTATGCTGGTAGATTTGTCCGTTATTGTAGCTTCGTAAACAAGGGATTCAGCTTTACAGTTGCCCTTCAATGATCACTTATTTTTGGTCCTGCAAGAGCAGCCTGCGTTAACTATCTTTCCTGGTTCGTTAGATGTGATAGACTTCTTCATCGATGGTGCTGTCGAGTAACTTACTTTCACAGTATTCCTATTAAAGATTTTGTGCAGTCTGTGCTTTTTTGGGAAATGCTTATCTAAAAGCCTTTATATATATATATATATATATATATATATATATATATATATATATATATATATATATATATATATATATATATATATATATAAGAGCAAAGAGTTAATAAAACATGTTAAAAAACACTTTGAAAAAGAGTTAAAAACATATTTAATCTGAAAAGGAAACACTTGATAAGTGGATAGTCTTTAATCGGCGGAGTTTCGAAGAAATACTTTCCCTCTCATCAGAAGGTAGGATTAGCAAAATGCGGGATCGGATTTTGCATACAAAAGTATTTGATGAAACTGCAAATAAATCAAAGATCTTACTTGATAACAAAAAGTGAAGCAGAGGGAATATGGTGAAGAAAAAGATGATTACACGTGAATGAATAGTCTGCTGAATGGTAAATAATCCAATGACGGTAAAATCCAAAAATATAACTCCAGGAAAGTTAATTGAATTTCACAAGTAAAATCCAAGGAAATCACGTAATTGTAATTTTTATTATATATATATATATATATATATATATATATATATATATATATATATATATATATATATATATATACATTTTATCTGATGTTTAATCAGAAACAGACACACGCTTGTATGCTCATTTCAAAAAGGTTACAGTTTTATTACCAATATTCACATACAATTGTTTCGGCATATTACTGCTGTTTAAATATATATTTCTCTACACGTGTTATTTTAGATCGACAAATTTTGAAAGTACACTAAGTGCTTTTATGGATGACATTGCTGTAAAGTCGAAGAACACAGAAGGAATGGAAGTAGTATTAAACCAACTAGAACGGCTTATTGAATAGTCCAGAATGTATGAAATGGCATTGACACGAGTAGAACCGATCAAAGAATGGTGGCGAGTATACATAAGGAAGTAGTTGGGATTACCAAGAACGTTTAACAACTCAGCATTATTTGAAAGAGAGGGACACGTGACGCTAGCTACTGCATCAATTGTTGAGAAGTACAACGAGACAAAAGTAAAGACATTCCTGATGCTCCGTTTGTGAAGAAGAAGGAAAGAAGTGAAGAACATGAATTTTCTTTTCCCCAAAATGATCAGTTAATTATGTTATTTTTTATTTTGGTGTTTTGGTGTTTTTACTCACGTTCACCCCTAACAAGGCATATCGCCACTTGGACTGGACATAAGGGGCTACTATTTGGGACCATGCCTAGGAAACCATAACAACGTTTGTTTATGTTAGATTCAAACTTCTACATATCAGTACAGACAGAGAAGCAGGTTGTAGCAAGGGAATTCCAAAGTTTTCTGTTCGAGGGAAGAAACTATTAGAATAGAAAGCTTTTAAGGGTGTCAACAGTGAAAGGGTGAGATTTTATTGCTAAGCGAGTTTGTTGGGATATTTATGTTGAGGGGACACATTCATCAGAGCACATTCCAATAAAATATTTGTAAAACAGGCACAGAGATGCAACATTGCGGTGATGGGACAGGAGTTGGAGCTTAGTCGACAAATTGGGACCCATTAGATTGAAATCACTTTTTTGGACCATATCTAAGAGGAAGAGGCTAGTGGTAGATGCATCAGTCCAGATGTGGCAACAATACTCCATACATGGGTGAATGGTTGCCTTGTAGAGGTACAGGATACTCTCAGGTGTGAGTAGTTTTTTAGTTCGCTAGAGGGAACTCACCTTCTTTGCAGCAGGTTTCACAATGTCTTCAATGTCTTCATATTACTTGCAAATGTTGAGCCGAAGAGTTTGAAGAAAGAATTCTCAGGTAGGGTGTTATTTGTCATGAATATCGGCGGTTGAAAAGACGTCTTTAATTGTTAAAGGAGAGCAGTTTAGTCTTACTAGCATTAAATGTTACCATCTATTTACGTCCCCATTCCACTATAGTCTGGAGGTCATTTTCTAATGATTCTGCCATTGTCTTAGATTTATGTACATCTGTTCTTCCCTCATGCATATTATAGAGCGTTGTATCATCAGCAAATATACCCATCTCGGATACAATATTATCAGGGAGGTCGTTTATGAATATCAGGAATAATAGTGGTCCAAGGATCGACTTCTGAGACACTCCCACATTAATGTTATGTTGCTTGGATGTACGTCCGTCAATGACAACCTGATTGGTTCTAGTGTCTAAGAAGGAACTAATTATATTTAGTATACATCCAGTTATACGGTACGATTTAATTTTTAATAGCAGCTCTTTGTGCCAGACTTCGCTTGCTTTATCCAGTACATGGTATAAGAGCCCTAACTCTTTGTGCGCACTTAGAACAGCTGATCTATAATAATAGTGTATAATATTGGAATGATTCTAGTGCCATGTTGCGCATGGAAAAGGACCTTGCACCCATCTCCAGTAGGCTTTCTCGGGGCCACAATCCTGTAGATGATGAGTCGACTGATGGTTTATTTGTCTTGCATGTTTGGTATTCTGCACAACATGTTTGTGCAGCACTTCCCATCCTTAAACTGAAACTTTTAAATAAAATGGCAGTTCAATCAAAAATTACGATCAAACCAGGCGTAAACTCAAACAAAACCAATTTGCCTTCTCCTTTTCTGCTTGCATTCACGAATATCCACAGGCTTAGAACTAATTCAAATGGTTTTGAATCATTTTTCCTTGCAAACACCCGAATAATCTACACTTCTCTATCCCCTCTAACCACTTGAACATGCCTGGTTATCTCCTACTTTTGTTTAGTCATTTGCTTTTAATAAATAATTTCTTTTGTATTTAATTCATAGTTTTGTTGTATTTTTAAAAAACGACATAATTTTATTTGTTTAGTCAAATGTATTTAATTTATAAATTTGTCATATTTTTACAAAGCAACAGTATTGATTTTTTTCGTCATTTGAATTTGATTTATAATGTTGTTGTGTGTTTACAAAGGTACAGCATTTTATTTATTTAGTCATTCGTACTTGATTTATAATTTTGTTGTATTTTTAAAAGGCGACAGTATTTCATTTGTTTGTCATTCATAGTTGAGTTATTATTTTGCTATATTTTTACAAGGTGACAGTATTTCATTTTTTGTGTAATTTGTATTCGATTTTTAAGTTTGTTATATTTTAATAAAGCCACAATATTCTATTTGTTTGGTCATTTATATTTAATTTATAATTTGTTATATTTTTACAAAGTGACAGTATATTATTTGTTTGGTCATTTGTAGTTTATTCATAATTTTGTTGCATTTGAAAAAGTCAGCAGAATTATTTTTTTGTTATTTGTTATTGATTTATAAGTTTGTTATATGTTTCATAAAGTGACAATATTTAATTTGTTTGGTCATTTGTATTTGTATTCATTATAATTTTGACCTATTTTTACAAAGCGACAATTTTTCATTGTTTTCTCATTTGTATTTAATTTATAATTTTTTTATAAAGCAACAGTATTTTAGCAATTAAGATATTTGTTTTTGATTTATAATTATTTTGTATTTTTGCAAGCCGACAGTATTCTATTTCTTTTTTTCTTTTGTATTGTATTTAAATTTGGGAGGATTTTTACAAATTTATAAATTATGTGGTATTCTTACGGAGTTAGAGTATTTATTGTTTTGGGTCATTTGTATTATATATATATATATTATTTTGTTGTATTTTTACAAAATAACAGTATTTCATTTATTTTGTTATTCGTATTTGATTTATAATACGTTGTATTTTTACCGAGTGACATTATTTCATTTGATTGGTCATTCGTATTTTATTTTAATTTTATTTTATTTATCCAAAGCAACTTTATTTTATTTATTTGGCCATTTGTATTTGATTCATAACTGTGTTGTATTTAAAAAAAAAAACAGTATTTTATATGTTTTTTTCATTTGTATTAATTTAAAATTTTGTTGTATTTTTACAAAGCGATTGTATTTCATTTGTTGGATTATACTCATTTTATTTTTAATGTTTCGTATTTTTACAAAGTATTTTATTTGTTTGGTTATCTGTATTTGATATATAATTATCTTGTTATTTTAAATTTTTATTTGCTTTGCCATTTGTATGTAATTTATAATTTTGTGGTAATTTTACAAAGCGATAGTATTTTATTTGTTCGGCAGTTAGTATTTGATTTATAATTTTGCTGACTTTTTACAAAGTTAAAGTATTTTAGAGTGTATTTAATTCATAATTTGGTTTCATTTTTACAAGGTGAAAGTATTTAAATTGTTTGGCCATTTGTATTTAATTTATAATTTAGTAGTATTTTTACAAAGCCGACAGTATTTGATTTGTTTGGTTTGTCGTATGTATTTATAATTTCTTTTTAAAGCGACAGTATTTCATTAGTTATGTTTTTTGTATTTTATTCATAATTTTGATGTATTTTACAAAGCGACAGTATTTTATTTGCTTGATCATTTGTATTTGAGTTATTGTTGCATTTTTACAAAGTGATAGTATTTAATTTGTTTGGTCATTTGTATTTATTTCACAAGTATTTTTTATAAAAAGACAGTATTTTCTTCGTTTGCTCATTTGTATTTAATTTATGATTTTATTGTATTTTTACAAAGCGATAGTATTTCATGTGTTTGGTGATTAATATTTGATTTATAATTTTGTTTTATTTTTACAAAGCGACAGTACTTAATTTGTATTCCATTTGTCTTTAATTTATAATTCAGTAGTATTTTACAACGCGATAGTATTTCATTTATTTAGTCATGTGTATTTGATTTATATAATTTTTGTTTTTTTACAAAGCGACAGTATTTAATTTGTTTTGTCATTTGTATTTGTTTTTTTAATTTTGTGTTTTTTGCAAAGCATTTGTTTTGTAATTCGAATTTGATTCATAATTTTTTTGTATTTTTGTAAAGCGACATTATTCCATTTGTTTGGTCATTGCTAATAACGAAATCGACTTCAACAATGTCAATCGACTTGCAACTTCTCCATTAACAAATGTCCAGACATCCATTAAAATTCTATCAAAAAACATTAATCAAGTCTGATGTTTCTTCTCGTCATTTCCCCGCCACTTGCCGACTATTTTTCATGACAAAAGTATTCACTGAATAAAATATGTTTTCAAAAATATAAGATTTCTAATTGAAGTCTTCAAAGAGAAATCTGTTTTGTTTTCCACACTAATTGCTCCTGCAAAAAATAAGTTTCACTTTTGCTTTAGAAACCATAACTAATTGGTTTTAAATTTTCATTTTAACCTGAAATTGTGTTCGATTTAACATTTTAAAATTTTCAAAATCAAATGCAAATTTTAAAGGTCACAGGAAACATCGGTGTCGGGCATATTTGATTAGTATTCATTAAACTAGTTTTGATTCTTTAAATTTTAATTTCTTACTAGAATAATTCAGTCTTACTTCAGTCGAGTATTATTTTACAAGTATGCTCCAGAACTAAAGATAAGCATAATTTTAAGATGTTTAACGGCTTTAAAAACGACTATAAATCTTTCATGGGAAACTGCTTTAATAATCGCAGAACTAATATTCGTTTATGTGCTATTAAATGTATGCTTCTATCCGTTTATAAAAGATAAATTTTAATTCGAATTCATAACTTGGATCTTCGATAACAAAAATATTTTACCAACTAATTTTGAAATACACTTATTGTACTACGTCAGTTTTTGCTGCATAATTTATTGTAGCAACTCGTGTTATATTGGCGTTCTCTTTAACAGACGTATTTCCTTGTACGTAGAGATTGTCGCAAAAGAAAATAAGAACATTGACACAACTTTTCTTGGTAAAAGGGGTTTATTTTATCATTTCACATTTCAGCGGGATGTCTGTCAATACATGGCACCAAAAAACTCATACGGTAAATTTCATTGGCACGACGACAATCTTCACAAAGTTTGACTTGACTGTAAGTATGACACACTTATCTTGCTTTGTACTCCTCAAATTGGTCAGTCCAGGAGGAAGCCTCTTCTGAAGGTAATACACAAGAAAGTCCGCAAACAGTTTGCTGAAGACATGTCAACAAAGCCCATAGATTAATGAAACTATGTTCTATGGTCTTATGAGACGAAATTTAATTTGTTTGGCTCTGATGGCCTTAAGCGTGTGTGGTGGCGACCAAGTGAGAAATACAAAGTTAAGTGTGTCATACCTACAGTCAAGCATGGTGGTGAGAATGTCATGGTCTGGGGCTGCATGGGTGCTGAAGGTATTGGAGAATTACATTTCATTGAGGGAAACATGAACTCCATCATGTACTGTCAAGTACTGCAACAGAGCATGATCCACTCCCTTCAGAAACTAGGTCGCAGAGCAGTGTTCCAGCATGACAATGACCCAAAACACACATCCAAGACAACCACTGCTTTACTGAAAGAGGCGGAGGGTAAAGGTGATGGACTGGCCAACATGTCTCCAGACTTGAACCCAATAGAACATCTTTGGGGCATCTTCAAGCAGAAGGTGGAGGTGAGTAAAGTCTCAAATATCTGCCAGTTCCGCGACGTCGTAATTGAAGAGAGGAACAGCATTCCAGTGGCTACATGTGAAGCTCTGGTAAACTCCATGCCAAGGAGAGTAAAGGCAGTTTTGGCTAATGATGGTGGCCACACAAACTATTGAGAGTTGACATGTTGTATGTTAATATTGACAACTTTTCGTGAGGATCGTACCCACATTTGTTGCCAGGGATTTAGCTTTTAATGGCTATATTTTGAGTGATTTGCAAGGGAAAATAAATTAACTGTTTTATATGCCGCAGACAAACTGCTTTTCATTGTGTCAAGAAATCACTTTTCAGTGTTGCCCCATGAAGACATATACTTAAATATTTGAAGAAATGTGGGAAGTGTACTCACTTTTTTGATACACTGTATATATATATATATATATATATATATATATATATATATATATATATATATATATATATATATATATATATACTTAGTAGAAATGATAATTAATAAATACATGAAGAAAGTGCTCAATACTGCTGTAGAGCGAATATGCGTTTTATTTTTTATTACCGTATTTTTCTGTTTAATACATTATTGTTTCAGCTACACGACCGTTTTTTTGCTGTCAGGTAGCTTCCTCAGACTTTTACAGAAAAACTTTCTGTAAAAGTCTGAGGAAGCTACCTGACGGCCAAAAAACGGTTGTGTAGCTGAAACAATAATGTGACTAAACAGAAAAATACGGTAATAAAAAATAAAACGTATATATATATATATATATATATATATATATATATATATATATATATATATATATACACGAAGGGTGTGCAATAAGTAATGTCCCTGACCCACTTCCCATAGAAGTAGAGCAACGAAACTTGGCACAGTTATTAGTCTTTCTCTACATAGGAACCACCCAGAGTTATGCATTTCTCCCATCGTTTGATGCAGCTCTGGAGACCGTTTTTGTAGAACACCCTAGGGTGGTCCTCCAACCACGACCTGACTTCAGAAATCAAGGCTGCATCATCTGAGAAACGCTTTCCTTTCAAAAACAACTTCATGGCTGGGAAGAGGTGAAAGTCAGAGGGTGCAAGGTCAGGAGAGTAGGGAGGATGGGGGAGGATTTCATAACCACACGCCCGTGCTTCTGATCTGGCGACATGCGAGTTGTGGACCGGAGCGTTGTCCTGCAGGAGGAGAGTACCTTTGCTGATCTTGCCCCGCTTCTTAATTTTGATAGCTTCCCTTAATTTCCTCAAAAGTATAGCATAATAGGCTCCTGTAATTGTGGTACCCTTTGCCAGGAAATCTGTCATCACTACTCCATCCTAGTCCCAGAAGACTGTGAGCATGACCTTGCCAGTGGAGTGCTCCACCCTTGCCTTTTTTGGTGGTGGTGAGTCCAAGTGCTTCCACTGCATTGACTGGGCTTTGGTCTCTGGATCATAGTGATGGACCCAGGTTTCATCTTGTGTAATCAGTCTTTTTCTGGAATGATGTGAGCAATCTGGGAATCCATTTGGCAGACACCTTATGCATATGCAAATGGTCGTGAATGATAGTTTCGACAGACCCTGTACTAATCTTGATATCTTGGGCTATTTGGCGAATAGTAATGCGCCGATCTTCCAAAAATGGCAGCCTCAACTTGACGGACAGATGCCTCATCAACGGCAGAAGGGTGGGGACCAGGTCTTGGAACTGTTTCCACAGACTTCCGGCCATGTTTGAATTCACAATGCTAGCGTTTTACAAGGTCATATGATGGGGCATTATCATCAAAAGTTTCTTTCATTTCATCAAAAGTCTGTGGTGTGCGTCCTTTTAAATACAAAAACCGGATCACTGCTCGACATTCAACAGGCTCCATTTCACACCTGACTCAGTTCATACACCTGTAAAACAAAAACCACAATTAGTTCAGAGCTGTGATTTACCACATAACCCGTAGAGATATAAATCATTGCACATGCAAAATTTCAGCTAGATCAGACAACTGGAAGTGAGTCGGGGGCATTACTTATTGCACGCCCCTCGTATATATAATACCCAACACTGTTTTATCTTTCATTTTAATAGTAGCTGGTATTTCACTCATGATGTGGACACAGTCCTCGGAAACACTCTACATGATTTTTTAGTGTCAATGAAATCTGGCATGTGGTTTCCCATAGTGATTGTGATATAAGTGTAATGTGCAGCTGAACAGGATGGCTATTTGACTGCACTATCACATATTTCGGTTTAATTTTGGGTTTGGGAAGAAGTTTACCACAAGACTATTTATATTTGTTTTATGATGCGTGTGTCTGCTATGCGAAGTTTATCTACTCTGTGTTGGTGTTTGCCCTTGCGGGGTGCAGAATTTATCTTCAACAGCGGTATGTCCCACACAAAGTCCCATACAAAATGCATGCTGCCACAATTCTAGCTAGCGGATATGAGCTTGGTGGGTGCTGATGCCCGTAGGGTGAGGTGGTGTTGTTTTTGCAGTGTAAACCGCAAAAGCTGTTGACTGTTGTACCATAATTGAATCCTGCTTTAGATTAACAAGGTGCTGGCATTCTACGGCACCTTATCGTAAAGGTATTTCCGGATTCTATTCTATTTTTGACAAAATCCATGTACGATATCAGACTACACATAAAAATTAAGCACTTGAACTTGCGATTGGAAATTATTCTGAACCGCTCACATTCTCTGTTTAAAATGCCTGCATATGTCGAGAAATCGGTTGACTCACGTTTCATTATGTTAAGATAATTGAAACACATATTAAATAACAAAATTTTCCCACTGAATTTCTTTCTTGGCGTTTGTATTGTCTCGTCGAAATTGTAGTTTCATGGGTGTTTCGGATGTATATAGTTTGCGTACCGGTCGTGTTGCGAGGATCCAAGCTTATTTAGCAAAAGTCTGACTTGTTTCTTGAATTCCATCCGAAGAAAGTCATTAAAGCATTAAAACCACGTCGTAATGGAATCCGTGATAGACTTTGCGATTGATTCTGTCGATGTTGATAGTGAAGGTGTTGAAAATTTCTCCGAAAATAATTCCATCAAGTGTAACTGTTGTTGAATTAATTGTTGAATGCTGAACTCCATCTTTTGAGTAAATATCCGGTTGTTTCCTTTTTTCTTCCAATGGAAAATGTCCGGTAAGAATGTTTTTTGCTTTTCTAATAAAGTATGTTCGTTCTCCATGTGTGCAAAAAAATAAAAGTAAAACTCGTCGCCAATTTTAAACGCGTTTTAAATCACTAGATGGGAAATGATAAAGTCTTTTGATTTAGAGATGTATGTGTGCGTCTCCAAGTGTCCCGGACGACCCCGGACTTCAAAATCCAAGGGCGATCACTCATTTTTTCGTCCAAGGGAAATAATTCATTTCTTAGGTTAATCCTAATAAGTTTAAATAATGTTTGAATTTTTTTTCTATATTTAATTATTTAGCATGAAAGCTACGGAGGAGGCGGTGCAAGTGGAGGTTATCCTAACGATATTGCTTTATTGAAATTATCACATAGAGTGGAACCGTTTGAGAATTACATTAATGTTGTATGTCTTCCCTATCAAGACGAAGAATTCGACAGCAATGACCTGTGCTACATGACTGGATGGGGAGAAACAATTGGTAAGCAAGATTACACTTCTTCTTCTTCTTCTTCATCATCATCATCATCATCATCATCACTGATAGAATAAACAATCCAAATATATTTTTGCATTTTATTTGATGAGAAAACTATCCGTCGTCGTAATTAGGCAACTAAAAGAAGCCAATATTATTTTTACTAATTTTTTTTGTGTGACGGTTGCTTTTTATTGGATTCGTTTCAACCTACCAATTTTAAAACCATAAAAGGAACATATTTGCTCACTCTATTTTTACTGTTGTATCAACGTGGTTCTACTGAAATAAGAATATCTAAGTAAAAGTTAAACTACGAAACGCCATTGGCATAAAATGTTAGTTACTCGCTGTAGCTTTCACATGATAGGCAATTGATTGCGTAATCAATTTCAAGCAGACCAATAAATGCATTTGAGAAATATAAAATCTCGTTATAGGCAGCATCCATCACTCATTCACTGAGATCATCATCATCATCATCATCATCATCATCATCATCATCATCATCATCATCATCATCATAATACTCGATTTAACATCTGTTGTAAATGCTGGCATAGGTTTAACAAATTGACTTCCAAACCAACTTTAGGTCTTTATGCCGTTTTCTCTCAAGTTCAGTTTTATTACTTTCATGTTTTCTTCACTATAAACTGGATTTGCTATCTTTACTATTCTATAATATATTTACTAACGCAATAACCTTTTCAGGCATTTTTTCAACGTGGCCATACGATAGAAGTCGCCTGTCCGATAAACATAACTCTGGAGAAGAATACCTTGGCACCTTCTCAGAAATAGCCTGGTGGTGTGTGGTTCTCAGAGCTGGAGCCTTCTTTACCCTTCAAAACGGTTGTGTTGAACAAAATCCGTTTCTTTTCTGCAGTAGGCAGTGCTGGTCTGGATTGCTGCACATTTTTCTTCCAGTGGCCTATTTCTCACTGAACATCATGGTTATAAGCAGCCTATGGGAAATCGTCTGTCATCTACTATTTATCTCCATATATAGTAATGACCCTCTTTTACGGATTCAGCATTACAAACACAAGCATTGACTCGTGTGCCACAAAATCTAAAACTAAAATATTATGTGCAACCTTTCTATTTCACTATATTACGCCTTCCTAAACATAGTAATAGAATAAATTTCAGTTGACGATATGTAAGCATGAATTTTCATATCTCGTGTCAAATTCAAAAGATGAAAAATGTTAATTACAAAATGTTTTAAAGTGGATGGCATAGTAAACAATAGTTAACGGTTAATTTTTTTTTTTAAAGTCTTTTGAACGCTGATGTTATTAAAACTTAAATTCTTTTCTACAGTTTGCATTTTGGAGACGGAAGTGTTTTTTCGAGATAAGTGACTTCAATATTAATCGTACTTTTTATCTTTAGATTCAAATATCAATAACTACATTTTATTTCAGTATTTAATTTATGTATTTCTGTTTTATTAAATTCTAGCGTTTTTCTCGTCCATAAATGTTTATTTATCTACCAAGTTGATTGCAAAAATAGATTAGGTAATTGTATTCATTTTTTAGTTCGTGAGAGGGGAATCTATCACCATACATTCCCTTAAACACGTCCGTTGGACTTTTATTAAGTAAATTATTAACTTTTATTAAGTAATTATTAACTTAATAGTTGTTGTTTTTTTTTTATGGGGAGTAGAAAACGCATTGTGGGTGCGTTATCGGCAGCTCCCGTTACTCTTGCTTCTCCTTATTTGTCCCTCAGTCCTCATTTTTTAATGAGTGATTTTTCTGACAAAGGGAGACGAAAAAGCTGTTTTCTAGGTTGGCAGTATTTTGAGCGAACAGAGATGGCGGAAATTTTCTGTTTCTATGTCTATTCTTGTAGCCATGTCACTAGTATGGGTGTTGGAGGTAAACGTTTTATCCGGACTGACGTTATTCGCCTGATAGTTAGGGACCCGAACCTTGGATTAACCACAAAGGAGGCTGTCCTATCAGCAGGTGCAAAGTACTGGGGCTGCTGTATTGCCATTTGGTGAATGGATTCTGGACCATGCAGTAGCTTCTGGTGGGGCCTGTCGATGTCATATTAGTGGGTAATTGTTACGGCTTTACCTTATCATGTTCTACAAAAAAAAATTCTCCGTTTCTTTTCCTCTCTTGGTTTCCCCTCTCTGTCCTGCTCTAAGCAAATCTGACGACCTAGTCCACAAATTCCAAAATTCGATCATGACAAGTTTCAAGAAAAAATACACGATTAAACCCGGTTCTCCAACTTCCAACGTAGACCCCTACTACCATGTCTCCTTCTCCAACATCAGGGGTCTACGTTCTAACCTTCCAGGGGTTGAAACCCAATTACAGGACCTTTTATTTTTAAGTGAAACTGGCATTGGACAGGCTATTTCCCTAGAAGTGTTCGCAATTAAAGGATACTCTAACTTAACTTCTAAATCTGACCCCCAAGATCGCCATGGGCATGGAATATGTGCCTATATTAAAGATGGCTTTCCATGTGATAGGGACATCTCCAGAAAAGATCCTAACTATATGTGCTTCTGGGTTGCATTAGCTCACACTAGTGCACTTATATTTATTCTCTATTGCCCCCACAACAGCGGAGTTACTATCTTTAAAAGCATATCTGAGAAAATTGACCAAGTCCTATCTGTTTATCCTTCAGCTAACATTCACGTATGTGGAGACTTCAACGTGGAATAGTTGACCCACTCAAACAAGACCGATGATGAGGGGAGGTTCTGTCATGATTTCTCCATTGCTTATGACCTCACTCAGATTGTTCACGAACCCACCCATGTGCCCGACAATGACAGCCAGTATGCGAGACTACTAGACCTTTTTCTCACAACTTGCCATGAACTATGTTCAGTTTCTGTTCTGTCTCCTCTTGGATCTTCCGACCACTCTGTTGTATCAATTAAGATAAAAATGAAATATACTAAGTCCCCAGACGTACCTCTCCATTGTACAGTATATCGATATATTAAGGCTGACTGGGATAGCTTCCGTACATTTATATCGGATCTACCTCTACATTCCATGTTTAAAAAGGATGTGTCCTCTATAGTATCAGACCTGACGGAATGGTTAATTGTAGGTATAGACCGTTTCATACCTTCGAAAAAATTCCAGCAAAAACCTAACAGCCAGCCATGGTTCTCTGCAGAATGTGCTGCTGCCATTGCACACAGAAATCACTTTTTCCATTGCTTCCAACGTAATAGATGTATGGAAACTAAAGCCGCTTTCAGGACTGCCAGCAACCATTGGAAGAAAGTAATAAAGAACGCAAGAGAGTTGTATGCTCAGTTAGTCAAGTCCAAAGTAGCTGAGCAGCGGCTTGGTTCCCACCAGTTTTGGCAAATAGCAAACAGATTCCTGAACAGAAGCGTGTGTTCTATCCCAACTATCATCAATGGACCTGAGGTAATCTCGTCAGCATCAGACAAAGCCAAACTCTTTGCCAAGAACTTTGCAGCTAATTCTACCCTTTGTGACCAAGGCCACTAACCCCCAATATTTCCTCCTGTATCAGAAAACACGCTATGTGATATACATATATCTGTACGTGATGTTGCCAAGCTAATAAAAAACCTTGATTCCAGTAAAGCAACTGGCCCTGACGGTATTCCAATTATAGTACTCAAAAAACTTCAACCTGAACTAGCGCCCATACTTACAAAACTGTTTAAACGTTGTCTTAAGGAGAATAGCTTCCCATCTCCCTGGAAAATCTCATCAGTATGCCCTGTATTTAAGAATTCAGGTGATCGCTCATCGCCCTCTCAGTACAGGCCAATAAGTCTCCAGTGCGTCATGAGTAAATTGCTGGAATCTGTGTTAAATACAGAAGTAATCAACCATCTCAACAAAAATAACCTTCTTAGTGACACTCAATATGGTTTCCGTTCTGCTAGATCTACATGAGTTATATCTCATAGGATTAGCAAATCTCTCAATGGAGGCAACCTTTCTAGGGCAATTGCTCTTGACATATCTAAGGCCTTTGATAGGGTATGGCATAAAAGTTTACTTCACAAGATCTCTAGCTATGGTATAACTGGAAATGTCTTCTCAATTATTAAATCATTTCTTTCTGATAGGTTCATAAGAGTAATAGTTGAGGGGCAAAAATCAGAAGCTGACAGTATTAATGTGGGACTCCCTCGGGGATCTATCCTGGGCCCAACTCTTTTCCTGATCTACATTAATGATCTTCCAGATCACATCCGTACATCATTTGTAGACATTTATGCTGATGACACTACCATTTATGGTAGCACATCTAAGACAGTAAACAACCAAGTTCTCTCTGATTCTCTCTCCTCTGATCTTGAGCATGTGGTACAATGGGGAAAGGAGTGGCTAGTTACTTTTAATGCATCTAAAACCAAGCTTCTCTCTTTACATCATCAACATTCTGATCCACATCTGGCATCAATTGAAACGAAAACCATATTGCATATCACTGAGAAGGTTATTTTCGCTGACGTGGTTGACTACTTCTTTATTTAACACAGCAACTTACTCATGACATACTGGTCTGTACTGAGAGGGAGATGAATTTTTAAATACAAAGCATAATGATGATAAAGGACATGTTCTTTTTAAACATGGAACGTAGAGGTAGATCTGATATAAAAGTACTTCATTCCACATACTAAAATTTGGGAGGAAGTTGTTTGTTGGGTCTAAGGTGGAGTGAGAGACGAATCATTGTTGGGAAGTTACTGATTGTCTTTTATTCACTACACTATTACCAATTTACCAGAAATTACGAGTTCCTATCATCTGCGATTCTATGTATTCTCTGGTTATTCCTTCTGGTTACCTTCTTTTCGCTGTGGCTCTTACAATGATTTGTAGCATCTACAATTTTTTGCCTATGACTTATGAAGTACAAACTGACGGAATATTTGCTACCTTTGTGCGATGGCAACTACACAATTTGAAGTGAGCCATTGGGATGAGTGTGGCTTGCTTTCGTGTGATAACATTAGCTTCAATACTTGCTTTCCACCATTCAGTTGTCTCATTGGCACACTGTTTAGCAGGAAGAGAAAAGATATTGGTTTAGGGGGCATCTCTGATTTGTTCTCTGACGGCTTCTCAGTCAGCCTTTTTGTAGTACCTTATCTTTTTCAGCCTCACCTTGGGGTTAGGGTCTAATGGTGATGTCTTACCTCACCTTGGAGTTAGGGTCTAATGGTGATGTCTTCTGATCTGATACTAGGTGCTCTGAATTTCTGAGTAGACGATGAGCATCAGGCAGATAATGTTTGGGTACTGCGGTTAGTAATAGGTTTAGAAATGAAGCTTGATGGTGTTTGGAACATGAATGTCTGTGTAAGGGAATGAGCTCTACAGTATATATCTATCAGAGACATGGTCAATTACCATACAGTCCTGACTTGAGTGAGAATGGTAGAGAAAATACAGGTAACCGATTCCAAACGTTACTCTCTAGTCAAGAGGAGGGTACTACGAATATAGACTCCAATTCTGTCCATATATCTGCCCGAGTTCTTACAGCAGAAAGGGAGGAATCATATCATGTTAAAGAAGTTAGAGAGAATTGAGGAGTTTAGGTTAGTTTCACTTATTGCTAAGATATACGAGGAGTTTACTAAGAGATAAGATTCTACATCATGTAGGTTACTTCTAAGTTCACAAATATTTGTGAATGCAAGCCTCAAGAGAGGAGGCAAATTGGTTTTCGTGCATCTATTAAGTATGGTGAGAAAAACCAGTCTGTTTTTAGAAATTAATTTGTTTCAAAATAAGGGAATAAAATATGAGTCAAAATACAAAGGAAACATATTGATCATTTTGAAAACTTATATTTTTAATAAATTAAAATTTTAAATTATAAAGAATTTTCTGGGAGATTTTTAAAATTGGTATTTAAAAGCAGACACAACATTAGAATTAATATCAGTTAAGTAACATAACCTGTAAATTCTTGGAAAAAAATTTATGTGAAAGTTGACTGAAAGATCAGTTTTTCATTAAATCAACATTGTTATAAGAACTAAATGAATACAAATTAATTGAACTTTCATTGTGATTTTATGTAAATTGTACAAAATGTTAAATATATAATCGATTTATTTGTAAAATGAACAAATTAATGGAAATCAATCAAGTGCAATTTTCAAAACCACTTGATTCCGCTCTCTAAATATGAAATGGATAAGTTGTTCTAAAGAATGTATAATGAAAAAATGCTAAGCTAAAAAAAAATGATGTATACGTGAGAAGTGATTTAATTTGTTAATTTTTGTTAAAAGATGATGAAATTTTGGTTAAAAGATGATGAAATTTTGGTTAAAAGATGATGAAATTTTGGTTATTTTAAAAACCGTGCATCGTTAAGTTTCATAAAAATTATGTGTCAATTTTGAGAAACTTGAATCTGTGACAAACATTGTGGATATTTTTATTTCTGAAATTAAATTTTCCTATGTGAGAAAATATGGATTATACTTGAAAGTGCTGCAAAATAAATTGTGAACAGATTTTGTAGAGTGTGTGACACTATCGTTTGCCCAGGGAGAGTTACTTGGTTGAGAAACGTCTTGAGAACGGCAACCAGATCTGCCGGGTGTTAGACATAATCAAACGGTAGGTACATGGATGATAGAAACATCAACGGATCGATATGGCGTCGGCTATAACTGGCTGGCATGAGTTTCGTCTTGATGTCATTGTAGGCATCATTTTATCATCATTGCTGATAACAGGAACCATTGGGTTGAAACTGATCATTGCATAGAATAAGCGAACAATACATTTTTTAATTACTAAAAATAAAATTATTTATTTTTAGTAATTAAAAGAAGCATTTAACTTTGAACCCCATTTTCGACCATTCATTGTTGAACAGTGTAAAATTACTATATATGTCGCTAGTATGCGACCGTCTGTCCCCCCACCACCACATGATCCAATCTTTAACTGTTTTAAAAGCAATACAATTATAATTATATTCTCTTCTCTTTCAATAAAGAAAGAGAGAGAAATAGGGTGAAAGAAAGAGAGAAAGAGGAACAGAAGAATTCATACATAACATTTGAACATTGTTTATATTTTTTAGGCCTTGATGATGAGTGCTTTTGGATTTGACCTTTCGAATCTTGGGTCTTAGATCGTTTTGACTTAGTTGAATATTATAAACAACTGTCACTCTTGGCTTAAATCATACCTAATTGATAACTGTTACTGAAGCCGTCTTGCCTTTTTTTCAATGACATTCTTGCCTCCCAACGAGCACAGTCAGGTACAAGTTAGGTATAAGATTAATTAGTGCAGAAGCCCACAGTTACCCAAAAAGTGGAGCTACTTCATTGTGCTACAGAAAGAAAAAGTGCACATTAATTTAGCAATTTTACTTGTGCCAGAAATGCTAGAATAGAAAAAATGGTCAACATAAAAAGAGGGGTTGCAAAGAACTTTTCTTAATGGTAGTTCAGGTTACTGCTTTACATGCTTGGCTCTGTAGGACTGGCTCTCTTAGAGTTGGGAGGAATGGTTTTTGCCTACAACTTCTGTGAGTTTCTGTTGTAATGCAAGTTAACGTTAACAAAATTCAGGAAACTGGAAATAGAATAATGGTTACTGCAACAGCTGTGGATTAATCATAATGTAATGAAACCGTGGTCCAAGATGTTAAAATAAGTGAGAAAGGTGGAGGAAGAGGCTAGGACAGTGTACGTTTGAGTTTATATAAGCGTGCTCATGTGCAAACTGAATGGCTACATTTTCAGAATCGAGCCATTGTTTTTGTTTGATGGGATTTTCAACATGGTAGCTCCAACCACCCTGATTTTGCTAAAATTAAAACGAAATATGAAATGGAATAAATCCCAATATTTTTTCAAGTTGTTCATAAGAAAAAGGATTATCCTTAACTAAACGAATTGTGTGTGGAATTTAATGTTTGCAATTTGTAGAGACGATTAACAGCAAACACAAATCATTTCTTTCTGATAGGTTCATAAGAGTAGTAGTTGAGGGGCAAAAATCAGAAGCTCACAGAATTAATGCTGGAGTCCCTCAGAAATCCATCCTCGGCCCAACTCTTTTCCTGATCTACATTAATGATCTTCCAGATCACATCCTTACATCATCTGTAGACATTTATGCTGATAACACTAACATTTTTGGTAGCACATCTAAGACAGTAAACAACCAAGTTCTCTCCGATTCTCTCTCCTCTGATCTTGAGCACGTAGTACAATGGGGAAAGGAGTGGCTGGTTACTTTTAATGCATCTAAAACCAAGCTTTTCTCTTTACATCATCAACATTCTGATCCACATCTGGCATCAATTAAAATGAATGGCTCTCGTCTTCAGAAGGCCTCAAGTTTTGACAAGCTTCTGGGCTTGACCGTTACTCCTGATCTGAAATGGAACACGTACATCAAATCTGTTGCCAAGGCTGCTGGAAAAATGGTGGGATCTTTCTATCGATCCAGTAGATATCTCACTGCTGATGCAATTCTCTATCTATATAAGAGCCAGGTACGTCCAAGGATGGAATACTGTTGCCACATCTGGGCAGGAGCTACTAGAAAGGACTTATCCTGCCTTGATAGAGTTCAAAATAGACTTTGTAGCCTCGTAGGAGATGTCCTTTTCTCTTCCCTGCAACCTCTATCTCACAGAAGAGATGTTGCGAGTTTGTCTCTGATGTATCGTTATTTTCATGGAAAGTGTTCCCCCTCGCCAAACTTTCACAAGAAACACTCGTCTAGCAGAAAACACTATCAATAATTCCCCCCCCCCACTCTTTATCTGTGCCTAAACCTAAACGTAGATTCCATGATCAAAGCTTCTTTCTTAGAAGTGCTCGCCTATGGAACTGTCTTCCGTTTTCCTGCTTTCCGGCTGACTACAATATGGTTGTCTTCAAGTCTAATGTAAATAAGTTCTTGATGAGCCATTCCATATAAGTTAACAAATTTACAGAATTTCCATCACTAATGATTACTATATTGTCCAATTTCTGCTGTACACTCTTTAACCCTTATCCTCGAGTGGCCTCTTGGCCTTGATAATGTGGTGATACCTGTGTAAAAAAAAAAAAAAATACGTTCCAAGATAAAATTATTTCTCTTAGCAGAACAGATTTGTACTACTTTTATGTCCCACTAAGAAGATATGATTTGTGTCTTAATCATTCGAATTATTGTTCTCAGATGTTATTTTGACAGCGTTTTGGCCGATGTAACTGCGGACCTTCTTCAAATGTATCTGATCAAACTCGGGAATCTTTCTGCTGAACTCTAGAATCTGTACAGAAGTTTGAATGGAACCATGGGAATAGTTTGTTCTCGTTTTGTCAGCCATGAGTAGGTAGAAGTCCTAAGTAATTTAATATCGCCCACATTGAGGATTGAACCTTCAACAAAAAGAAAAAGACTGTCATTTAGAAGAAATTTAGCAATTTTTCCTTTATACTACTGGTCCTTCTGAAACAGGAAGATATAATGATACTAAATCTTATTTCTAGAATCCTTATTCTAATTTTTATAAAAATTCATTACATGATTTTGATTCTAGAAAATGTCTAAAAATGTTCGCTTAAGCTTAGGACATGACATTCAAGAGATCTTGCTTAAGTAACTATGGATAAAATTTAATGCTAATCTGAAATATTAGAAATGTTTAATGGGAAGTTTTGCCTCCTCTAAAAACCATTTTAAATATTCAAAAGAAACTGAAAATTAGGGAATATTTCACAGGAACCACTTTCACCCCTTTTTACTCTCTTTACATAAAATTAGATTGAATTGTACTCCATATTATCTTTCCTTATACCTAGCAGTTGTGTTCCAAAATTCATAATGATCGATTAATTAGTTTAGGAGTGAACCCTGTGCATAGAAATTTGTAAACATATACAAATACCTAACTTTATATATATTTAGAGATTAGTAAAGTCATATCTAAAAAGAAATTTGATACTTTGCATTGATGTCACAAAACTATGTCCTTCTACCTCAACATCTCTTGATAAAAAAAGTGAGCACTAAACTGTTAAGAATTAATTGAAAGTATGACAAATATGTTTGTAATCCAAACGAATTGCGGTTTTATTGGTTAATCAAATCTAAAAAAAAAACCTTCACGCAAATATTTAATTTTTGTAGTGTCTGTTGATTTGATAATCGTTATTTATAATGCGATGATTTTATTGTTTAGGAACTGGAAATCGCTGGGTTTTAAATGAATTAGAAACTTCTATAAGATCAGTTGGCCATTGTCGTAATGTGTGGGTCGATAAGTATGTGGAACAGTCTCATCTGTGCGTGGGTGACGGGAACACCGGGGCCTGCCAGGTGAGTAAGCATTTACATGTTCAGGTGGCAGCTCAATGTTTTCATTTGCAATTGTTGGAAACAAAAAGTCATTGAACTCAAAACCAAAAATATGACAGAAAATCTTTTCTAAAAACTTTTATCCATTTTGAAATGTTCGCTTTTTTTTTTTTTTTTTTTTTTTGAGGATTCAGTTTGCATGCAAAAGTTTTGTTTCCAAATTTCCCTGGATGAGGATTGATAATGTAAATTATTCAGACTACTATTCTCATCATTTCACAATGATTTATAGAAAACATAGATATGTTGTTATAGATATCGGTTAAGAAATCAGTTGGAAAAGGGAGAACTTTTAAATAAGGGAAAGTGTAGAACTATGTTAAACCCTGAGAGCAGCAGATGGTAACTGTAATTACAGAACGTCTAGTTTTCTCTATGAAAAGATGGCAGCATAGCAGTATGAACCCTGTTTATCACTTTATTGCAGGTCAATATTTTTGGTACGCTGGAAACGCATAACAAACTGCCTTATTTGTCTGATTGTTGTGGAATTTGAACAAATATTTTGAAATTTATGCTAATTTTTCTAAGTTCTGGTAATTTTAAGTGTGTATCACTTTATTGTAGGTGTCTTAAAATGTATATTTTCGGTAATAAAACAATATTCTAAAATCATATTTCTATTTATATGAAATAAAGAACATATCTAGTAACAATATTAACCAAAAAACAAGAACGAATTTAACATTAAGGGAATATTTATTTATCAACAAACTCCCATTCTTCAAAATCACTTTGAATAGCCTCTTGTCAACTGATGAGGTCAATTGGTGGGTTTGAGATGATGAGATGCTATAGAAAACTTGCAAAATCTTCCTCCAAATTTCATCCTTCGACGAAAATTGAACACCTTCTTCATAAACTTTCATCTTTATTATTTACCAGAGCTGCTCAATTGGGTTTATATCTGGAGAACAAAATGGCCATGTCATTTTATTCACTTATGACGTAAGGTACGATGTCGTAGCATTGGCTGAGTGGGATGGCGCATTGTCGTGCATAAAAATCAGTTTGCGTGACACACCAATGAAAAGTCATCAAGCCATGGTCATTTAAAAATAAAATATAAGACTGGCTTGTTAGTTTGACACTTTCTGGCACTCGAAATGGTCCACTTAGTTCATCGCAGATTATTCCAGCCCAAAACATGACTCCTTCACCTCCCTGTTGACGACAGAATCGATGAGGGGTAGAGAATCCAAGAGGACTCCAAACTTTGGCACACCCATCTGGTCCATCAAGGGTTGCTCTGATCTTATCGGTGAAAATAACATTTTCAAAGCTGGTTTTTATGTATTTCTGAGCTCAAACCAAACGCTTTTCCTTATGAATTTAGTTTAAAACAGGTCTTGCTATTGGCTTCTTAATGCTTCTTACAATTTCGTTTAAGACATTGCAGGGTGTCTTTCTTTACAAGGAAGGTATTCCAGCCTTGTCAAATATAGCAGCACTGTTGCTGCCCGGCGGTTTGATAAGTTGGTGGCAAATTTTTCTAACATCACCAGCAGAAACTGACTTTCTTGTGTTTTTGTCCTTCCTTCGTTTGATGTTTGGATTTTCAACGAATGAAGACAATGTTCTTCGATCTCTTTCAAACTCCTTGGCTAGATCTACGAGAGATAAACCTTCTGCAGCGCCTGCAACATGTTCCTTTTCACTAGTTGTCAATCGACCCTTTCTAGGCATTTTGGGAGACCTGCGATAAAGTGATACACACTTTAAATTACCAGAAAATAGAAAAATTAGCATAACTTTCAAAATATTTGATCAAATTTAACACAAATTAAGGAAATAAGGCACCTTGTTATGCTCTTCCAGTGAACCAAATTTCATTTCTCTGCGTTTCATAGCACTTTCAAAATTAAAAGAATATTAACCCACAATAAAGTGATACACAGAGTTTATGCACTGAAGTAAATTATTCCAATTTCAGACTTTAACAAACATTTTTCTATTTCTTTTATTTCAATACAAAACCGATAAAAGCAACTTTGTTTAGCAATTTTGTTACTATTTTTCACTGTTTCTACAAACCAATTAATGCGTGCACAAACTTTTTTGTTCTACTTATTTTAAGCAATTAATTGGATGTTTGCAAAATTTTTTTGCAGATATAACCTACAACCACTTTCAGGTGCAGCTTTTCGAACTCAGCAATCTACATGCAATTTTGAACCAAACTCTTTATTCAATCTGCGAGGTAGATTGTTCTGTCATCCATAACCGAGTAGAAAAGTTTTAAAAAATTTATTCTTCATTATTATCAACTCTAATAAATATTATCACCTGTAATGAGTACTGAATCTTAAGCCGGCATAAACTGTCACTTACAACTCAATGCCTTTTATCCGTTGCACTAGACATCAATGACATACAGATTCCTGCATTTGGAAAAAGTCACAAGTTACATCAGTGAAAACATTGTGAAAATGAAAAGCAAGATGAGAATAATAGTTGGAACAATCCAAATAATACAAAATAGGAATTCAAGAGATGTGATTCCTAATCATATTTTTGTGAATATTTTCATTTTCATTTCAGCGCAAGATAAAAGCAAATTTTAAAAGTAAACACGAAGACATTCATGTTCTATCAGAGTTACAGACATGATTGGGTAAAAAATAGCCATTCAGTTTAGCACAACTTTGATCAACAAATAAAAGAAAACGATGTATGATGAACATGACAGCAACAAAAAAGAAGACACGTGCATAGAAAAGCATTGAATACGAATTTACGAAATAGATGAGAATGATGGTGCTGCTATGAAGATCAGGAACTGCTGATAATTGATGAATGACTATTTTTAGTTGTAAATACCAACTGAGAGAAGAAGAAGAAGAAGAAGAAGAAGAAGAAGAAGAAGAAGAAGAAGAAGATGATGATGATGATGATGATGATGATGATGATGAAGGTGGTGGTGGTGTTGGCAATACTGGAAAGAAACGCATCTTAAAGTGGATTAAGAGTCGGCTCATTGTGGTGCATGATGATGATTCGTGAAGCGGTGATATTCATATGTAGTGCTAGTAATAGATGATGATAGTAGACAGTAGAGAGCTGTCGCCACTCATGATAAAATGAACAGAGCCACTATAGACGTGGTGGTGGTGGTGGTGGTGGTGGTGGTGGTGGTGGTGGTGGTGGTGGTGGTGGTGGTATTGGAAAAACGCCAAAGAATTGCCATCATTTCCGTTATTGCTGTCATTGTTGACAAAAGCAAGAGAGAGCTGCTCAAAGTAGAGAGAAATAACACTGACGATGATTGTTGCTGTAATTAGAATGGAAACTGCTCCTATCACTATCTCTGTCATTTTAGCAATGACATCAGGTCATCTGGTTACTGCTATCATTTCTATTGTTGTCTCTCATTTGTTGACATGGACTGGAGAGATCTAAAGAAGAAAGTGTCGAAGCTGCTGCTGTTTAATCACAGTAATAACGCCATGTCATCTAGCAGTGACTGGGGAGCAGAGTAACCATTTTGCCCAGCAAAAGAAATAACACACTTTTTTTATACAGCCTAGTTGGCTACTGTTGATAACCACACTTTGATGACACTCAGTTAGTCAGAGGAAATGACAATGTGCAGAGAGATGAAATTGTATTTACATCTGCCACATGCACTGAGCTGTTGAAAGATACAAACATTCAGTTTATTAGAGTGTGAGAAAGTAAGGTTGGCAGTAAGCCGAATGTTAGGTGCGTGAATTAAGATAGTTGGTTGGTGACAGCTTTACTGGTAAGTAAGTGTGTAAAAAGGGGGGTGCGTATTAGCAGGAGAGGGGAAGTAATGTGTAGAAAAATGTTACAATAGCTTGTGAAATGCAGAAAGAGAAGAAAAAGAAATGATTGAGAGAACTGAAAATGAATGTATGTGAAATGTAAAATAGAAAAACTGAAATTTGATCCAATATCGAAGTTAATATATTGTTTGGCATAATATTTTAGCTAAGGCTGTTGAGACGCGAAAGAATCCCGATCTCTGGTTGATAAGATATGAAGTTAGCTTCTGTGTGTCATCTCAGTTTAGTATCATGTGTTTGATTATGTAAGATTTTGGAGATTGAATTCATAGTTGAAAATTAACATATGTTAGACTAAAGCATTCTTAGCTTCAACTAATTTTATGGGTTTGTTGCGTTCGTAAAGATTTTTCATTGGAGAGGTTGAGTTTCACACATGTATACACTGTTACAGTCATTAGAAATGATTGTGTAAATGTATGTCTGTATGAAGGTGTCATTGTTGTGATATTTGTTGAAAATATTTGTTGAAAATATTTGTTGAAAATATTTCTAATTATGAGTGAAATGAAATGTTCTGAAAACATTTTAATAAAAATTTGTTGTTGGGGGGGGGGGGCGAAGGATGGGCAAGGTTTATATATTTTATTTTTGTTTTGTGAAAGATCCGAAATGTTTTGTTCGTAGTATTTAAAATAAAATATTTAAGATTTTTAAGCGGTTTTAGAGAAAATTCACTAATAGTCGTTTTCGTTTACTAAATATTTTGGTGCAGTAACTTTTAAGTGTTCTAAGATATAGATCTGTGCTAGGGTTAGGGTTAGTATTGGTTGGAATAATAATAAATGTAATCAAGTTTGTTGATTTTTTTTATATATACTTAGTAGATACTATTGTTTTTTATGGATGAAAATATCTAAGAACGGTATAGAATTATTACACTTTGTTTTGAAAATCAATATTTTGTAATGGTTTCAATCTTATTAACTTTTCTATTTCTGTTTGGTCTGAAAAATAAGGATGGTGTCCATATATCTAAAGAATATGGTGTTCATTATAAGTTTATATTTGAAGGGTCTTATTTCAAGAAATTCTAAAAATAGACAGGCTAGTATACTAATTTAGAGAATTGTATAAGATGAACTTTTGTTTGCAATAAGTTTTAAGTTTAACAGCAAGAACAATCAAATTCAACCACAAACGTAAATAGAAATAGGAACGAAGATAGAACAGAATTAATAGCAGGAGTACACATGTTTCTCACAACTTCCTACACAATGACAGGAGTGACAGATTATATATATATATATATTTGAAAATTCTTTTGAGGGTACAAAATTTAATTATGGCTAAATACAGACCAATTAATATGATGATTAAAAAAATAAAAAATGAAAATACAGGCTAGCTAATCAGGTTTCGTTCCTCCTCACTCAACAGAGCTAAATTGGGGAAAATTGCGATTAAAAAAATTTGTCATGAATATGGCATGGAGAGAAAAAATAAATAATTTTTTTTTAAATAAGTGGGGGAAAAAATTACATAGAAAGTAAATTAACGACTAAGAGATTTTCAAAAGAAAATCTCTTAGTCGTTAATTTACTTTCTATGTAATTTTTGCTTGCAAAGAGAAAATCTCAAGGACTTAATAAAAAAATGGTTTCTAGAATTTTTAGATGAAAGGCGACTTACTCTTTTATTACTTTTCTTACTTCCGTTTTATCGTAAACCAACATTTACCGGTCTCTATACACGTTGGGACTCATTTTGTGCTACAAACCAAAAATTTAATTTAATTCAGAGTTTAAAACATAGAGCCTTCATGATTTGTTCTGAAGCCAATCTGGATGACGAGCTTAAATTCATTATGGCTAGCCCTTAGATATTGTTGAATCTACTATTAAAAAAAAAGTTTTTAATTTTTACAAATCTAAAGAAACTCCTGTTTACCTTCATCTATCTTGGCTAAGTGACCAATTTGCTGAATCTCTTTATCTATACAACGGTGTTATTTTGCATCAAACCCATGTGGTGTTTTTTCAATTAGACCTTTGTTGCCGTCCATTTTCAAAGATTTTTTCCCCGGCCTCACTATAATAATTCTATTATTTATTTATTCATATGTAGTTGCAGTGCGCATTATGTTGGGCAGACATCAAATAGATTGGATTTTCATTTAAAGCAACACATACCATCAAAGATACGTTATGCAAATTTTTCACCTTCAGATGTTCTGAGCAATACATATGGTACTTCGATTTCCAAACACCTTATAAATAACCATACGTGTGCCACGAATTTCAATGCTGACATGTTTACGATCTTGAGTAAGTCGCACTCATCCTTTCATCTATGTAAAGCGAGGAATGAAACCTGGTTAGCTAGCCTTTATTTTCATTTTTTTTTAATCCTGTTATTTGGTTTGTATTTAGCCATAATATGTATATATATATATTTCTCTTAATCTGCCTTTCTGTTCGCTTTTTGTCAGAAGATACTGGGTCTATCTGGCTGAAATTTTTTAATAGACCTTTGTTATGATAAAATGCAGCGAACCAAGTATTATAGCATCCGATTGATGTGCAGTTAGGGATGAACAGGGATTACAGATCGCAATATCACATTTAGTCTAGAAGTTTGGCATACAGCACTCATTCCATGTAAGTGAACTTTTGCTTGTTTTATGGGCTAAAGAATCTAATATATATATATATATATACCGGTGGTAATCGTGACACCCTGTGATGGATGTCTGTAGGTATTAAAAAAATAATTATATAAGGTGAGAATGCATGTGTGTGAAAACACTTCTCAATCTAAATCAATGAATATTTGACCTACAGACTTGAAATTTGGTATATAGGGTATTCAGATATGTAGAAAACTTCGTCATCAGAAGAATAAGTAGGTTTGAAAACACTTTTTAAAGAACATGTAAAGCTGGTCTAATGGTTATCGTACTTCACTCACTGTCTTTGGGTTTTGGTTTTGATTTCAGCTTTAGTATTTTTTTTTTTACTTACAAGAAGTGAAAAAATGTTTAGAAAAAACTTAATACTTGCATGCATATGTGTTGTATAATAAGGGGACAGGCTGTGAAGAAATCGGAGAGGCAAGCCAAGAACGTGATGTGAGGGTCACGTTTCAAGCATGGCAACATGGAATGTTGGACGAGCGTCACCTGAGCTAGTGACACACATAATTGGAATTCGGTGATGTTTCAAGGCCAAACAAACAAAAGGAAATTGGCCTACAATCGAAAACAACGATTGTGGATTATTGGGACAATTATGCTTTGAATTAATCAAAAATAATAATATCAACAAATATTTTATGACCAGATCGGAATGCAGCTGACATTCGCAGCTGGGGCTAGAGAAACGTGACCGATACCAATATAAACAAAGATGTTTTGGTTTTACGAAAAGAGTAGCCAACCGACGTGGTGAGAACAAGTCTGTCATCTGTCAACACCCCCGCCACGCCACCTATCTCTCTCAACGCCTCTCTCCTCGCTAGTGGAGTCAGTGACAACCGACACCAAAGTGTAAAGGAAGATTGTTTAAAATAAACTCAAATTCTTTTGTAAACAGTCGAGTCTTTTAGTTGTCATTCCAAATATACACTCGTCGGTAAACTTGTCCGGCGACCATTTGTCCACGCAGTTATATATACTGAGTGCACACAACGCAACATATGTCTCAGTTTCTTTCTGTTTTTTTTACTTGATTTTTTTAAAGGAATCTAACGTTACGTTTAATACTAGCAAACACCAGGTACATCTAGTATATTCTGTAGAACCCCGGGATACGGTGGCCCTAGGATATTTTTGTTTCAGGTTACAATGTGGAATACGATGTTTATCCGGTCCCTGGTTACAGTATTTGCCCCATCTTACGGTGTTATTTATAATGTTATTTGATTATATACTTGTGTATTATTTATTGTATTGTATTTTGTTACTAATTTTTAATGCCGTATCCCGGGGTTCTACTGTATATAAAGATAATGATCAAATTGTATGTCTTTACTTCTTCGAGGACATTGGAATGCGAGAACACTAAATAGATAAGGCGACACTGATGGGGTTCTGCATCTCTACTGAATCCATTCTGTACATCGATTGACACATTCATCCATCTCTTCAGTGGCTTTGTTAAGTTGGCTCTCAGATCAATTCACATATGTGAATCATATTGTCCACTTCTGACTTTTTTTCATCTCTTTTCATCTGATGACCAAGGTTTTGTTTTCACTAACTGAATATTTCAAACAAGGCAGCAGATCAGCAAATCTTATTATCCAAGCAAAATCACGTGTCATCTAGCTGAACTTGTTGAAAACTGGATGCATTTAAAACATTTTAGAACGAGTACTCTGTGATGGCAGATAGCAACAAGGACATATTTTGGACATAATTTCATGTTTTAACATATAAAAAAAAGCAAAACAAAAAATTTATTTTTTCCAAACTTGCATTCATATCTAATGAAACGTATAGGATCCAATTTGATCAATTTGGATTACTGGATTTAAGAAAAACATTTATAAATCTTGTCCAGGCAAGAAATTTAAGTGATTATAAGGCAAGTTCGATTGATAATTACCGTTCATTTAACAGTTTATAATACTGAATTTTGTGTTTTGCCATTGCAGGGAGATTCTGGAGGTCCACTGATTTGCAAGCGACAGGGCAGGATGCACGTAGTTGGCATTGCATCATGGGCCATTACTGGCTGTCAACGCGAAGGCTACCCAAACATCTTCACAAAAGTCTCTTCATACATAGATTGGATTCATTCAGTGATTTGGTTCAATTAATTCTAAGCAAAAATCTGCATTGAAATAAAACTTTATAAAAATTAATAATTACTGATAATTAATACTTATTAATAATTAATAATTATTAATACTCATTAATAATTAATAAATACCTATTAATAATTAATAAATACTTATTAATACTTATTGATAATTAATTAATACTTCTTAATACTTATTGATAATTAATTAATACTTATTAATAATTAATTAATACTTATTGATACTTATTATTAATTAATAAATACTTATTAATACTTCAAAATGTTAACTTTTCCAGTTTTTAGTTTGGACTGAAAGTTGAACAGATCATGAAAAGGATTTAAAATGGTATCATCAATTTTCTTTAAATTACTTGTAATTTATTTAAATGAACATTGCAAAGTATGGTAGAATATAATATAGTATTTGAAAAGAAACTTTAAACTCCCCAACTTTGTTAGTGTGAGAAAAACATTAACAAGAGCAGAGTGAAAAAGTTCTTTTATCTTTAAAGTTTGGTTCATCTATTTTATCATATATATTTCTTATTTACGTACAGAAAACCGATTGAAAACGATTCATTAAATATAAGTTGTGGGTTCATGCCTTTACAGTATACATAGAAATGTAGGAAAAATTGTTGCGTGCAGGATCAGCGCGGGTGTCATTCACTTAAGAAAAGAAAGAGAAAAAGGTTTAAACTTGAAATCTGATCAACACGAGACAAAAACGTGTCTTATGCAAATTGAGACACGGTCGGCTTGACATTATAAAAAGTCAGCATTTCTTCAGTTGGGAACGATTCGTTTTTGTCGGCTCAACATCGCTGTACTTTGCAATCTGGTGTCAATTGAAGAAAGCTTGTTTGCGATAACGTCGAAAAGGGAACAGGACAGATTTTTGTTAGGTGCGCTTCAACGCGGTGAACTTGGCGATCTGAAAATAATTCTTCTTTGTCTTTAACTCAAACATTCAACGATTAGAAGTTATTTCCGCCGTTTTATTACCTTTCGGTGATGAAGGGAAAGATTTTTGATGTCCGGTTGATTCCAGAATTTGGTGGTGCTGCGGCTGGTATGACCGTTATTGAGTGGATCGAAAATGTGGATTTTGTGTTTGAACTTTGCACTATAAGGGGTGTTGAACGTGTCCTGTCATTGAGATTGCGAGGTGGAGCACTGGCCATATACAGGCAACTTAGTATGGAGCAGAAAGCAGATGGAGAACAAGTCAAGCAGGCTACCGATGCATTAAATGTATATGACCAGTTTGTCACTCGACAACTTTGCTCTGATGAGACGGTGGATGAGCTTTCTGTTGGTTGGAGGACTGTTGCCCAAACGTTGGTTAATATGCGCATTCATTTCTTGACCACTGCAACATGTCAGACATATATTACATGCTTCATCCAGGATGAAAACGATGAGTGGGGAACAACTGTTGACCTGAACGAAAGCTGTCATGACTGACGACTAAGGCCCTGAAGAATTGGCTGCCGTTACCTCTGCCATACAAACACTTTCAGAATCAACAAACAGTATGATTCGAATCTGATTTTTGAGAAATGATGGCGTTAAATATTGGAGAACACCAAAGTACAATTCGAGTTGGATTCTTTTTTGTCATTTTTAAAAGAACTTAAAATGCGATTTGGTTGACTTGTATGTAAAAAGTCATCATTTTTAAATGAAGAATTTAAAATGAAATTCGGTTGTATTTGCTGAAAAGTAAAAAAAGAAAATGTAGCTTTTAAACAAAGAAGTTAAAATTCAATTTGGTTGGATTTTCTAGAAAAAAAAGTTGCTTTTAAATGAAGTTAAAATGGGATTCGGTTGGATTTTCTAGAAAATGTCATTGCATTTAAATTTAAAATACGATTCAGTTGTTTTTATTCTGAAAAAGTCCTTGCTTTTAAATGAAGAACTGGAAATGCAATTTGGTTGTTTTTTATAATAATAAAAAAAAAAAAAGTTGTCACTTTTATGTGAGTGCTAGCTGTGTAGCGTCGGCTTGCTGTGTCCTTGTAGCACGGGCTAGCTATGTCTAGCTGTGTAGCCTTACTTCTGCTAAGGAGTAAACAACAAACACGGATACTACCACTGTGTCCTGTTTGTAATTATGAGATCAGGGGAAAGTGTGTGGAAAATTGTAGTGTGCATGATTAGCACGGATGTCATTCGCTTAAGAAAAAAAAAAGAGAAAAATTGTTTAACTCAAAACCTGGCCAACATGAGACAAAAACGTGTCTTATGCAAATTGAGACGCGGTCGGGTTTGACAATATAAAAAGCCAGCATTTCTTCAGTCAGGAACAATTCTTTTTGTCATCTCGACGTCAGTACAGTATACTTGAAATTTGGTGTCAGTTTGCAATTATGTCAAAAGGGGAACACGACAGATTTTTGTTACATGTGCTTCGACGAAATGAACTTTACGATCAGAAAATCATTTTTCTTTTTCTTTAACTCAAATATTCAATGATTAGAGAAAACAATTCAACTGGATTTAAACACAGTTTATCAAATTCCATAGTCTATATGATAATCCATTAGACTACTCGTGTTGGCCAACTACCAACAAGGACCAATACAAACAAAAAAAGTTTTATAAAGTTTTATAAAGCATTTCCATAAAAGAAAAAAAAAATTTAGAAGTGTTTGCAATTTGTCAGCTGATCATTTCAATTATTCACACAACTGACTTGTTATGTGCACAGCATTTCAACTGACTTTTTATATGCACAGCATTTCAACTTCTTTACGTGTAATTTTTTGAGCTATTAGAATTGAGAAATTTTCGGTGAATTCAGGAAAACTGTACTCAATTTAGAATTGAACCCTATGTTTACAGAGGTCTACAAAGGTATATTGTTCATATTCCTTGACCAGATTGTTCTTTTGAATGTTGAAGTTTTGATTGAAATTCAATAGAACTCGGGAATCTGCTTGAAATTTCAAACAAAATCCTTTATTTAATTCATGGAGTTGCATGCTCTCATTCCATCAGCCATGATTGGGCGAAAGTTCTACGTAATTTGCAATTGCATTTTGAGTGTTGGCCGCATTAAGGATTGAACCTTCGACCTCCAGAACAGTGAAACTTTATAACTGAATGTTACTTTATCCACTATGCCACAAAACGATATAAATTTTAAGTCTTAATTGGAAAAAAATGGTAAATCTTAACCACACAGCTTGATTGTTGCTGCAGCAAATATGAAATCTTTATTAGAAATAACATTAATAATCAATTAAGTTTGAAATATTTTCCTAATCGTTTATTTCTGAAAAATCAAATTTTGTTAATCAAAATCAAAACTAAGTTGCAATTGATTAAAGACATTCTTTTAAGTTCCGTTATTGTTCACTACCAGAACTCTAAAATTCTTGAGGCAATTAATGTGTTGAAATAATGAAACAAGTCAAAAAACACCAATATGTGACAGAATAACCTGGTAAAATCTTGTACCATATCTCAATAAAAAAGTATAAAATGTCAGGGAAAAAGACTTGTACGTATAAAGATTGATAAGACTTCAACTTTCCAAATAGAATTAGATATTTTGCTTAGAGTATTCTCTGCTTTAAAAGCATTCTTAATGAACACTGTGTAGATCATAGGTTTTGGATGATGATTGTAAATGTTTGCAGTTGTCATAAACATTTGTATAAATAAATACTTTGTTGCTGAAACATTTTGTTGGTTTTGATTTCTTTGTTTCATAATTCTATAATAAGAAAATACGTTTGCAATAAAATTGTTATCGAACGAAACTTATATTATAATCATTAAAATATTAATGTCTTGAAAGTTATAAAATAATTTAGCAATTAAAAGTTTCCAATTATTCAGAAAATATGAAACAGATTTGCTGGCAGTCTTGAAAAAAGAATCAGCTCTCAAAGACAAAATGATAGCATATGCCAGATATACAGAAAAGAAGAATATAAAAAAAGATTGTCCTCGATCCTATGAAAAATATCGTTGGAAAATATATTTTAAATTTATAAATAATCTAAATATAATATGCAAACTATTTTATATTGCTTTATTTTAAAACCTGCATTTGCAAGGCCTTCAAAATGTTATTTATTTACACGAAACATTTTTTACTTAGTGAGTCTCCATTTATATAAGCAGCAATACACTCCCAAACTCTGTTACATATGTAGAACGTTTTAAGAAACCCTTCCTATTGTTCTATTGGATAGAAAAGATGCTGTAGGGAGGTGGAAGGGAGTGAAATTTAAAAGCATGTAGTTAAAGCTATTTCTACAGACAACGCAGTCCAGCCACATGAAAACATGTTATCATGCTGTAGATTTTAGTAACTCGGTTATCATTTAATATTTTGTTCAACATGAAAAAGAGTTAAAAACTTTGATAACGAGCAAATCAGAATTCTTAAACTTTTCTTCTTTTCCACATTTTTCTGCATCAGTTTTTAAAAACACACAAATAATAAAATCAATTAGTTTTTTTTTTTTCAGATAGAAAAACAAAAACATTTAGAAGTTGAAATTTGTGTTTATTAATACTCTTGAGAGATTGTTGTGTGTTATGCAATATAATTACAAAAATTAGGCTGTATTTCTGTTCACAAAAGTTTCATTTTAGAGACAAAATAATAAATGGCGAATAAGTTTCCAGCCATTAGAATCTCTTGATGACAGGCGTAAAATCAATTTGAATCGTGGAGAGTGAAGAAAGTGCAAAAAAAAAAAAAAAATGTCTGCTAACATTCATGGTGACATTTTTCCCTTCTGAATTTTGGCAAAGAACAGAATGAACTTAACATTTTTTTTTTAATTAGCTGAAAAATAAACTGCAAGAAGACACAGAATGTGTTAAAGGAATTAAATGTAGGCACATTTTGTATGTGTTCATGAAGAGAAAGAGATAAAAACTACCTCAACAATAAACAAAACTGGTGTATTAAAAAAAATAGGAAAGGATTATCTCGAAAAAAAAAGTTTTTTTAAGCTGTGTTCAATAATTGTGTGGAGTTTCAATTGAAATATGTGCAATGTTTTGCATTATTCATAAAACCATGCACACATATTTCAAACTATTGTGTCATTTCTTTTTGGTTTGCTTTTTTACATTTATGGTTAAAATTTTAAATATCTCAAATTTAAGTTAAACAACATATTTTATCATAGTATTGTTAAAATCAGATTGTCAACGACCCAAACACTGAATTAGACTTTTTTCAGTAGATTGAAAAATCTTCAAGAAAAATTGTTTATTAAAAAGATAATCAGCTTTATAAGTTTCTCAATAGTATATTTAAAATTAAATGGGAAATAAGACTTCAGGAGAGTGAACATTAAATTGGAACTTTATATAATAAGCTTATAAGTGCAGTCGACATGTCAATCTTGTGCCGGAGAGAGGGACTATTTGAAGGGGTGGGAGCGTCATGTGGTCTTGTCAACCTAAAAAAAAGAAAAAACAATTGAGTTGAGTTTCAGCAGAAACTTAAATGTTTCGACGACGGATTTTTACTTAAAAGAAGATTACGTGTCCGTTTAAAATTTCAAAATAATCTTATGATTTGTTGGAAATCCTTTTTTCATTTTTACTTCAGTTATTGAACTTCAATCGGTTTGATTATTGTTCAACATCACACACATTTCGTAAATTATTTCATATGCAAACTTTAATAGATCAGCAGTCTGAAAATATTTTCTTGAAAATGATTCATTGTCAAAATGAAACTAAAAAAAATAGTAGCATCAGCAAATAAGTATTGAAAAGTTTTTGTAAAAATAAAATCACAGAATCGTTCAATTAGTTTGTCAGCATATCAACCTCAGTTTGTCATTTAACACCGACCAAAAAGTAAAAATAGAAGAATAATTGTTTGTTAAAAAATCTGAGTTTTTACCATTCTTGACAGCGGAATAGTTTGTAGGTGTACACCCTTAATTTCCTCAGAACTTGAAAAACGTTGTTCCAATTGACATTCAGGTAAATCTCTTTCAGATCACTTATCTCGTGATTGTGAGTGAAATGGAACATAAAATGTGAAATGTAGAAAGATGTAAATGATGGCTCACAAGAAAATGGAGTTGGACTTAAAGGGTTGTAAATGACAAAGTTCAAAGACGAGAGATAGGAGAGTTAGAAACACTAGCAACAAAACCCTAATCATACTCACACACACACCAATGTCCAACAAGTCACTTACATACAATGCCTGTATCCATGTTGTTGCCTTATGTAAGCTTTTTCTGTTGCTGATGACTTCACGCATCATCACCAGACAACACCATAATCTCGACTCATAAGAAAATGGAAAAAAAAGCAGCAGACATGTTCAAACCATAACCTATGCATTTGGGGAGTAAGTCAGTCAGTCTAGGGCACAAATTGAATTGCATAAAATAACATTTCACAATAAACTTGAAGTTCCTTTCAATTAATATTTTAATCAGTTCTTTTTGTGTTCCACTAATTTTAGTAAAGTGTACCTATATATTTAGCAAGGATTTTTGAAATCTTACAGAAAATTCACGAGTAAAAAGTATTTCACTATAAAAAGGTATCACTTTTTGTTGTTTGAAATATTTTAGTATTTTTCATCCAACTTAATAGTTATTAATTATCTGTAAAACAGACCTAAAGACTGGTGTATCGCAAAAATCAATTAGATTTTTAATGTTTTTCAATTAAGACATTATCTTTCAAATAAAACAAAATCTTAATTGAAAAAGAATAATTTAATGCATATCCTTTTTGTACCTAAAACCTGATAAATTTTATCGGCACCATTTATGAGATGAGATCAGAAAATAACGGTTAAGAACGATTCCAATAAAATATTTTGTTTCTCATAAGCAATTATCTCTTTTTGACACATCCAATAAAAATCGATTTTAATAGAAAATGAGGTCACCTTAAAAAATAATTCTCCATTTCTTTATTTTTTTTTAATTGTAAGAATATATTTCACTTCACTACTAAATGATTATTCCATAGAAAACACCATCATAAATATGTTATATCTGAAATTAAAGGACTATAATTTAAAGAAAGGCTTTCCAGTTGTCGATTTCTACATATTAATGATCATATCTGTTATTAATAACTAATTTATTATTTATAATATTTTCTTCATTAATGAAAATTATATTTAAAAAATTGTTAGAATACTTTTTTTAATTAGCTCAGATAAAAATTGCTAATTTTATCAAAATTATTCAATGAACAATTTATTTCATTTAATCTCAAAAGCTAAAAAGAAAATGAAATGGAGTTCCTCCATCTTAGCATAGAATTCAACGACCTGTAAGCCTGAATCCTTGCATAAAATTAACTGCTATTTTAGGATGGCTAGGAACATAATCGAAAACAACAATTCAAACTGAGGTGGTGGTGGTGGTGGTGGTGGTGGAGGAGGAGGGGGTCAAAATTGATCATAGATTTAGTGATTTAAATAACAAAAGGAAATTAAACTTCAGACAATATTTTAATCAGGAATATGAAATATTGTGTGTGTGTGTGTGTGTGTGTGTTAAATAATATCAGTTTTAATATATGTTGTTGTTGTAACAAATTAACAAAGTGTATTTTGCTAATTCTTCTTTAGTCTGTGAATTCATTGTAAGCAAAAATAACAGTAAGATTAAAGTAGATTTATATTAAAAGTAAAAAAAATTTAAATGTAAAATATCATTCTCCAATACACTTTACGGCATTTCAGAAAATTGCCTTTCATATTTTAGAATGTAATTAAAATTTCCTCATGATAAACAAAACATTTACACTTAGTATATAAATTAAATTTACTGCAGTTTCATGGTATTACTTATCATCAGAAGTGTCTTCAACTGACATCAATAAAAAGCAAAACATGTAATATCAAGGTTTTTTTTATTCATCTATTTACTAATACAAGTATTCATTCTTGTTTTTCTTTTTCAGAAGCAATCAATACGATTGAGCACATGTGTTTAAATCAGAAAACAAATATTTATTTACCTATAAATTGTTTTTCTTTAATTTAATTTTTTAAGTTTATAATTAGGCATTTTAACTGTTTACATAAATTAAAAAATTTTATTTATATTGCAAGGAGGTAGTTTTAGATGGTTTTATTTTCTGTTGTCATATATTGTCTAAATATTTAGACAATGTAGTACTACAGTTTTCACTCCTTAATATGACAATTACGCCAACTCTTGAAATTATTCCGGTATCCCCCATGTGTATGCTTTCTTATTAATACTATCATTTACTGCTGTTTTGTTAATTCATTAAAGGGCAATTACTTTTCATTCTACAACTACATAAATTAGTCATTTGTAACATACATATGAGTTTGTGGTTTTCAGTTTTTGGCTGTATCAACGAAAAGTTATTTTCGTTTTCAATTAATACAAAATGACACTTTTTACGATTTCAAATATGGATTTGTTTATTTTCCATTCCTCAAAATACAAGTGACAACCACACATCAGAAACCGGTGAGGTTAGGACGAAGGTGGGTTGTAGCATTTTCTCGCCTACCAAAACTGTCCGTCTCCCTTCTCCTCCTTTCTCTCTCTTCGGCTATGTTGCTTGTCCTTTTATATAGTCAAATGACCTCATAACCTTCTTTTTTGCCTAACCTTTGTTTGTTTTTGGCTTGTTTTGTTCTAACCAACTTTTATATAGTGAACTTGCGATTGTATGTAATTATGGCATATTTCTCCAGTGATCCCGACTGATCCAGATATTATGGTCATCCTATCATAATATTGATCAGCTTTTTCACGGGGATAATGACATCATTGTGGCTTGGGGGTCGCAGGCTTCCTTACTCTCTCTCTCTAACAATATTAACACTAACAACACTAGCATTACAATTCCGATTTTAATTTTTGTGATGATTTCATATTTTTCCATATAACTATAACAAAAATTCTTAATGATGACTTTAGAAAGATTACTTTTGGGGGGAAATGTTTAAATGTTTATTCTAAAGAACACTTTGCTAATTTGTTCTTTTACTTTCATGGACACATTTTTATCATATATATATATTAAATATGTATATATAATGATAAATAATATATATATATATATATATATATATATTAAATAAAAGATGAGGAATAAAATTTACATATAATTCTTTTCAATCATCAGATTAATATTGAAAAAATAAAAGAAAAAAGCCTATTTAGACCCTGGCATTTTGAAGCTAAATGCTTTTCATCAGAAGAAGAAAAGGGGCCAGCATTATACAAAATATAAAATATAAATAACAGCTAGCTTAAAAAAAATTAGATTGGAAATGAAAGAAGATATATTAAAGAAAAAATATAACACAAAAATAAAAACATTACAATATAACTAAATAAAAAAAAGGAATTAAGCATTCATGAATAGAAAGGCGAAAAATATATAAAAATTAAAAAAATGGAAGGGTAGTATATAAGAGCTAGTAAAAAGAAAATAAGGATCATTAAGATATAATGGGGATCATTAAAAAAGAATGGACAATAAAAAAAAGGAAAATGGAAGGATAAAAGAGGAAAAAGTAAAAAAAAAAGTAGAAAAAACAAATAAAGCATACAGAAATACATGTAATAAGGAAAAGAATTAAGAAAAAAAGAAAAAAAAAGTGAAGGAAGGAAAATCCAAACTTTAAGAAATCCACAATAAAGTGCTTAAAATGTTGAAAATTTTATAAAAGTCCAAGTAAAATCCTTTATATATATATATATATATATATATATATATATATATAAGAAAAGATCTACCTTAAACCACTAACCTAGTTCTAAAACAGATCCTTTGTTCGATAAAATGCATGCCCATTGGCTGATAAGAAGGGGCGCGGTGGATACTAGAAAGCTGATTGGCTAACTAGAAATCCTCAACATATATAAAAACAAGAAGCAACCACAGAATTTGCGCATAAGCCTGACGAATCCTATAGTGGATGAAACGCAGAATATTCAGTGTAGCTTAATTGCCTATATATTTTATAAATTACTAACTAGCTCTACCTGCGCATTGAGCACTTTTAAAGTAAATACTTAAAGTTTACGCATAAATCTATACTTTCGTATATTAAATTTATGTGAGTAAATGAAGTAGTTATATATATACATATATATATATATATATATATATATATATATATATATGACTACTTCATTTAATCACATAAATTAATAGACAAAAGTATAATTTTCTGCATAAACTTTAGGTATTTACTTCAATAGTGCTCAATACATAGGTAGAGCTAGGTAGTAAGTTATATTATATTGCCATATATATTTTTATAACTTATATATATATATATATATATATATATATATATATATATATATATGACACAATTTTAAATTATGGTTATCTGATTGTATAATTTGATCACAATTCTAGAACAAATGAATATTTACACGTTTATAGAAAAACCAACAGCTTTCATATGCAATCCAGGCTGTTATAATTGACCTTCAGAAAAGTGACAGATCTGAAATATTGATCTGAGGAATCAATTATAATAGCCTGGAGTGCAAGAAACATGTATAAAAGTTATTTTGACCAGAATTATTAAATCATAGAATGATATAACCAGAATTTAATTCTTTATATTAATATCTTTATTCTTTTAATAGCTCTATTGTAATTTTCAAATAGAGAATATTGAACTTCATCTCTGCTTAGGATATTAATTCCTATCCGAATCAATCCAAAGTATAAATTTGTGTGTGTGTGTGTGTGTGTGTGTGTCCCTACCAAAAACCTCATCACAAGATAAAAAACGCTAATCATCCTCCTTTTTAAAAAAAAATCCATTGTTCCTTCTATTTCAAAAAGAATTACCTATTTCAGAATAAAGAGCTATTCAATAAAAATATATCACACACATAATGAAGCTCTATCTAATCAGGTTATAATCAGTTTTAGCAGATTTAATATTGACGCAAATAAACTAATTATTTTTAACACGGATGCCTATCACATAATAGGGCTTGAAATTACAAAGTATAAATAATGCTAATGTGCAATGCATCGAAAATAAAAAAGAAAAGGAAAATAAACGACGATATAGTTTATATGGTTTAATCTGCCATACGGTATACATGTTCTCTTCAACATCCCCAAAATTTTTTATAGCATCATTGACATGAACTTTCCTAGGGATCGTAGACTAGGTGTTCATATATACATGTCTATGTATTTAACTCCTTTATTTCGTTCCACGGGCTGGCAGACCTCGAAACGTCAAACCCCAAACCCTGCAAAAATTGTAGGAAAACATCAGGAATAAAATAATGCAGTTAAATTGCAATCCAGAGATTCTGCAATCTGTCATGAATAATGTTTTAGAAAGAGCACAAATATGCCAGGCTTAAAATGGGCAACATTTAAAATACATTTTTCATAAAGATCGTTTGAATTTTTCATTTCTTTTAAAAAAGATTTCCCAAATATCTTAGTCAGATTGTGTCAAAATTACAGAAAGATATCAAAAATAAAGAATCTATCTAAGTTCAAAATACTTCAATGACTTTTTAGACTGTATTTTATTGTAAACTAGCGGGGGTACCAGGCGTTGCCCAGGTGGGTTGAGGTGGGAGGGGGGGGATAAATTAAACCAAAATGAAAAATAAAGAATAAGCAAACGTAATAACCCTGTTTAAATATATTTTTTTTAAATTGGAAAAACAAAAACAGAACGTGATGCAAAATAAAAAATAAGCAAACAAAAAAAAAGGCATAAATAACCGTTTAAATGTTCAAACTTCTTTTAAAAAAAGGCATAAATAACCCTGTTTAAATGTTCAAACTTCTTTTAAAAAAGGCATAAATAACCCTGTTTAAATGTTAAAACTTCTTTTAAAAAAAGGCATAAATAACCCTGTTTAAATGTTAAAACTTCTTTTAAAAAAAGGCATAAATAACCCTGTTTAAATGCTCAAACTTCTTTTAAAAAAGGCATAAATAACCCTGTTTAAATGTTAAAACTTCTTTTAAAAAAAGGCATAAATAACCCTGTTTAAATGTTCAAACTTCTTTTAAAAAAAGGCATAAATAACCCTGTTTAAATGTTCAAACTTCTTTTAAAAAAAGGCATAAATAACCCTGTTTAAATGTTAAAATTTCTTTTAAAAAAAGCATAAATAACCCTGTTTAAATGTTAAAACTTCTTTTAAAAAAAGCATAAATAACCCTGTTTAAATGTAAAAACTTCTTTTAAAAAAAGCATAAATAACTGTTTAAATGTTAAAACTTCTTTTAAAAAAAAAGCATAAATAACTGTTTAAATGTTAAAACTCATTTTAAAAAAAGGCATAAATAACCCTGTTTAAATGTTGAAACTCCTTTTTAAAAAGGCATAAATAACTGTTTAAATGCTAAAACTTCTTTTAAACAAAGGCATAAATAATCCTGTTTAAATGCTAAAACTTCTTTTAAAAAAAGGCATAAATAACCCTGATTAAATGTTAAAACTTCTTTTAAAAAAAGCATAAATAACCCTGTTTAAATGTTAAAACTTCTTTTAAAAAAGGCATAAATAAACCTGTTTAAATGCTTAAACTTCTTTTTAAAAAAGCCATAAATAACCCTGTTTAAATGTTAAAACTTCTTTTAAAAAAAAGGCATACATAACCTGTTTAAATGTTAAAACTTCTTTTAAAGAAAGGCATAAATAACCCTGTTTAAATGCTAAAACTTCTTTTAAAAAAAGGCATAAATAACCCTGTTTAAATGCTAAAACTTCTTTTAAAAAAAGGCATAAATAATCATGTTTAAATGTTAAAACTTCTTTTAAAAAAAGGCATAAATAACCCTGTTAAAATGTTAAAACTTCTTTTAAAAAAAGCATAAATAAACCTGTTTAAATGCTAAAACTTCTTTTAAAAAAAGCATAAATAACCCTGTTTAAATGCTAAAACGTCTTTTAAAAAAAGCATAAATAACCCTGTTTAAATGTTAAAACTTCTTTTAAAATAAGGCATAAATAACCCTGTTAAAATGTTAAAACTTCTTTTTAAAAAAAGCCATAAATAACCCTGTTTAAATGCTAAAACTTCTTTTAAAAAAAGCATACATAACCTGTTTAAATGCTAAAACTTCTTTTAAAGAAAGGCATAAATAACCCTGTTTAAATAGTAAAACTTCTTTTAAAAAAAGGCATAAATAACCCTGTTTAAATAGTAAAACTTCTTTTAAAAAAAGGCATAAATAACCCTGTTTAAATGCTAAAACTTCTTTTAAAAAAAGGCATAAATAAACCTGTTTAAATACTAAAACTTCTTTTAAAAAAGGCATAAATAATCCTGTTTAAATGCTAAAACTTCTTTTAAAAAAAGGCATAAATAATCATGTTTAAATGCTAAAACTTCTTTTAAAAAAAGGCATAAATAATCATGTTTAAATGCTAAAACTTCTTTTAAAAAAAGGCATAAATAACCCTGTTAAAATGTTAAAACTTCTTTTAAAAAAAGCATAGATAAACCTGTTTAAATGCTAAAACTTCTTTTAAAAAAAGCATAAATAACCCTGTTTAAATGCTAAAACGTCTTTTAAAAAAAGCATAAATAACCCTGTTTAAATGTTAAAACTTCTTTTAAAAAAAGGCATAAATAACCCTGTTAAAATGTTAAAACTTCTTTTAAAAAAAGCATAAATAACCCTGTTTAAATGTTAAAACTTCTTTTAAAAAAGCATAAATAACTGTTTAAATGTTAAAACTTCTTTTAAAAAAAGCATAAATAACCCTGTTTAAATGTTAAAACTTCTTTTAAAAAACTAAAAGGCATAAATAACCCTGTTTAAATGTTAAAACTTCTTTTAAAAAAGCATAAATAACTGTTTAAATGTTAAAACTTCTTTTAAAAAAAGCATAGATAACCCTGTTTAAATGTTGAAACTTCTTTTAAAAAACTAAAAGGCATAAATAAACCTGTTTAAATGCTAAAACTTCTTTTAAAAAAAGGCATAAATAACCCTGATTAAATGTTAAAACTTCTTTTAAAAAAAGCATAAATAACCCTGTTTAAATGTTAAAACTTCTTTTAAAAAACTAAAAGGCATAAATAACCCTGTTTAAATGTTAAAACTTCTTTTAAAAAAAGGCATAAATAACCCTGTTTAAATGTTAAAACTTCTTTTAAAAAAAGGCATAAATAACCCTGTTTAAATGTTAAAACTTCTTTTAAAAAAAGGCATAAATAACCCTGTTTAAATGTTAAAACTTCTTTTTAAAAAAGGCATAAATAACCTTGTTCAGATGTTAAAACTTCTTTTAAAAAAAGCATAAATAACCCTGTTCAGATGTTAAAACTTCTTTTAAAAAATGGCATAAATAACCCTGTTTAAATGCTAAAACGTCTTTTAAAAAAAGGCATAAATAACCCTGTTCAGATGTTAAAACTTCTTTTAAAAAAAGCATAAATAACCCTGTTCATATGTTAAAACTTCTTTTAAAAAACGGCATAAATAACCTTGTTTAAATGCTAAAACTTCTTTTTAAAAAAGGCATAAATAACCCTGTTAAAATGTTAAAACTTCTTTTAAAAAAAGCATAAATAACCTGTTTAAATGCTAAAACTTCTTTTAAAAAAAGGCATAAATAACTCTGTTTAAATGTTAAAACTTCTTTTAAAAAAAGCATAAATAACCCTGTTTAAATGCTAAAACTTCTTTTAAAAAAAGCATAGATAAACCTGTTTAAATGCTAAAACTTCTTTTAAAAAAAGGCATAAATAACCCTGTTTAAATGCTAAAACTTCTTTTAAAAAAAGGCATAAATAACCCTGTTTAAATGTTAAAACTTCTTTTAAAAAAAGCATAGATAAACCTGTTTAAATGCTAAAACTTCTTTTAAAAAAAGGCATAAATAACCCTGTTTAAATGCTAAAACTTCTTTTAAAAAAAGGCATAAATAACCCTGTTTAAATGTTAAAACTTCTTTTTAAAAATTGGAAAAACAAAAATAACAGCAAACGTAATGGAAAGATTTTTTTTTTTTAATTAACGTAAAAATGGCATAAATATACTAATTTCAATATCAAAACTTTAAAAATTAAAACAAAATATATATCTGATATCTAGGCATGAATATGCAATCTTAAGATAACGGCACTGCTACTATAATGACAGGTCTATGATCGCATGAGCGAAGTTAGGTCAGTTATTTTTATATTTAAACTAATTCAAGAAAGAACGATTTTTGTGCATGCATATTTTGCTAAATTGTCATGAAGGAAGGATTATTTGCTACCCCTCCCTGTAGAAAAGTGCCCACTTGAGGGTGAAGGAATACTTGATTTTAGCAAATGTTTTATATTTGTTATCCAAAGAGTCGAACTTCAAAACGATACTGATCTCGTGAAATCCATCGCCTCTGTGGAAAGTTTTAGGCAGACATGCAAACATACATACATTTAAACAGATTTTTGCCCTTTATATTATAACTAGCGAGGGGTACCTGGCGTTGCCCGGGTGTTTTTCGGTGTGTGTGGTCGGGCGGGGGTGTGGTTGTTAATGAAAAGCTAAGAATAAAACATAAAAACGGCGCTGGGGGGGGGGGGGGTATGGGTTGTACCCGGAAGGGGGGGGGTAAAAAAAACATCGAAAAAAAACACAAAAAAAACTAACGTAAGGCAAATGAACAATGTTAAATGTAAAAATCAAAAAAACAAAAAAGAAAACAGAAAAACGAACGTTAAAACCAAAAAAGAAACAAAAACACATGAAAAATAGCTTAAATAAGCCTGTTTCGATATTAAAATTTTAAAAATCAGTGGGTACCCGGGTGTTTTTGGGTGTGTGTGGTCGGTCGGGGGTGTTAATGAAAACCTAATAAGCAAAGTAAAAAAAAACAGAAAAACGAACGTTACGTGAAAAAGGGCTTAAATAACCCTGCTTCAATATTTAAATTTAAAAAATCAAAAGAAAAAAAAAAAAATCTCACACCACGATTCGAACCCAAAACATTTAGATAATGAATCAACGCACTAACCAACTGAGCTAACACGACGTACATGAAATTTAGTCAGTTCTTTAACTATTTAAACTAAATCAGGTCATGATTTCATCTGACGCATGCGTAGAACCAGTCGTCGTCATGAGAGGACGTTTTTTGTTGACCTCCCTTCCCCCCGTAGAAAATTGTCGATTTCGGGGTGAAAAAATTAACGTTTTTGGCCAATTTTTTGATATTTTTCGGGCGAAGGATGGAGCTTCAATATGATACCAAGTTTGTGAATTTTTGTTCTGTCTGTCGAAAGTTTTTAGTGGACACACAAACACACATACAAACATACATACACACATTTTCGCCTTCATATATATAGATTTAACTATTTAAATAAATAAAAAAATGTAGGTAATAAAACTGCAGGTATTTCTTTATTTTTACTGATTTCTGTTAAGGTTTATTCACAGAAAAATTTGGATGCAGTAAAAAAAGAAAAAATTTATCGATATTGGATGAAGTTAAAAAAAAAAATAAACGTGTTAATTAGCCATCAAATAAAATTAAAGACAGTATTAAAATAATTATTTCTAGATGATTAAAATGAGAGTTAAAAAACTAAAGGAATTGATAATCTCCATTATAGTAAGATACGTATTAGGTTATCCCATAAGTTTTAATTCTCTGACAATTAATACTAGGTAGAAATGTCTGCTGGAACAAAATATTTATATTGTATATTTTTATAAGGATAATTAAAATTTCATTGTTGAAAGCCCTTAAAACAGGGTAGTATTCAGGAATTATTTGAGGCACATAATTTATGAGATAAAAAAAAAAAAAGAATGGCAGCCGAAGTGACTCAATATTCACTCAGTTTTGGAAAAAGAATGTCTGAAAAAGTGTGAAAAATATGGACTACAAAATTCAAAAGATAGAGATTTTGCCTTTGAAAACGGATTCAGATGCAGATTTCTAAAGTCAAGCCTAAATAGCATTTCAGCTGATTTATCCAACTTTGCTTCTGACAATTCCTATTTATTATTTTGTACTGTGTTATTAGCAGTATAATTGTCATTCCAATTTGTTTATAGATTTCACAAAAAGAAAAACCTACAGTATCAAGTAGTAAAATTGTATCAGTTGAATGAGTTGGTAATGAAGCTTTATCAAACCATACAACAGTTCGTCATCTTTAAAAATTTGAAAAGATGCTTAGATTTGGAAAATTGGTGCCACAGGAATTTGTCTGCACATTTCAACTCGCAATTTATGATTCTTTGAAGAGATGAGGCACTGGATTTTCAAGTTTAGGAGATTTTTCCAAGTGTTAAAAGATGATTATGTAAAGGTCGGAGAAAATTCTTCATTTTGATACTGCAAGGTTTTCTTTGAGTGATGCCACAAATCTAAGCCAGTCGTCATCAAACTAAACTCTGCATCCTGGTCTATCTTCATCTTCAAAGATAAAAGTTGCATTTCTGAAGTTTGTAAACAATCTTCTTCACGTTTGTTTATTTCGTTCAGGCAGTCTTTGCCATAAGCTGAGTGAATGTTTAAAGATGTTTTGGTTGTAGATTGATCTATTTTTTTTTTTTTAAAACACACATTTCCTGTAAGATAACATTTTATAAAAGGTAAAAGTATCCATATATATATATAATAATTATTTTTTAATTCCATTATATGTACTCGTTTTCTATTCAATTTCAGAGAATTAAAACCCAGATAGAACTTATGGAATAACCTTACACACACACACACGTGTGTGAGCGTATTCTCTGCATATTTTCTGCTTAAATAACAATCACTTGGATAAATGTAATAAACAATTGGTGAGGCATTTTTTTCATTGATTTCTTTCCTGGTTCTCTTAAATACCCGAGGGTTTATTTTCTACAAATTCAAATATGTTTCAACGTTTAATGTTTAATTAAAAATGAAGAACAGATTTTGAGATCTGCACCTTACTTAAAAAAATTTGAGTGAAGAAGGCACCATTTTGCGTTCGTTTAATCACAACCAAAAAAATGGTCCAAAATTGAATGTTCAATACAGAAAAAGAAAATGAAGCCTAAACAAATTGATTTTTACTTCTTTTTTTATGAATAGATATTCATATATATAATTTAACAAGGATTAAATATTTTTCACAATAGAACATTTTGGCGTCAAATATTTTACTGTTGACTAAGGGGGCCTGGAGGTGGGGGGAGGTAATTATCCTGGGATTTTGATCTTAACAAACATGGACTTTACATATTTACTGTTAAAATAAAAACAATGGACCATATTCTTCCCAAATACTTTTTGTGACTATCCCAAATTGTTCAATAAAATGTGAAATTTTTGAGATGAGAATTGAAAATTTTTTTAATCAAATTACTGTTCTCGTGTTCGATGTTATTCTCACATTTATAATATAATCTCTAACCTCCTTAGAAACTGTTCAAAATTTCATACATTACTAAGTCTGACAAGATGCACTTAAAGGTTAGAGGATAAATAGAAAGAAATGTAATGATAACATCGATAAAAATCAAAATAATCCAAATAATTCAATATTAAATATGGCTTTTGCTGACCGAGGTTCTGGCCTAACAGGTTCTTCACAACAGAAGAAAATCTAAAACAAAAAATATGTCCATCATATTTGTTTATTATATCGAAATGTTGACAGTGTCAATATAAGCTCAATGTAACATATATCATTAAATTTGGTTTTGGAAAAAATATGTACTATTTATGATATAGTGCATTCTTCAAAGTATTGGGTAAGTATCTAGGTATGTCAGTCACACATACACACAAATTGTACAGTTTTTTTTGGGGGGGGGGGGTTAAAAAAAAAAATAAAATAAAATATTGACCAGAATGTTCAATTACATGCATATTTATTTAAATGAGTACAGACAAGATATTATGAACAAACATTGTTTATATAATAACATTTCTAACAGATTCTCAGATATTTAATATTGTTGATCTTCAAAGAATTGCTACAACATGGATCCGGGCTAATATTTTTTGTCCATAAACCAGAAGTTTGTGCTTTGTAAACTTCAAAATTGTAGCAAAAACGCTGATTAGTTCTATGATTCACTTGGAATTCTGGGAATGTATTAGCAGTGCAACTACGAAACCAACGATTCATTCCTAATATCTTGCTTGTACCTAGAAAAATGAATAGAAACAACTTATATTTTTTCTGCTTGAATTACTGTCACTTAGCAAACATGATTTTAGAAATGTTTTGATGTTTTTTTTTACAAATGCGTTCTGTTGTGAAACTTGTGAAGTGAAAAGGTAAACATATATCCAAATATTTACATTTTAGACAATTATGGAAATAGATATTTTTCATGGGAAATATTTTTTTTTTGTTTTTTTTTTTCTTCCCATAATTGTTTATACATTGTGAAACTACATTATCTGCAATACTTGGATAAATATATTTCATCTATACTAAACATTATCTGCAATACTTGGATAAATATATTTCATCTATACTAAACAGTGAACATTTTTATATTGTGGAATCAGTGTTCATGCCAGACATCCATAAAAAGGAAACATAACATTTTATTTTTCTTTATAACTTGAACATCATTTCAATTCATATCACTGAATTTGCAATCTGCCCCACACAATCAATACCGACATCCTTAGATCCCCTATGGTGATATTAGTTGAGGTCACAAACGCATAGGGGTTTCATTCAATTCCAGGCAATGTAAATATAAAATACAAAAGAAATTTCAAAAATATTTAAACTAACACAATCCAAAAGATCTTAATAAATGTTTAAAGAGGAAAATAAAAGCAAGATTACCAATACAACTATGATATTCGAATATTTTACAGCAGAATTGAAATAAACATTTACTTACTATGCATAGAAATAATCTATAAAAATGTATTCTATTTTTTTAATACACTGATTTCAAAAGAAAATTATGAAATTATTATTTACAGTCTCACTGATGTTTTCATCAGCATTCCCTTAGCCACAACTTTATTGCTCGACAGTGTTTTCTATGAACTTCTTTTAAATAAAGCTTGCAAGGACTGCATATGAAACAATCAATAACAATTAAAAATGGACATCAAAAAACAACTTTCAATCCTATTTTAATAATTTTTTGGTTCACAATAGCCAGCATATAAAATAGATGATATTGATGTGTCGATTTGGAATAATGAATAAAATTTAATAGAGAAAAGCTGACAAGTTTATAAATTATTTGCAAGACTTACGCTAGAGTATTGTGCATTCGTGCTGTTCAGTTAAATTATAAAACAAGAAAAAAACTGACAAAAGGTAATTTCTAATTTATTAATATATATATATATATATATATATATATATATATATATATATATATATAATGATTTGTTCACTTTCAATCTTTTAATATTTGTTTTCCCAATAATCATTTTTAACTGCAACTTAGTCTTTGTTTTTATGTGATTTTACAAAAAAGAATTAAGCGGTGGCACATTCATTAGCAGAAAGTGACAGTTGGATTTATGTGATGATGATGTATCAGTATTTTAAGCCAGTCGTCATCAACCAATAATCCATGGACCAGTTTTGATGTCTACAGAAACATGAACAAGTCTGAAAACACTAAAAATGTATAAAACTTGATAAACTTTAATTTTTCAAAGTGTTTTATTATTACATTATAACTTGGTTACCTTTAATCGTTGCATTAAGACAATTAATATTAATATACATTGTTATATATTATTAATCATCATCATAGCATCCGTTCTGTCTCGAGTGACAATGAATACTTCTTATGAGGGTAGCTGCACGTACAATTGTGAAGCAATGGTTGCATAATCTTCAATCACACCTCTCCTAAATCGACACTGCTTTATTCCAGTGGAAAGGAGAAATTCAGAATGACTGAAAAGAATGCCGAGATAAGTGGAGGGCACATTCAGCACTTAGTATTTCCAAATGGTTACCCATTTAAGTATTGACCATGCTCAATATTGCTTAACTTTGGAGATCTAATGAGAACCAATGATAATTATGCCTTATATCAATAAAAATATATTTTACTATGCATTAATAAAGATTTTAATAAAATAAAACCTTTTCAATTATTATCTACCTTCTTCTAAACTCTTATTCATGCTTCAAAAAAATGTTAAACTTTGCATTTAATAATCCATGAAGTTCAAAAGGTTACCAACCCTGATTAAAACAAAGGCAGAAATCGAGCTCATCTGAGCGAAGGTTAAAAGGCCCATTCATAATCAAAAGTCATTAGTAATTTTTTTTAACTTTTCAATATTTCAAGGAACAGAATTCCAACAATTAGAAATTAGATTCAGGAAAGGAAATGTTAACTCATCACTTTCATTTTAACAACAAAATGATAATCATTAAATTACAAATTGTGGATATCAAAGGTTTGCTATTCATATTTACAAAATGTATTATCTCATTAGAAAATTACATTTTTCTTTACAGGATAATATTTTTCTTATGTTTGTTTTCTTTATGTCTCCATAGAAAACTTTTAATCACAACCATTCTATTTTATCAGAGAGAATTAAATTAATGCATTTATGGCAGTTTTTTTTTTTTCACATAAACACGGAAAAATTAAACATGGCTGAGGACACTAAATAAAATGAATGCACAAATCAATTTGAAAACAAAACAAAAAAAAATAAAAGTACAAAAGTAATCAATACTTGTAGAGTTTTTATTATTTCACATGTTTCTCTCTCTTTGGCTCCTTCCTCACACCTAAATAAAACAAAATCTGAGTAGAAGAGGGAAGAAAGCAGCCGGGTGTGTTATAAAAATGGCCAAGATAAAAAAATAAATATCAGTAGAACAATGTCTATTTAAAAATGGTTCGATGTTCAAAAGCGCGAAATAACAAGTTCACATGAAAATACACAATTGGTAAAAAAAAAAATATATATATAAGACAAACTTATAAGAATTTATGGAATTGTGTACAAAATAAATTTCTGATCCCATTTCCCCTAAAAATGACGCCATAGCCATTCACAACCAAATTGGGGGAAAAGAAAGACTTTATACAGAAAATATGAAAACTGACAAGAAACAAAGGTATAAAAACGCTTACAAAAAGATCAGATTCATTTTGAATCTATTTCAGTTTAAAAAAAAAAATTGTAATAAAATTTTTAAATTATTGGAATTTTTTAAAATCAAAATTTCTAAAAATATTAGTTTTTTTTACACAATAACATAACTGTTCTTAAACATTAAAATCAAACAAAACAAAAGCGTTTCCTATTTGTTTTAGAATGTTTTTAAAAGTAAATTTTTAGTGATTATGTCTAACACATTTGAATAGAAACAATGTAAATCAAAATTTACAAAGATTTCTTCAAAAGTTGAAAACTAAAAAATATCAAAACTTAAAAGTTACTGAACTGACATTAGAAGTCATGCTTTACAAGGTTAAATGTGACAAGAGAAAATGGAACGGTCGCCTGCTTTTCTATTCCCAAAATAAAAACAGAACTAGAGAAATTTTGTTGTCTTAAAAACAATCTATAATAAACTAGTAGGCCACCCAGCATTGCCCAGTCGTAACATATACTTAATGCAATATTTTCATTCATGAACATTGTGTATTTATTATTAAAGAACCAATTCTCTATTGATTATTATATTGTACCCAATATGTAGTAATGATTTCAAACGTTTTTTAAAAATATATATGCAGGGTTCGTACACATTTTTAATGTCCATTTTCAAGGCTTTTCAAAGTTTTTCAAGGCCTTCTTCAGACAAAATCCAAGTTTTCAAAACAAAATTTGGGGTTTGCTTTGCAATCCAGTGATTCAAAAAGTTCAGATTGCAATTGGAGAGTCCAAACTGTGCAAAGAAAGTTTTTTTTCAAGATGGAGGGATCGGGGTCATTTTTATTTATGGTGCCCCCCCCCCACACACACACAAAAAAATTAAATTATGAAAGCAAAAATAGGAGATTCAAACTACCCCCATCCCCTCACCAAAAAGGGGGGGGGGTAACTTTTGTATCCTACAATACTACTATGCAATTTCAGAACACTGTATTTGGATTTTATTTTTAATATTTCAAAAATATTTCAATGATATTTTTATTAATACTTAAAAAATAATTTAATAGTATTTATTTCGACACAAATTTTTACTGGACATAAAGAATATGATTTTCAAGGCCTTTTCAAGGCATTTTCCATATTTTCAAGCATTTTTCAAGGTAATAACAGAAATAAGATCTTTTCAAGTATGACATGGGTGTTATCAGCTAGAATCAAAGCCAAAACATTTAGTTTTTACCGTTTGATCTATCAACATATGGACAAGAAAGGTTAAAAATGAAGCAACTTCAATGTGAATGTATATTTGTACATGTGCAGGAGTAACAGGTTTAGTCAACTTACTCCTACCAAGATCAATTGTTTTTTGCTGTTTTCAATTTTGACCCCTTACAAACTAGTTTTACTGACTAAAAACCAAATCAAAATTGCTCTACAGATCTAAATTCCCTATTTATCAAATTTCAAGACTGTAGATTAAAAATTCAGAGATGAATTTGGTAGAGATCATTCCAGGTCACAGATAGATAGATAGATAGATGTGTGTGTGCTAGAACTTTTTCATCCTAAATCCTATGCAATTATGCACAATGTCGAAAATATGCATAAATGGAGCATATTAATCAAATGAAATTAATCATCCAATAAGAAACCATAAAAAATGAATAATTAATGAATGTTCATTTTTTTCAAAGGAATATACAAATTAGTTAACCTTCATGAAGTCGCTTGCATATCCATGGCTGAGTATATTTAAAAGTTTAATAATTTTTAAATAGAAAAAGTATGCTTTTTAATATCAATGTTTGTACTGAGTATATTTAAAAGTTTAATAATTTTTAAATAGAAAAAGTATGCTTTTTAATATCAATGTTTGTACAAGAAAAAAAAAACTCAACTTTATAGGTTTTTAGATATAAAAAGTTCTCATAATGAAAAGAAAAAATTACAAATTTAATCCCCACAAAATTACGCAAACCATCATTCTCTTCTGGGTTGTTATATACACAATGTTTTGACTGTTGTGATCTCTGACCTTCTTGAAGTGCATCATAATTGTAGTCCGAATTTTGGAAACCTCAAATGTGATATTGTTTTGATAGACGCAACTGAAGAAATGTTGTGAACAACCAAGATGAGAAAAGTAGTCACAAGAAAGCATTAAAAATTGCAGAACAGAATTAGAATTGCAGTTTTGAATTTTTGAGATGAGGTAGGATTGGATTAATTGGGCAATTGTTCTCATATCTGCACAACATTAATGGTCGATGTAATCTCCACCCTTCTTCAGGTGTATAAGAAAAAGAGTTGGTTAACTCTGCACTTTTTTTTGTAAATTTACTTTCAACAAGAACCAAAAATATTAAACCTCTTTTACCAAATATGGCGACTTATACACCTGAAGAAAGTTGAAAGCTACATCGACCGAAACGATGTGCAAGATGAGAACAATTGTCCAATACAAACAGAATCAGAATTGTTTCCATAGAATTAATCGTTACAAGTCAATGGTACAAGTCAAATGAAATTCAAGTTTATATTAATGGTTGAGATTGGCAAATACAAGCAGCCAATATCAATACCACCATTCCCACCCAAAATATTTTAATATGCAGCTAAAGGCGGAGCGGTGTGATGAAGAAAAAAATTATTCGAATTTGAAAAAGCAAAGAAATTACAGGTAGAAATGAAAAATGTCTATTTATTAGTTAACATTTCTTACAAATTAAAAAAAATTCAAGACAATGAATTGTGATTCTTTAGAACCAAAATCAAACTCTCCATTCATTTTCGCTGTGTTTATGAACAAAAATTGTAAAAATCATTTCATCATCTTTGCATTAATGCAAAATTTGAGGTGTCTAGCATATATGTAAGTTTCATAAATGCACATGGAATTAAATTTTTATTTAGCAGTAACTGAATAGTTATTAAAATTAAAATTAAAAACTATAAACATTTTTATTAATAAATACAGCTGGTCTAGATAACAAATTTATTTTAATTCAGCTAAGTAGGAAAACACATGTAAATTTAATTGCTATCATAATCTGAAAATGAGCATTAAATAACAATGTTCCATATATATATATCTTTGAATAAAGAAAATTAAAAAATTAATTCAGAACAAATTTTGGGAAGGGGTTTAGTTTATAGCTATATTCTATAAAATTGTTTTAGAACACTTTTGTATCATTACTTTCTTTTAAAAAACATTTCATTGAATGAACATGTATGTATTAATCAACTTTCTCAATTTATTGGTTTAATATTATATGTTAAAATGACAACTGTTAGTTTTGGAAAATATATTTTATCCAAATTTAAATAAAAATCATCTTTTGTGTGCTAAAACGTTTTCATATATAATGAAACTAATCTGTAAAACTTTGGCAATTGAACTCAAGATGTAAATTGAAGTTAATAAAATTATAAAACATAAAAGCAAAAAACATTGCACATTTTTTATCTTTATTTATCAAAACTACCAATATGATTGGACAGACAAAAGTAGTTGTAATACATTCCAAAAAAAAAAAAAAAAACATTTGTTTTATAATCTGAATATTTCAGCAGATTTTTGAACGAATTTGAATATTTTAAATGAAATGCTATAATTTATTTCCATATATCCTAAAAAAGCGAAAATGTGTGTGTGTATTTTTTTCATATGCTTGTCAAAGGCTTTTGAGGATGGGGGGGGGGCTCAGGGGGGTCACTGTTTCTTAGAACTTTTTATATACTCTCTAGAGTATAATATGTCCGATTTATGAAAAGACGTTTGCATTTTTTATTTCAGCGACTTTTATGTTACAAAATTTGCGCTGTGATTTCATTTTCTCTACTACTACTACGGCATGATGTTTGACTTAGAAAAGCACACGTTTAACCAGCTGCTTTTTAAACATTTAAATATTCACCCTTCCTCACTTCTTTGCATAACGTTGTAGTAAGTCATCAGGCTCTTCACCTCAAGGCTTCGAGTTCAATCCTACCTCCCTCCCAAAACATTTTTTTTTCTTTTCATACGGGCAACACCGGGCACTCCCGCTGGTATATCCTAAAAGAGTAAATGAACATTTTGTTGGCAATTTAATTTTGATGAATCATTCTGGTCAAAAAGAATCAGTCTATGATTTAAGATACGATTTTTCAATTATTGCAAAGAAATAATATTCTCACACTTTTAGAAATGAGATGCAAGATTATTTGTTTAAAAATAGTGTAAGATTTGCAACGGTAAAGAATGATCGGAATCCAAATAAAACACGAAAATGCACAACCAGATTTTTTTGAAAAAATATCATTGAAACAAAATTGACATTTATTTTTCCACTAATAATTATTTAAAACTGTCAAAAAAAGAAAGCAGTTAAGATAGTCTTATTAAAGTTTAAAGGAATTATTATTTTAGATTGTATACTAATGCCATAATGGCTTATCAAGATGTTTTAACGTAATTGTTAAAAATGAGTCAATAGTGTTGCTCTCCTAGTTAAAATAAATCATTAGATATAAGAATACACTTTCGGAATGAAATGCAAAAGTATTATATATATATATAATATGCGCGCACATGTATATGTTATAAACAAAAAATTAAATCATGGTTTTTTTTTTTTTTGCAAAAGAAATATAAATTTAAAAAAATAAATTATTGATAAAATGTAAAGTCTTTTATCAAGGAAAGGAATATACAAAAGGAGAATAAAAAATAATCAAAAATAATATGAAAAAAGGAATATCAAAAGAAAATGCTAATAATTGTTTTAATGGCACACAGATACCCCGTGCCTACGTGGTACCGATAATGCTTTCTTTGTCACTGAATAAAACATTAAGAAAATGCACCAATCATTTTAATTTATTCAAATTCTTAAAATAAATTTAATTATTTTAGCCAATAAAATTTTGGCAGTCAGATTTATGCGAAAATTAAGTTTCTAAAACTTTATTTTTATACACATTAATTATTCAAGTTGTCGTAGAATGAGAAATGACCAGTTTTCACACAAAATTAATTTTGCATTCTGATTTAATGAATTGTAAACAATAAATTTGACAATGGAAAAATATTTCTCACACAAATACCTTATTTTCTTTTAATTTAATACCATTTAAACAAATTTAAGTAGAATTCTTGTTCAATAGGTCATATATTGAATAAATTCCAGTTGAATTTTAGTTTAAAATTTTAAAAATTATTTTAAAAAGTTTTGTTCAAAATTCTTATTATATTAAAAACGAAAATAAAGAAAAATCTCCATGGTGTACATACCTATGATGAAACGAAAATATTTTATTCCAAAACTCATATAAATTAATCAAATAGTTTTATTTTTCAATAAGAAAATCAAATTTTCTCAGTAACAGAACAGCAGTTTTTTATCCGCCATTTTGAAAATAATCTAATAATAATAATAAAAAATAAAGGGAAATAACTCAATAATTCAAATTTGCAAGATTTACAAATTCCCATCAATCATACATGATATTTTTGTTTCGTCATGGGTACGTACATCATAGAATTTTGTTGATTTTTGTGTTTTAATGTAGGGAAAAATCTGGACAAGAACCTAACAAAGAAATAAAAAAAATAAATAAAATAACCAATTTGTAAATAAAATATAAATTCGAGAAGAAATAAAATTTAAAATTGTTCAAATGAAGAATTACACATTTTTTAAAGGCTAAAGCAACTATTAGTTATGCATACTTGAAAACTAGTTAGAAAAGTAGAAAAGTTTATTTTTACTTATGAAGAAAGTTGTTAAAATCTTCATTTCCAATTTCATATAAAATTGTCGCAGGTGAAATATGTGTACTCTTTCCCCCAAATCAGCAAATTAACAGTCAAATCTAAAATGCTTTAAAATTAACTCAAATTTACCAAACATTGGGAAGGGGTGAGTTAACTAGAAACAATACTTCCATTTCAGCTTTTGTTAATCTTCACTGAAATAATTTTAGTCAGATTTAAATTATATAAGTTCAGTTTGAGGATTAAAAAAAACATGGCCAATTATTTCCATGCACTTCTACAAGAAAATATGTTGACAGATTAGAAATTAAAAATGTACAAAGTTAAGAAATAATTTACAAAATGTGTACAGCTTTGCAGTTAAATACAACACTCGGTAGTATCTCACCACTATGTTATGAGCTTGAAGAAAGTGGGCATATCTTTTCAAAATGGCTTCATGGTGAAAAATATGAAAAAGAAAATAAGTATCCTCTAGAATGAAGACAAGAATAAAAAAAAAAAAAGTAAATTCTCGCAGCCTAATAACAGCTGTTAAATAATTCACAGTTAATGTAATAAGTTTAGGCCTTCAAAAGAAAATATATTTAAAAAATTGTCTTCAATAATATATAAAAGAAAACAGCTCATCTCCCTCTCTCTCTCTCATGTATATATATATATATATATATATATATATAAAAAAGAGCGTTTCTACTTAAATTGGACAAGTTTTAAGAGCGACATATTAAGATTTTTGTATGGCATTCTTGTGAAGATCAGAGAATAATTTGTTTGTAAAAATATAGTCAGACCCAAATCAAGAGTTGTAGATGACTTGTTTATAACATTTTTAATATTAATTTTGATCACCTTCATGTGATGAGTGAAATTTTTAAAATAAAGTTAAACTAAATATCAATTGAGAAAAACCGTCCTCTACTTGATAGGACTTGAGCAATGACACCAAGTTCAAACTTCTTTCAAATTTATAACAATTTGGTTTTAGTGTTCATTACATTCGCATTAAACAAAACGAATTGTTATGTCGTTTATGAAGTGATTTTTATCTAAGTAAAATATTGAAAATGCTTGAAATTTCGAAAAATAAATCTTTTTTTTTTTTGAATACAAACATTTTGTTTTATGAACAGTTTGGTTTCATTTTTCCCCACTAAAATTCAGAGAAACTATGTAAAAAAAATCTGCCTAAAAATAAGAGTTTTTCAATTACATTTCAAATTAAAATGAATATAAAATTATTTGTTAACATAGGATGCTATTATTCTCTTTATTTAATAAACTATATCAAAAGAATAAGTTTCTTTTTGTTTGAATTTTAGTTTCTTTACTGCATTCTGAATAATCATCTTTTTTTGGCAGATTTCTTACATGAGACAAAAAAGAAAATGTTCGAATCACAAGTCAGCATCACAACATCAACAGGAAACACGACATGCTACAAATGTCAGAGACAAATGTTATATCACTTGCACACACACACAAAAAAAAAAACACAAAACAATATTTCAGCATTTTTATAATTATTTTCTTTTTTGAAAGAAAAGTTAAAAGAATATAAAAAATTAAACGAATAAAACTAAAAAAATATACAAATGATGAGGGATGACAAGCGAGAGATTCTTTGACGCCATTGCTCCTGCAGTCAACAACAATTTTATTTTTTATTTGAAGATTACTCTTTAGAAAATGTCAAATCTATGAAAGTATAAGATTTGATGAATGGTTAACAGCAGTATATTCCTGGAAAAAAAATTTCTTTGATAGATTGTCTCTACCATTCAAAATGAAGAATCATCTGAGGCAGAATAGTGTATGTGAAGGATCACATGCACAATGATCCGATCATGACCGAACTATTAATCTACTTTCTCGTACAAGAAACAGTAATGACAGTGATCTCATCCAAATTACAGGAATCAGATGAAGTGAAAAAGAACAGATGTTGAAAAGCAAGAAAGTAGAAAAAATATTTTTAAAAAATGATTTTTGCTATCGACAAATTGTTGGTCAGATCAAATGTTGATATTTTATCGAGGCAATGGAGGTTTCCGTGGTACTGGAGGTAAGCACTCGTCATCAACAGGAATTGGAGGAGGAGGCTAAAAGAGAAGAAACATGTTCAAGTTTAGAGAAAACTGAAAATTTAAAAATTAATCAAAATTCAATTTTCATTAATTTTATTTCAGAGTTATATTTTATTTAATGATAATCATATGTGAAAATATTTGAATAGCAACACAAAAAACATTTCAAAAAGATTAGGGACAGACAATTTTTTTTTTCTTCATTCACATTGAAAACAAGAAAATACGATTTCTAAGAATAAACTTAAGCTTAAAATTACATTTTCACAAAATAGTCGTCCACATTAATCTAAATTAATTAGCTCTACCTAACAAGTGTTACCTGGTTGTTGTTTTAGTTTTACACACACGTCTTTTCTCTTAATTTCTTCTAAGAAAATCTTAACATTTTTGGTTAGTTGGTTCAATATATTATTTTAAAAAATAGGTTTAGCAAATGAATAGCCCTACAGTTTTGTGGGTTTTTTTTAAATAGTCTTAAATTCTCTCTTAATAGACAAAATGATATTTAGAATGAAAAAAAAATATATACTTTTTGAAAAAATCATATTGGTTTATTAGTCAGCTGAAACCATAAAGATGAATTATGAAAAATGTGTCCATGTTAAAAATATTCTGAACTTAAGTGTTATTTGAAAAAATTAACAGAGGAGAAATACATTTTTGTTTTAAATGAAAACATGGTCCCAGAGGAGAGGGAAAGAAAAATTAGCTAGCTAGAATTAAATACTGATTTATCAGATCAATTGCTAGCTATGAAAAACTCTGACAAGAAAACTTTATATTTAGTAAGTTAAAAGCCAGAGATGCAGTGCATGTCATTTTTGGGGGGAGGGGGGGTACTAAATTGGATGCTGAAACCAATTTATTACATTCTTCTATTTTTAATAAATTACTTAACATAAATTTTAAATAACACTCATTTATATTTATGCACATGCACACAATATTTACTCAGATAATTTTAATAATAGAGATTATTTTATTGAAAAAAAAAAGCAGGAGCTAAAAACAAGGCAATAAAAACCAACTGCAGTATCACAAGTTCTGCACCCTTGCAGTATTCATGAACAGATTTGATGAGATCAATTTCTAAGCAATTGATAAAAAACAGTGATTTCTTTCATGAGAATATCATTGTATAAAGTTTTTTAAAATTGTAAATATTCTATCAACAAAGAAATGTTACTTGTCTGTTTTAACGTATGTTCCACCTTATTGAAAAAAAAATGGCAATTGATTCAAAAACATCCTAGTAAATGTTTTCACTTTTAATTTTCAATGAAAGTTAATTTTCTGTAACTCTCACTCGTGTTTTGATTTTTCAACTAAAAACTGAGAATTCACATCCATGGATAGCTCGAATGATTTAAGCAGAAATTGGGGGGAGGGGATCTAGCCAGCATCTAACTTGCATCTGTGCATTAATGAAACAAATTCTTTTTTATTTAATGCAAAATTATTTCAAATTGAAATTAAATACCTTAATTTTTTGCCCCGTTTTAGTTATCAGGCGTTGTGGAATGATTGGCGAGTCGTCCCCCATTGTGTTTGTGTAATCAGCATAGGCTTGCTTCTCAGGAAGAGGTGGCGGCTCTCCAGAACTTTCGGAGTCATCACTAGTTGGCTCAGAAGTTTCTGGAAACAAAAAACAATCGTAACAAAAAAAAAATTATTAAAACAGAAAAAAGTTAACAGCTTAAATATTACTTGTTCTTTAATTTATTTCCATTTTTAACCATTGTTTCAACCTGCAAAGCATTTGCACTATTTTATACAATACCAACGTCATTTGTTTTTGTTTTTTTTTACCATAATTCCTGAATTTGTATTAATTCATGTAACTGCTATTTTTATTTGATAATTCCTGAATTTGTATTAATTCATGTAACTGCTATTTTTATTTGATAATTCCTGACTTTGTATTAATTCATGTAACTGCTATTTTTATTTGATAATTCCTGAATTTGTATTAATTCATATAACTGCTATTTTTATTTGATAATTCCTGAATTTGTATTAATTCATATAACTGCTATTTTTATTTGATAATTCCTGAATTTGTATTAATTCATATAACTGCTATTTTTATTTGATAATTCCTGAATTTGTATTAATTCATATAACTGCTATTTTTATTTGATAATTCCTGAATTTGTATTAATTCATGTAACTGCTATTTTTATTTGATAATTCCTGAATTTGTATTAATTCATGTAACTGCTATTTTTATTTGATAATTCCTGAATTTGTATTAATTCATATAACTGCTATTTTTATTTGATAATTCCTGAATTTGTATTAATTCATGTAACTGCTATTTTTATTTGATAATTCCTGAATCTGTATTAATTCATGTAACTGCTATTTTTATTTGATAATTCCTGAATTTGTATTAATTCATATAACTGCTATTTTTATTTGATAATTTCTGAATCTGTATTAATTCATATAACTGCTATTTTTATTTGATAATTCCTGAATCTGTATTAATTCATGTAACTGCTATTTTTATTTGATAATTTCTGAATTTGTATTAATTCATATAACTGCTATTTTTATTTGATAATTCCTGAATCTGTATTAATTCATATAACTGCTATTTTTATTTGATAATTTCTGAATCTGTATTAATTCATATAACTGCTATTTTTATTTGATAATTCCTGAATCTGTATTAATTCATATAACTGCTATTTTTATTTGATAATTCCTGAATTTGTATTAATTCATGTAACTGCTATTTTTATTTGATAATTCCTGAATTTGTATTAATTCATGTAACTGCTATTTTTATTTGATAATTTCTGAATTTGTATTAATCTATATAACTGCTATTTTTATTTGATAATTTCTGAATTTGTATTAATTCATGTAACTGCTATTTTTATTTGATAATTTCTGAATTTGTATTAATTCATATAACTGCTATTTTTATTTGATAATTCCTGAATTTGTATTAATTCATGTAACTGCTATTTTTATTTGATAATTCCTGAATTTGTATTAATTCATGTAACTGCTATTTTTATTTGATAATTTCTGAATTTGTATTAATTCATGTAACTGCTATTTTTATTTGAAAATTTCTGAATTTGTATTAATTCATGTAACTGCTATTTTTATTTGATAATTCCTGAATCTGTATTAATTCATGTAACTGCTATTTTTATTTGATAATTTCTGAATTTGTATTAATTCATGTAACTGCTATTTGTATTTGATAATTTCTGAATTTGTATTAATTCATGTAACTGCTATTTTTATTTGATAATTTCTGACTTTGTATTAATTCATATAACTGCTATTTTTATTTGATAATTTCTGAATTTGTATTAATTCATGTAAATGCTATTTTTATTTGATAATTTCTGAATCTGTATTAATTCATATAACTGCTATTTTTATTTGATAATTCCTGAATTTGTATTAATTCATATAACTGCTATTTTTATTTGATAATTTCTGAATTTGTATTAATTCATGTAACTGCTATTTTTATTTGATAATTCCGGAATCTGTATTAATTCATGTAACTGCTATTTTTATTTGATAATTCCTGAATTTGTATTAATTCATATAACTGCTATTTTTATTTGATAATTCCTGAATTTGTATTAATTCATGTAACTGCTATTTTTATTTGATAATTCCTGAATTTGTATTAATTCATGTAACTGCTATTTTTATTTGATAATTCCTGAATCTGTATTAATTCATATAACTGCTATTTTTATTTGATAATTCCTGAATTTGTATTAATTCATATAACTGCTATTTTTATTTGATAATTCCTGAATTTGTATTAATTCATATAACTGCTATTTTTATTTGATAATTTCTGAATTTGTATTAATTCATGTAACTGCTATTTTTATTTGATAATTTCTGAATTTGTATTAATTCATATAACTGCTATTTTTATTTGATAATTCCTGAATCTGTATTAATTCATGTAACTGCTATTTTTATTTGATAATTTCTGAATTTGTATTAATTCATATAACTGCTATTTTTATTTGATAATTTCTGAATTTGTATTAATTCATGTAACTGCTATTTTTATTTGATAATTTCTGAATTTGTATTAATTCATATAACTGCTATTTTTATTTGATAATTCCTGAATTTGTATTAATTCATGTAACTGCTATTTTTATTTGATAATTTCTGAATTTGTATTAATTCATATAACTGCTATTTTTATTTGATAATTCCGGAATCGGTATTAATTCATGTAACTGCTATTTTTATTTGATAATTTCTGAATTTGTATTAATTCATATAACTGCTATTTTTATTTGATAATTCCTGAATCTGTATTAATTCATGTAACTGCTATTTTTATTTGATAATTTCTGAATTTGTATTAATTCATGTAACTGCTATTTTTATTTGATAATTCCTGAATTTGTATTAATTCATATAACTGCTATTTTTATTTGATAATTTCTGAATTTGTATTAATTCATATAACTGCTATTGTATTTGATAATTCCTAAATTTGATAATTCCTGAATTTGTATTAATTCATATAACTGCTATTTTTATTTGATAATTTCTGAATTTGTATTAATTCATGTAACTGCTATTTTTATTTGATAATTCCTGAATTTGTATTAATTCATATAACTGCTATTTTTATTTGATAATTCCTGAATCTGTATTAATTCATGTAACTGCTATTTTTATTTGATAATTCCTGAATTTGTATTAATTCATATAACTGCTATTTTTATTTGATAATTTCTGAATTTGTATTAATTCATGTAACTGCTATTTTTATTTGATAATTTCTGAATTTGTATTAATTCATGTAACTGCTATTTTTATTTGAAAATTTCTGAATTTGTATTAATTCATGTAACTGCTATTTTTATTTGATAATTCCTGAATCTGTATTAATTCATGTAACTGCTATTTTTATTTGATAATTTCTGAATTTGTATTAATTCATGTAACTGCTATTTTTATTTGATAATTTCTGCATTTGTATTAATTCATATAACTGCTATTTTTATTTGATAATTTCTGAATTTGTATTAATTCATGTAACTGCTATTTTTATTTGATAATTTCTGAATTAGTATTAATTCATGTAACTGCTATTTTTATTTGATAATTTCTGAATTTGTATTAATTCATATAACTGCTATTTTTATTTGATAATTCCTGAATCTGTATTAATTCATGTAACTGCTATTTTTATTTGATAATTTCTGAATTTGTATTAATTCATATAACTGCTATTTTTATTTGATAATTCCTGAATTTGTATTAATTCATATAACTGCTATTTTTATTTGATAATTCCTGAATTTGTATTAATTCATGTAACTGCTATTTTTATTTGATAATTCCTGAATTTGTATTAATTCATGTAACTGCTATTTTTATTTGATAATTTCTGAATTTGTATTAATTCATGTAACTGCTATTTTTATTTGATAATTTCTGAATTTGTATTAATTCATGTAACTGCTATTTTTATTTGATAATTTCTGAATTTGTATTAATTCATGTAACTGCTATTTTTATTTGATAATTTCTGAATTTGTATTAATTCATATAACTGCTATTTTTATTTGATAATTTCTGAATTTGTATTAATTCATGTAACTGCTATTTTTATTTGATAATTTCTGAATCTGTATTAATTCATATAACTGCTATTTTTATTTGATAATTCCTGAATTTGTATTAATTCATATAACTGCTATTTTTATTTGATAATTTCTGAATTTGTATTAATTCATGTAACTGCTATTTTTATTTGATAATTCCTGAATCTGTATTAATTCATGTAACTGCTATTTTTATTTGATAATTTCTGAATTTGTATTAATTCATATAACTGCTATTTTTATTTGATAATTTCTGAATTTGTATTAATTCATGTAACTGCTATTTTTATTTGATAATTTCTGAATTTGTATTAATTCATATAACTGCTATTTTTATTTGATAATTCCTGAATCTGTATTAATTCATATAACTGCTATTTTTATTTGATAATTCCTGAATTTGTATTAATTCATATAACTGCTATTTTTATTTGATAATTCCTGAATTTGTATTAATTCATGTAACTGCTATTTTTATTTTATAATTTCTGAATTTGTATTAATTCATATAACTGCTATTTTTATTTGATAATTCCTGAATCTGTATTAATTCATGTAACTGCTATTTTTATTTGATAATTTCTGAATTTGTATTAATTCATATAACTGCTATTTTTATTTGATATTTCCTGAATCTGTATTAATTCATGTAACTGCTATTTTTATTTGATAATTTCTGAATTTGTATTAATTCATGTAACTGCTATTTTTATTTGATAATTCCTGAATTTGTATTAATTCATATAACTGCTATTTTTATTTGATAATTTCTGAATTTGTATTAATTCATATAACTGCTATTTTATTTGATAATTCCTAAATTTGTATTAATTCATGTAACTGCTATTTTTATTTGATAATTTCTGAATTTGTATTAATTCATATAACTGCTATTTTTATTTGATAATTCCTGAATCTGTATTAATTCATGTAACTGCTATTTTTATTTGATAATTTCTGAATTTGTATTAATTCATATAACTGCTATTTTTATTTGATAATTTCTGAATTTGTATTAATTCATGTAACTGCTATTTTTATTTGATAATTCCTGAATTTGTATTAATTCATATAACTGCTATTTTTATTTGATAATTCCTGAATCTGTATTAATTCATGCAACTGCTATTTTTATTTGATAATTCCTGAATTTGTATTAATTCATATAACTGCTATTTTTATTTGATAATTTCTGAATTTGTATTAATTCATGTAACTGCTATTTTTATTTGATAATTTCTGAATTTGTATTAATTCATGTAACTGCTATTTTTATTTGAAAATTTCTGAATTTGTATTAATTCATGTAACTGCTATTTTTATTTGATAATTCCTGAATCTGTATTAATTCATGTAACTGCTATTTTTATTTGATAATTTCTGAATTTGTATTAATTCATGTAACTGCTATTTTTATTTGATAATTTCTGAATTTGTATTAATTCATATAACTGCTATTTTTATTTGATAATTTCTGAATTTGTATTAATTCATGTAACTGCTATTTTTATTTGATAATTTCTGAATTAGTATTAATTCATGTAACTGCTATTTTTATTTGATAATTTCTGAATTTGTATTAATTCATATAACTGCTATTTTTATTTGATAATTCCTGAATCTGTATTAATTCATGTAACTGCTATTTTTATTTGATAATTTCTGAATTTGTATTAATTCATATAACTGCTATTTTTATTTGATAATTCCTGAATTTGTATTAATTCATATAACTGCTATTTTTATTTGATAATTCCTGAATTTGTATTAATTCATGTAACTGCTATTTTTATTTGATAATTCCTGAATTTGTATTAATTCATGTAACTGCTATTTTTATTTGATAATTTCTGAATTTGTATTAATTCATGTAACTGCTATTTTTATTTGAAAATTTCTGAATTTGTATTAATTCATGTAACTGCTATTTTTATTTGATAATTCCTGAATCTGTATTAATTCATGTAACTGCTATTTTTATTTGATAATTTCTGAATTTGTATTAATTCATGTAACTGCTATTTTTATTTGATAATTTCTGAATTTGTATTAATTCATGTAACTGCTATTTTTATTTGATAATTTCTGAATTTGTATTAATTCATATAACTGCTATTTTTATTTGATAATTTCTGAATTTGTATTAATTCATGTAACTGCTATTTTTATTTGATAATTTCTGAATCTGTATTAATTCATATAACTGCTATTTTTATTTGATAATTCCTGAATTTGTATTAATTCATATAACTGTTATTTTTATTTGATAATTTCTGAATTTGTATTAATTCATGTAACTGCTATTTTTATTTGATAATTCCTGAATCTGTATTAATTCATGTAACTGCTATTTTTATTTGATAATTTCTGAATTTGTATTAATTCATATAACTGCTATTTTTATTTGATAATTTCTGAATTTGTATTAATTCATGTAACTGCTATTTTTATTTGATAATTTCTGAATTTGTATTAATTCATATAACTGCTATTTTTATTTGATAATTCCTGAATCTGTATTAATTCATGTAACTGCTATTTTTATTTGATAATTTCTGAATTTGTATTAATTCATGTAACTGCTATTTTTATTTGATAATTCCTGAATTTGTATTAATTCATATAACTGCTATTTTTATTTGATAATTCCTGAATTTGTATTAATTCATGTAACTGCTATTTTTATTTGATAATTCCTGAATTTGTATTAATTCATGTAACTGCTATTTTTATTTGATAATTCCTAAATCTGTATTAATTCATATAACTGCTATTTTTATTTGATAATTCCTGAATTTGTATTAATTCATATAACTGCTATTTTTATTTGATAATTTCTGAATTTGTATTAATTCATATAACTGCTATTTTTATTTGATAATTTCTGAATTTGTATTAATTCATGTAACTGCTATTTTTATTTGATAATTTCTGAATTTGTATTAATTCATATAACTGCTATTTTTATTTGATAATTCCTGAATCTGTATTAATTCATGTAACTGCTATTTTTATTTGATAATTTCTGAATTTGTATTAATTCATATAACTGCTATTTTTATTTGATAATTTCTGAATTTGTATTAATTCATGTAACTGCTATTTTTATTTGATAATTTCTGAATTTGTATTAATTCATATAACTGCTATTTTTATTTGATAATTCCTGAATTTGTATTAATTCATGTAACTGCTATTTTTATTTTATAATTTCTGAATTTGTATTAATTCATATAACTGCTATTTTTATTTGATAATTCCTGAATCTGTATTAATTCATGTAACTGCTATTTTTATTTGATAATTTCTGAATTTGTATTAATTCATATAACTGCTATTTTTATTTGATATTTCCTGAATCTGTATTAATTCATGTAACTGCTATTTTTATTTGATAATTTCTGAATTTGTATTAATTCATGTAACTGCTATTTTTATTTGATAATTCCTGAATTTGTATTAATTCATATAACTGCTATTTTTATTTGATAATTTCTGAATTTGTATTAATTCATATAACTGCTATTTTTTTTGATAATTCCTGAATTTGTATTAATTCATGTAACTGCTATTTTTATTTGATAATTCCTGAATTTGTATTAATTCATATAACTGCTATTTTTATTTGATAATTCCTGAATCTGTATTAATTCATGTAACTGCTATTTTTATTTGATAATTCCTGAATTTGTATTAATTCATATAACTGCTATTTTTATTTGATAATTCCTGAATCTGTATTAATTCATGTAACTGCTATTTTTATTTGATAATTTCTGAATTTGTATTAATTCATGTAACTGCTATTTTTATTTGATAATTTCTGAATTTGTATTAATTCATATAACTGCTATTTTTATTTGATAATTTCTGAATTTGTATTAATTCATATAACTGCTATTTTTATTTGATAATTTCTGAATTTGTATTAATTCATGTAACTGCTATTTTTATTTGATAATTCCTGAATTTGTATTAATTCATATAACTGCTATTTTTATTTGATAATTCCTGAATTTGTATTAATTCATGTAACTGCTATTTTTATTTGATAATTCCTGAATTTGTATTAATTCATGTAACTGCTATTTTTATTTGATAATTTCTGAATTTGTATTAATTCATATAACTGCTATTTTTATTTGATAATTCCTGAATCTGTATTAATTCATGTAACTGCTATTTTTATTTGATAATTTCTGAATTTGTATTAATTCATATAACTGCTATTTTTATTTGATAATTTCTGAATTTGTATTAATTCATGTAACTGCTATTTTTATTTGATAATTTCTGAATTTGTATTAATTCATATAACTGCTATTTTTATTTGATAATTCCTGAATCTGTATTAATTCATGTAACTGCTATTTTTATTTGATAATTTCTGAATTTGTATTAATTCATATAACTGCTATTTTTATTTGATAATTCCTGAATCTGTATTAATTCATGTAACTGCTATTTTTATTTGATAATTCCTGAATTTGTATTAATTCATATAACTGCTATTTTTATTTGATAATTCCTGAATTTGTATTAATTCATGTAACTGCTATTTTTATTTGATAATTTCTGAATTTGTATTAATTCATATAACTGCTATTTTTATTTGATAATTCCTGAATTTGTATTAATTCATGTAACTGCTATTTTTATTTGATAATTCCTGAATTTGTATTAATTCATCTAACTGCTATTTTTATTTGATAATTCCTGAATTTGTATTAATTCATATAACTGCTATTTTTATTTGATAATTCCTGAATTTGTATTAATTCATGTAACTGCTATTTTTATTTGATAATTCCTGAATTTGTATTAATTCATATAACTGCTATTTTTATTTGATAATTCCTGAATCTGTATTAATTCATGTAACTGCTATTTTTATTTGATAATTCCTGAATCTGTATTAATTCATATAACTGCTATTTTTATTTGATAATTCCTGAATTTGTATTAATTCATATAACTGCTATTTTTATTTGATAATTTCTTTCTAAAAATATGTTACTCTATTAGTAGAAAAAAAAAAAAAAAGCAGATTTCGAAAACTGATTAACAATAATTTTCCAGATGGAGGAAAAATATTTTTTTTTTTTAAATATTTAAAAAAAAAAAATTAGAATTGCCATTAATTATTTTTAAACTAGCAGGTAGACTCAGCATTGCCCGAAACTGAATGGTGATCAACAAATGTTTCACAATCCTATATTCTTATTGTCAGTGAAACATTAAAATCGCTCATTTTTCAATCAAATAAGTCAATTTCCTGCTTTAGTTGGGGGCGCATTGTGGTACATGTTTCTATGGAGTGACTTAGTCCACAATACATTGTATTCTACATTGCACTGTGGAGAGAACCTACTGTTAATTTTATAAAATTATTTTCATCTATAATGGCTTGAATTAAAGTTTTAAATGCAAAAGTAAAGTATCAAGCTTCAATTGTGCTCCGAACAGAAACATCCATTTTAATCACGCCTCTATCATATTAAAGAACCTATCATTGATTTCATATGCCTGACCTTTCTACATGTGCGGTGATAATGGCTTTAAAATGAAAAAGTTAAGTATCATGGTTCAGTTGTGCTTTGAACAGAAACATTCATTTTGAGCACCCCTGTCATATCAAAAAAAACTACTGTTGATTTTATATGTTGGACCTTTCTGTTTCTGTGTTAATAAAACTTCTCAACTGCTATTGTGATGTTAGGGTGCAGAAGGTGCTAACTTTGGTCACTATCGCCTGTTCCTTCTTTCATAGGATTTTAACGATTATCGATACTTATCAAAGACATTCTGATACAAAACCTAGCTAAGAACACTGTCAGATACATAATGTGAAATTTCATAAAAACTGGCCCACAGAACCTGTAAGGAACAAACTCACACACAGACACAAATTTCTTTTATAAAATAGTAAGAGATTTTCAATGAAATCACTTCATATTCTTCTCCCTTGTAAAAACTAAAATCTTCCAATCAGCAAAGATGGTGATTGTTGATTAACCTAAGGTTACGAAAGTAAGCAATTCCAACTTTACCATTTTAAAATGAATTGTGCTAAAATCAAATTGTTGTTGACTAAAACAATACAATTTCAAATAAATCCATTTCGAATTCGTTTTATTGATTTGAAGAATATTTAGCTAATAATTATGTTTATGGTAAGAAGACAGAACATTGTTTTGGTTTATTAAAAGGAATATTTGGATGACAATAATAATTGTTTTTATGAAGAAGCTATTTTACTCTGACAAGATTTTATCATTATTAACAGTAAATTTTGCATATTGATTTAGAAAAGATTGTATAATTTTCACAGTGTTACACTAGTAATTTTTATAAAGTCAAATGGCATGTGTCAAAATTTTAATCAAATTGTATGATTAGTTTACAAATTACAATTATTAAAGTGAAGCCACGGTTACAAATTTTCAAAACAATGGAAACATGAATGACAGATGTTGATAAAACATTTAAAGAATAGTGTTGAAATGAAGCAATGACAAGGCTATTCAGATTCTGCTCTGTCAGAAACAATGCTTAAGAATTGATGCACTGACTTTAATTGAAACAAATGATGCCGAATGCTCAGGTCACCCAAATTTGGCAATTGTCCTGCAGAAAAAAAATGCAAACTGATTTTGGCTAATCGTAAATCTAAGTTGCCTGAGATAGCCAAGGAGTTGAAGATATCAGAAGCATTCACTATTTTTCTATGAACATTTGTTCAAATTGATGTCATGTTTGTTCAAATTGATGTCATGTTTGTTTAAATTGATGTCATGTTTGTTTAAATCGATGTCATCTTTGTTCAAATTGATATCATGTTTGTTCAAATTGATATCATGTTTGTTCAAATTGATATCATGTTTGTTCAAATTGATATCATGTTTGTTCAAATTGATATCATGTTTGTTCAGTCGCTAAAAAAAACATGACGATTCATAGTGTTGTTTTTAATGGTTTCAATGTAATAAAGGAGTTTTCACTTTAATATGTAATAAATGAGTAACACATGAATCGACCACTTCATTCTGGAGTAAAATTGGCAGGCAGCTGAGTGGATAGTACCAAGTGAAAGCTGTAAAAAGTGACCAAAAATGCAAATATCAGCAGGTAAAGTTTTTTCCTCTGTATTATTTTGGATAAACATTGTGTTTTGTTCATTGTACCGCTTGAGAAAGGAAAAATCATGATTAATGAATATTATACAGCATTATTGGTGTGCTGTAGGGAAGAAATCAATAAATGAAAAAAAAGATGCTTTTTCACCAAAACAATGCATGTGCCATAAGGTTGATTGCAACAATTGCAAAATTATGTAACACTTCATTGCTTCCACATCCAGATGTTCTCCAGATCTGGCTCCAAAACTATTGGTTGTTTATAGACCTTAAAAGAATGCTTCATGCAAAAAGATTTTGTTCCAATGAAGTGATATTGGAAACTGGAATGTAATTTGAGGCCAAAGACAAATTGTTCTACAAAAAAAAAAAAAAAAAAAAGCACTGAATTGTTAGAAATGTTGGATTTAATATGTATCACCTTAGGAGATGACTGTTGATGAATAAAGTCGAATTTTGCATTAAAGTTATTGTTCCATTAGTGATGTGTTAGTTTTGTCAAATTTCCCAATCTGTCATTGTGCCCTGTTACTCTTTATAGTAGTGTTTGCTATTCTTTGTATGTTTTCTAATATCTATACTGCATTCCACTTGTTTACATATTTTTAAAATAATGTTCGTCTAAAAATCTACTATGATCATTACAAAAATGTGGCTGAGCATTGAAAATATCTGGAGGAATTTGGAGGTTTAAACAATACAGAAAAGTTGATGAAATCAATCTTAAATATTAGGTTTTCAATTTCTATTAACTTTTCTTTGTTAATTGTTACAATAAGTAAATTCCAAACATATTCCTGCATTTGATTTGAAGCCCATTACTCCATTCTTTAATAAACAAGATCACTAAAATAAACTTGGAAGTATTTAGATAAAAATCAACATAAATAATCAAAGCCAAGTGAACATTCATATTTGATCCAAGATAGGTGTTGATACATATCAAAATCATATTGTGTTGATACATATCAAAATCATATTGTGTTGATACATATCAAAATCATATTGTGCTCTTAAAAGTTAAGATAACATTTTGGGATTTGAGTATTACAAAAAACGTGATTCATTGGGTCACCCATAGAGTTCAACTGTTTGAATCAGAAAAATGTGGGTTTGCAAAGCTAGTTAAAGCTATATAAAAAATAAGAATTCAAATGTAGCATTTACCTGCTACCTATATATCTTTTTTATCTTTTTAATTACAAATTAAATAGTATTACTGTTTACGATGACATTTCTCATTTGTTATTCTATTCTTCTTTTTCTTTATTAATAGACAACATATACAATAAGACGAGGGGGAGGGGATCAAGCAACAGAGCGTAAGAAGCTGAACACGATAGAAGCTTTGAAGAAGATGAGTCACTTGATAAGGTATTTGTACATTACAATTAATTATAAAAATTAAAATGGAAGATTTTGTTTGAATATAACTAAATCAAAACACTGAAAAAGATATTTTAGCATGTATTTTGTGCAGTTACAATAGATAGGAAAAAATGATCTCAAAGAAACAAACTTTGATTAACTCAGCTTTAGTATAATGACGGATAATTCTTATGAATGATGAGCATAATTATTATAAACATACTTTGAATTATGTCCCATACATTTATAAACACTAAGCTCATATGTTCATGTCTTTGCAGTCGAAATGTGTTTATGTCTACGCAGTCGAAATATGTACATGTCTACGCAGTCAAAATATGTTCATGTCTACGCAGTCGAAATATGTTCATGTCTACGCAGTCGAAATATGTTCATGTCTACGCAGTCGAAATATGTTCATGTCTACGCAGTCGAAATATGTTCATGTCTACGCAGTCGAAATATGTTCATGTCTACGCAGTCGAAATATGTTCATGTCTAGGCAGTCAAAATATGTTCATGTCTACGCAGTCAAAATATGTTCATGTCTACGCAGTCGAAATATGTTCATGTCTACGCAGTCGAAATATGTTCATGTCTATGCAGTCGAAATATGTTCATGTCTATGCAGTCGAAATATGTTCATGTCTACGCAGTCAAAATATGTTCATGTCTATGCAGTCTGAAATATGTTCATGTCTATGCAGTCAAAATATGTTCATGTCTATGCAGTCAAAATATGTTCATGTCTATGCAGTCGAAATATGTTCATGTCTATGCAGTCAAAATATGTTCATGTCTATGCAGTCAAAATATGTTCATGTTTATGCAGTCAAAATATGTTCATGTCTCATGTCTACGCAGTCGAAATATGTTCGTGTCTACGCAGTCGAAAGGTGTTCATGTCTACGCAGTCAAAATATGTTCATGTCTACGCAGTCAAAATATATTCATGTCTATGCAGTCGAAATATGTTCATGTCTATGCAGTCGAAATATGTTTATGTCTATGCAGTCAAAATATGTTCATGTCTACGCAGTCAAAATATGTTCATGTCTATGCAGTCGAAATATGTTCATGTCTACGCAGTCGAAATATGTTCATGACTATGCAGTCGAAATATGTTCATGTCTATGCAGTCGAAATATGTTCATGTCTATGCAGTCGAAATATGTTCATGTCTATGCAGTCCAAATATGTTCATGTCTCATGTCTACGCAGTTGAAATATGTTCATGTCTATGAAGTCGAAATATGTTCATGTCTCATGTCCACGCAGTCGAAATATGTTCGTGTCTACGCAGTCGAAATATGTTCATGTCTACGCAGTCAAAATATGTTCATGTCTACGCAGTCGAAATATGTTCATGTCTATGCAGTCGAAATATGTTCATGTCTATGCAGTCGAAATATGTTCATGTCTATGCAGTCGAAATATGTTCATGTCTATGCAGTCGAAATATGTTCATGTCTATGCAGTCGAAATATGTTCATGTCTATGCAGTCAAAATATGTTCATGTCTATGCAGTCGAAATATGTTCATGTCTATGCAGTCGAAATATGTTCATGTCTATGCAGTCGAAATATGTTCATGTCTATGCAGTCGAAATATGTTCATGTCTATGCAGTCGAAATATGTTCATGTCTATGCAGTCGAAATATGTTCATGTCTATGCAGTCGAAATATGTTCATGTCTATGCAGTCGAAATATGTTCATGTCTATGCAGTCGAAATATGTTCATGTCTACGCAGTCGAAATATGTTCATGTCTACGCAGTCGAAATATGTTCATGTCTACGCAGTCGAAATATGTTCATGTCTATGCAGTCAAAATATGTTCATGTCTATGCAGTCGAAATATGTTCATGTCCACGCAGTCGAAATATGTTCGTGTCTACGCAGTCAAAATATGTTCATGTCTACGCAGTCAAAATATGTTCATGTCTATGCAGTCAAAATATGTTCATGTCTATGCAGTCGAAATATGTTCATGTCTCATGTCTACGCAGTCGAAATATGTTCGTGTCTACGCAGTCAAAATATGTTCATGTCTACGCAGTCAAAATATGTTCATGTCTATGCAGTCAAAATACGTTCATGTCTACGCAGTCAAAATATGTTCATGTCTACGCAGTCGAAATATGTTCATGTCTACGCAGTCGAAATATGTCCATGTCTACGCAGTCAAAATATGTTCGTGTCTACGCAGTCGAAATATGTTCGTGTCTACGCAGTCAAAATATGTTCATGTCTACGCAGTCAAAATATGTTCATGTCTACGCAGTCAAAATATGTTCATGTCTATGCAGTCAAAATATGTTCATGTCTATGCAGTCGAAATATGTTCATGTCTCATGTCTACGCAGTCGAAATATGTTCGTGTCTACGCAGTCAAAATATGTTCATGTCTACGCAGTCAAAATATGTTCATGTCTATGCAGTCAAAATATGTTCATGTCTACGCAGTCAAAATATGTTCATGTCTATGCAGTCAAAATATGTTCATGTCTATGCAGTCAAAATATGTTCATGTCTACGCAGTCAAAATATGTTCATGTCTACGCAGTCAAAATATGTTCATGTCTACGCAGTCAAAATATGTTCATGTCTATGCAGTCAAAATATGTTCATGTCTCATGTCTACGCAGTCGAAATATGTTCGTGTCTACGCAGTCGAAAGATGTTCATGTCTACGCAGTCAAAATATGTTCATGTCTACGCAGTCAAAATATGTTCATGTCTACGCAGTCAAAATATGTTCATGTCTACGCAGTCAAAATATGTTCATGTCCACGCAGTCAAAATATATTCATGTCTATTCAGTCGAAATATGTTCATGTCTATGCAGTCGAAATATGTTTATGTCTATGCAGTCAAAATATGTTCATGTCTACGCAGTCAAAATATGTTCATGTCTACGCAGTCAAAATATGTTCATGTCTACGCAGTCGAAATATGTTCATGTCTATGCAGTCGAAATACGTCCATGTCTACGCAGTCGAAATACGTCCATGTCTATGCAGTCGAAATACGTCCATGTCTATGCAGTCGAAATACGTCCATGTCTATGCAGTCGAAATACGTCCATGTCTATGCAGTCGAAATACGTCCATGTCTATGCAGTCGAAATACGTCCATGTCTATGCAGTCGAAATACGTCCATGTCTATGCAGTCCAAATACGTCCATGTCTACGCAGTCCAAATACGTCCATGTCTACGCAGTCGAAATATGTTCATGTCTCATGTCTACGCAGTCGAAATATGTTCATGTCTCATGTCTACGCAGTCGAAATATGTTCGTGTCTACGCAGTCAAAATATGTTCATGTCTACGCAGTCAAAATATGTTCATGTCTACGCAGTCAAAATATGTTCATGTCAACGCAGTCAAAATATGTTTATGTCTATGCAGTCAAAATATGTTCATGTCTACGCAGTCAAAATATGTTCATGTCTACGCAGTCAAAATATGTTCATGTCTACGCAGTCGAAATATGTTCATGTCTATGCAGTCGAAATACGTCCATGTCTACGCAGTCGAAATACGTCCATGTCTATGCAGTCGAAATACGTCCATGTCTATGCAGTCGAAATACGTCCATGTCTATGCAGTCGAAATACGTCCATGTCTATGCAGTCGAAATACGTCCATGTCTATGCAGTCGAAATACGTCCATGTCTATGCAGTCGAAATACGTCCATGTCTATGCAGTCCAAATACGTCCATGTCTACGCAGTCCAAATACGTCCATGTCTACGCAGTCCAAATACGTCCATGTCTACGCAGTCGAAATATGTTCATGTCTCATGTCTACGCAGTCGAAATATGTTCATGTCTCATGTCTACGCAGTCGAAATATGTTCGTGTCTACGCAGTCAAAATATGTTCATGTCTACGCAGTCAAAATATGTTCATGTCTACGCAGTCAAAATATGTTCATGTCAACGCAGTCAAAATATGTTTATGTCTACGCAGTCAAAATATGTTCATGTCTACGCAGTCAAAATATGTTCATGTCTACGCAGTCGAAATATGTTCATGTCTACGCAGTCGAAATATGTTCATGTCTATGCAGTCGAAATACGTCCATGTCTATGCAGTCGAAATACGTCCATGTCTATGCAGTCGAAATACGTCCATGTCTATGCAGTCGAAATACGTCCATGTCTATGCAGTCGAAATACGTCCATGTCTATGCAGTCGAAATACGTCCATGTCTATGCAGTCGAAATACGTCCATGTCTATGCAGTCGAAATACGTCCATGTCTATGCAGTCGAAATACGTCCATGTCTACGCAGTCGAAATACGTCCATGCCTACGCAGTCCAAATACGTCCATGTCTACGCAGTCCAAATACGTCCATGTCTACGCAGTCGAAATATGTTCATGTCTACGCAGTCGAAATATGTTCATGTCTATGCAGTCGAAATATGTTCATGTCTATGCAGTCGTAATATATTCATGTCTATGCAGTTGAAATATGTCCATGTCTGTGCAGTTGAAATATGTCCATGTCTCATGTCTACGCAGTCGAAATATGTTCATGTCTATGCAGTCGAAATATGTCGAGGTCTATGCAGTCAGAATATGTTGATGTCTATGCAGTCAGGTTGGTTGGTTGGTTGGTTTGTTTATTTAACCAGCATATCGACCTCCATTGGCTGACGATCATTTTTGGTTCATTTTTTCCATAGTGTTTGTTTGCTAAGTATTTGGGGGAGGGGGGGGTGAACAAGTTTTATCTGTTTTAGTTGTTATTTTGTTTATTTGTTTTTAGGCCTTGATGTTATATTTTTTGGTATAGTTGTATCTCTCTCAGAAATGAGAGAATATTGTCTGTGCAGGTGTTTTCAAAAATGTCTTTCATATTGTTGGTTTTTAGGTAGCGATTTCTCTCGGTAGCGTAGGCTCCACATTCCACAAAGATATGTTTTATTGCGTAGGTCTTCTGGCATGTTAGGCATTGTGGTGGTTGCTCTTGTCTGAGTATGTTGAGTAAGGTTTGTGTGGCCAATGTGTGTTCTGGCTATAACCACTTGTTCTTTTCTTGATTTTTGTGTGGATGGTCCCCATTCTCCTAAGGTGGGTTTAATCTGGAAGAGCTTGCTATTTGTGTTATTATTCCAGCGCTGTTGCCATTTTGCATAGAACAGTTTATTGATTTTGTATTTTAAGTCTGTGTAAGGAATATTAATGGGTGCAAAGTTTAGGTTTAAAGTTGATTTGGCTGCTAAGTCTGCTTTTTCGTTACCTTTCACTCCGATATGGCTTGGAATCCAGCACATGATTACTTCTTTGTGGGTAATCATCGAGTTTAATCTATTCAATAGTTTGGTGATTAGTGGGCTCTCGAGCTTTATATTGTTCAATGATGATAGAACAGAGAGCGAATGTGAGAAAATTATAAACTTCTTGTGTTTGTTTTTGTTAAAATGTTGAGAGGAAGTTCAATAGCACAAACTTCTGCGGTGAAAATGGAGATTTGAGTTGGTAGTGCCTTCTGGTGAGTTGTTCCATTCAGAACAGCTGCACATGCTGTCCTGTTGTGGTTCTTAGAGCCATCTGTGTAGATGTGCAGATGATCGGGGTAATCTAGAAGTATGTCGTGGAATTTTTTCTGGTACGTGTTGGGGGTGGGTTTTTGCTTTGGGGAGTTTACTTAGTTCGAAGATCATTTTGGGTTCTTTGAGAATCCAAGGTGGAATTTCAGACAGTGTATGATCATGGATATTTTGGGTTGTTATCTCTGATTCTCGTAATATCGTTTTCATTCGTTTTATAGCGTTTTCTTTTGCGTTGAATAGTTCACTGTGTTTTGGATGGAATATATCATTGTATGCAGGGTTGTTTGGACATGATTTTAGTTTAGTATAGCATTGGGTTGTTAATTTATGGCTCCTTATATCTGCTAGTATCTTATTGGCCTCTACGTGTAGACTTTCCACTGGAGACGTTCTGAAGGCTCGCAGTACCAGTCTCAGCCCTCCGTGGTAGATCGGGTCTAGTGTCTTTAAGTAAGTTCTTCTGGTCGACCGGTAAATGAAACATCCATAGTAAAGTTATGACCTGTATAATTTCAGAAGGTTTTTTGATCTGCACCCCATTCTGTGTGGGCTATAATGTGCAGCAGCTGCAGTCTTTTATTGCAGTTTGTTTTCAGGTGGGGGATGAATGTCAGTTTTTTATCAAATGTCAAACCTAGGAATTTATATTCGTCTACAATGGGGATTTCTGTATTTTCAAGTTTCAAACAAGGGTCGTTATAGAGTTTCCTCATTTGGCAGAAGTCTACACATTTGGTTTTTGTTTCAGAGAATTTAAATCCATTTTCTATTGACCACATTTTTAATTTATTTAGGCATCGTTGGAGCTTGTGTTCTATGGTATGTATATATTTTGACCTGCAATATATCAAGAGGTCATCCACATATAAAGATCCGTCAACACTGGGAGTTAGGCACTTTGTTATGTTGTTTATTTTAATGCTAAACAAAGTTACAGAAAGAATACTCCCTTGTGGAACTCCCTCTTCTTGGATGTTGGTATCTGAATAGGTCGATCCAATGCGGACTTTAAATTTGTGATCTGATAAGAAACTCTTTATAAATTGTGGTTGTCTGCCTTTCAGATTGAGGTCGTTAAGATCTCATTATTCCAAATTTCCAGGTAGAATCGTACACTTTCTCCAAGTCAAAGAAGATTGCCAAAAGGTGTTCGCTCCTTATAAATGCTTCTCTTACAGCTGTTTCTAGGCAAATCAGGTGATCGATTGTACTTCTTTTGTTACAGAAGCCGCACTGTAGGTTAGAGATAATGTTGTTGGATTTTAAGTACCGCACTAGTCTGTCATTGACTATTCTCTCCATTATTTTACACAAACAACTGGTTAGTGAAATTGGTCTAGTTTTGCGGGTTTGACTTTTCTTTTCCTGGTTTGGGGATTGCTATTATTGTGGTTAATCTCCATATATCTGGGAATTCGCCTTCTATCCATATTTTGTTAAAGATTTTTAATAGAAGTTTTAGTGTTTCAGTAGGTAGTTGTCTCAGGAATTCATAATGAATTTCATCTGGTCCTACAGCAGTGTTATGGGATATTCTGATGGCATCTTCTAGTTTAGTTAGTGAAAGGAGTTTATTATAGTTTTCAAGGTTTTTTGATTTGAAGTTGAGTTTATATTTCTCTGCATTTTGTTTGATTGTTGTAAATTTTGTACTGTAGTTTTGGTTCGAAGAATTTTGTGAAAAAGTTTCAGCTAGTAAGTCTGCTATATTTTTTCATCAGTTGTGCTAGAGTTATTTATGACGAGGTGTTTGATTGGTATGGATTGTTGTTTACCTGCAATTTTTCGGATCATTTCCCATATTACTCTTGGTTCAGTGGAGGAATTCATTTTGCTGACGTAATTTTGCCAGCATTCTTTTTTTAATATTTACCAGTTAGCCTTGTTTAGGTTCCATTGTGGATGTTTTTGACTACTAGGTTCAGGGAGTTCCGATTAGAATTGAGAAGTGGTCGCTGCCACAGGTGTCATCATGCACACTCCAACTGAAATCCAAATATATTTTGGGGTCACACATACTTATATCAATGGCAGAGTAATTTCCATTAGCTGGACTGGTGTATGTGGGTGAACTGTTGTTAAGTAAGCATATATTGTTTTTGTTAATGATTTCTTCTATTGGTCTGCCTTTTTTGTTAATGTCCTTACACCCCCATAGTATATTGTGGCTATTAAAGTCACCTAACAGGATGAGGAGTTTGGGCAGTTGATCTATTAGTTTTTTCAATTCGTCTTTGTCTGTATCTTCGTTTGGTGGGATATATGTAGAGCATACTGTTATAGTTTTGTGCAGAGTGGCCTTGATGGCAATTGCTTGGATATTTGTAGTGATATTTACTTTACTGTGAGGTGTGTTGTTTCGAATCAGAATAGACACACCCCTGAGGGTCTGCCTCCGGAATTATGGGTGTAATTGAAGAATTGGAAGTTCTTGATGTTGATGCTGTCATGTTTCAGAAAGGTTTCTTGAAGGCAGATTATTGTAGGTTGTTTCTGTGTTATTAATAGTTGTAGTTCATTCATATTTGCTTTCAAACCACGACAGTTTCATTGGATTATTTTTTTCCCCATGGTTGGTTTTAAGTTTTGTGTTATTATTCTGTGTGTTTTGTTGTTTCTATCAGCTTTTTTATTTGTCTGGGGTGTTTTATCTTCTTCCTCCATCTCCTCCAGTGTTCCTATTTTGTTTCCTCCCCTTGAGGTTGATTGGGATCTAGATCTTGGTTTGTTAATTTTTTTTTCCTTTAGTTTTCATTTTATTGGGTGATGATGGTTATGTTTTGTTTGGTTTGTTTATAAGGGTTGTTTTCATTTGGTGAGTTTTTTCTTTTTCTTTGTTTGATGTAATTTGAGTTTTTTGGTTTGTTGGTTATGTTTTTTTTTAGTTTGGGAGTTTTGTTCAGTTTTGTAATCTTTATTTTCGTTGTTGATTTGTTTTATAGTTTTTTTTAATTCTTCCATTAGTTCCCTTAATTCGTTGAGTAATTTAATAATGTCTTCTGGTTCGATGTTTAATAGGTCTGCTTTTGTTGTTTGGTTATTTGGTCCGGTGGTATGCTGTATGTTTTTTTTGTTGTTATTTCTGAGTATTTTATATTTCCGTCGAGGTTACGAGCTTCTTGGAAGGTTATATTTTTTGTATATTTTATTTTAATAATTTCTTTTTCTTTCTTCCATTTATCACATTCTTTTGAATTTAGCAGTTAATACATTTTGCCTTTTTGGCAATCTGTATGGGTCTCGTTTTCTCCACATCTTTGACAATTGTAGCATCTGAGAGGGTTTGATATATATGGTTCTATATTTATTTTTTCGTATCCTATTTTAATGTTACTTGGAATTTGATGGGTATTAAAAGTTAGAATATAGAAGTTTGTATCGATGGTTTCACCATATTTTTTAATTTGGATCCTTTTTACATCAATAACATTTTGATTTTTTAGGTTAATTTTAATTTCTTCCAAGGAGCACAGGGATAGTTCTGAACTCCTGATCTCTCCTTTACTGATCTCGTTTTGTGGGGATAGATTTTTACTTTTTGGTTATTAAAAAGTCTCCATTTAAAGATTTCTGTGATATGTTTTTGGCTTTCTACTTCCACTAGTAGTGTGCCGTTATTTAGTTTTTTGACCATTTTTGATTTGATAATTGAGAAAATTTTCTCTATTTTGAAGGGAGACACTTTTGTTATCGGTTCTCCTTCGGTTGCTTCAATAATTATGAAAAAAGGTAGATTTTGAACGAGATTTTGGTTTTCTGATTGTGTTTCTGAATCTGAACTAGATTTGTCTGAAACTTCACAATGGTTTCTTTTCTGAGGCTTTTTATTTGCCATTTAAGTATATTGAATTTTTCATTTCTCCTGCTCCCCACCCACCTCGGACCCCTATTTGGGAAGTGTTGGGCGGGGAAACCCATTTGCCCGAACACAACAAGGATACAGAAGTATACTCTTCCTGCTGATGGACTCAAGCACCCGTGTTTCCTCCGTCTTTTCTAATGACCTCATTTCTAGAAAAGATATTGGTTTTCCAGCCGTGTTTTATCCATTCTTCAGCAAGTTGATTGACCCACCAGCCACCGCTTACTAAATCAGTTTTTTGCCTAATGTGGGAAGCATGAACATATTTTCTTGTTGTGTTTGTCTGATTTTGTGCTAGTTATGACCATCCGATTGATTGGATCGGGCCCATCCAACCGCCTGTCTTAACCCTTGCCTAAGTGGCGTGTTGCACCTCATGTTCTAATAAGGACCTTGAACAAGATCTGCTCAACAACCAGAATCCTGTCCCTAGGATTAACAGGCTGCCACCTACGGTCAACAGGTGACCCCATTGAGAGAATTTTACTCTCTGCAGGTGGGGGGGGGGTCGGTTTATTCTAATGCCCCACCGACAGGGCCAGTTGGGAAGTAGGGGAAGAAAAAAAAGGTGGGGAGGGAAGGGAGCTGTTGTTTTTGTTTTTTCTTTTGTAGAAAACCAAAAATAAAAACAAGTAGTAGTTTTACAAAAAAGAATAGAAAAACAAAAGGGAAACATCAATGTAGGTGCATTTCATCTCAGGAAGCCAATAGACAGCCTGATCTGGTAGCATCAGTATGTAATCGAAATATGTTCATGTCTATGTAATCGAAATATGTTCATGTCTATGTAATCAAAATATGTTCATGTCTATGTAATCAAAATATGTTCATGTCTATGTAATCAAAATATGTTCATGTCTATGTAGTCGAAATATGTTCATGTCTATGTAATCGAAATATGTTCATGTCTATGTAGTCGAAATATGTTCATGTCCATGTAGTCGAAATATGTTCATGTCTATGTAGTCGAAATATGTTCGTGTCTATGCAGTCGAAATATGTTCGTGTCTATGTAATCGAAATATGTTCATGTCTATGTAGTCGAAATATGTTCATGTCTATGTAGTCGAAATATGTTCATGTCCATGTAGTCGAAATATGTTCATGTCTATGTAGTCGAAATATGTTCGTGTCTATGCAGTCGAAATATGTTCATGTCTATGTAATCGAAATATGTTCATGTCTATGTAGTCGAAATATGTTCATGTCTATGTAGTCGAAATATGTTCATGTCCATGTAGTCGAAATATGTTCATGTCTATGTAGTCGAAATATGTTCGTGTCTATGCAGTCGAAATATGTTCGTGTCTATGTAGTCGAAATATGTTCACGTCTATGCAGTCAAAATATGTTCACGTCTATGCAGTAAGAATACGTTGATGCCTATGCAGTAAGAATACATTGATGTCTATGCAGTAAGAATACGTTGATGTCTATGCAGTAAGAATACGTTGATGTCTATGCAGTATGAATACGTTGATGTCTATGCAGTCGAAATATCTGTTGATATTTCACCCAAGTATGAAACAAAATTGCTCTTTACTCGACTACAATTATATCGTTTTCAATCTTCAACATAGGCAAAAGTTTTTTTTTATCATAACCTCTGAACTTGTGTCATATTTATTAAGGGCATTCACTATAACATTTAAGCACAATGTTGGTGTGTTGAACTTGATCCTGGTATTCTTAATAAATGTTGAACTTGATCCTGGTATTCTTAATAAATGTTGAACTTGATCCTGGTATTCTTAATAAATGTTGAACTTGATCCTGGTATTCTTAATAAATGTTGAACTTGATCCTGGTATTCTTAATAAATGTTGCACTTGATCCTGGTATTCTTAATAAATGTTGCACTTGATCCTGGTATTCTTAATAAATGTTGAACTTGATCCTGGTATTCTTAATAAATGTTGCACTTGATCCTGGTATTCTTAATAAATGTTGAACTTGATCCTGGTATTCTTAATAAATGTTGAACTTGATCCTGGTATTCTTAATAAATGTTGAACTTGATCCTGGTATTCTTAATAAATGTTGAACTTGATCCTGGTATTCTTAATAAATGTTGAACTTGATCCTGGTATTCTTAATAAATGTTGAACTTGATCCTGGTATTCTTAATAAATGTTGCACTTGATCCTGGTATTCTTAATAAATGTTGAACTTGATCCTGGTATTCTTAATAAATGTTGAACTTGATCCTGGTATTCTTAATAAATGTTGCACTTGATCCTGGTATTCTTAATAAATGTTGAACTTGATCCTGGTATTCTTAATAAATGTTGAACTTGATCCTGGTATTCTTAATAAATGTTGAACTTGATCCTGGTATTCTTAATCTCTCACGTTATGTTTGTGTTGAAGGGCAAATTTTCATCTTCATCATATTTAGGTAAATTCCAGTGTACAAATCTTTAATATTCTATTCAATTTGGCAGGATTATCTCCTTTGTTTTCTTAATTTTATTATCATTTTGTTTTTGTTGAGGCTGTAGCATACTACTGGATGCTATACACTATTTCAGAGACTATAACAGAAAGATACTACCCAACCCTGTTAAGTGCAATTGTGGCTCACTGGATATATTTGCCAACAATTTATGACATTTTTCATGAGTTCGGTTGTCTTATAATTACTGGAATGATTGAGATCTTCGAAATATTCCAGTTTCTTTTCATGCCACGTCTAAAACCTCGGTATTTTGTTATCTCCCTCTCAGCTATGTTTAAGATTTAGAGACACTGACTTCAACATAGGTTGCTACTTTCTTCCTTCTGTCCCATGTAATTATGTCAGGTGTAAAAGCTCCTTTTTCTAGGTATGTAGCAGTAGGGATTGCATAGTCATATCAGATGATGTAGGACTTATTTTCCGACAGTTTTTTTGGTATCTGTTCTCACCAGAACTTGCTGCTACATGCATCACATTTTAACACACTTTTCAAGTATCTTCAAAAATGTAATGAACAACAATTGTTGTCTAACATATAAAGTTACATTGTCAAATTTATAAAGTTAGATCCAAATAGCATTTACGCTGACAAATTAAACTTTACTTCTGAGCAGTCAATTTTCATTTATTATTGTTGTACAATGTTATTGACAATATAATCACATACTTTGCAACAATATATTTTTAAAATTACTTATTCTAGCTCAGATAAATGATAAAATGAAATATTTTTAAATAATCGCTTAAAAATAAAAATCAGCACAAAAGATAACTCATTTTGAATTTCAGAGTATAATAGGAGTTGTCTAACTTAAGTTTACAGTTTCGTAATGTCATCATTTACTAACCTTGTGTGTTTGTAGATGTGTTTGAACATAGACTAGATGCACTAATATTGAGAAGTGAAAGGGGTTGATCTGATCTAAATTGGCTTGCCGGTCGACTGTTTCTGCGTTCCGGATCCGGCCGAGGTGGGCGTTTAGTTGATAGCTGAAAAAAAAAAAGAGAGAGAGAGAGAGGGGCATAAGAAAATAGCGAGATGTACAAAATATGGTTGTCTCTAGCAAATTAAAATCAATTACTTTAATATATATATATATATATATATATATATATATATATATATGTAACTAGCAGAGACCCAATATTATCTGGGATTGAATGAGTATCAACGAATTTTTCACACTCCCATATTTTATTGTCACCAAAATTGGTGAAATCCACCATTTTTCAACCAAATCAATTGCCTGCTCTAGTTGGGGGCCCACTACAGTGCATCGGGAGGAAGCTTCATATGCCTTCCTGCGGTGATTTAGTCCACAATACATTGTAGTTTACGCTACATTGTAGAGAATCTACTGTTGATTTTATAAAATATTTTTTTTATATATAATGGCTTGAATTAAAGTTTAAAATGCAAAAGTTAAGTATCATGCTTTAGTTGTGCTCTAAACAGAAACATCCGTTTTGAACGCACACCTGTCATATAAAAGAACCTACTGTTGATTTTATATGTTGGGCCTTTCTGCTTGTGCAGTAATAAAACTTCTCAAATACACTTATGATGTTAGGCTGTATAAGGCATTAACTTTAGTCAAAATCTGTCTGCTCTTTCTTTCATTGGATTTTTTTTTGATTATCGATACTTATTGAAGACATTCATTACAAAAACTATCTAACAACACTGCCAGGCACATAAAGTACATTTGTATGAATTTTCAAAAACAGTCCAGCCGTTTTAGACTCCATAGGGGGAAAAAAACTTCCACAGATGTACAAAGTTCCTTTTATATAGTAGATAGATATCACCAAGAAATGTTTTTCATATGAAAATCATTGGATTTGTTTTTACTTGAAAATTTCTAACAAGCTAGTTCTCATAAGTAAACTTTATTTCAACATTTCAGATTATGTAAACTATTTTTACAAACACCAAAAAGCAATGCTTTAATGGATTTAATTCTATTTCATATCAGTTCAAATACTAAAGTAGAAAGTGTTTTAAAAAGGTGTTGTATTTCTTTGTTTTTCCATCTTTTAAAAAGGGGAAAAAACTTGCAAGAAAAACAAATTATTAACACACAAGTCACTAACTTTTTGTACAAAATTCTCCATGAACGCTAGCAAAAATATAACTTTTCAATCATTAGTAAATTCTTGTTTGATTATAGTCATGATTTAGCACAAATCTAGTTCTAGAAAAAGTGTACAATGAGAGCAAGTATAATTTTGTGTCTATGAATTGAAAAAATAGTCAAATCGGAACATTCCAGTTATTTTTCTTAATTTTTAGTAAAAAGAAAAAAATGCATTCTGTTGCATGTCTTACCTGTTCATTAAGTTCTATTAATTGTTCAGCAGAATTTCTTTGACTGCCTGACGTGCTACTGCTATGATCAGAAACCTGTGAAGCTCTCTTCATTATGTTCTTGAGTGGAGTGGTTAGGGTTAGACTGTTAGACCGTTCCTGATTAGCATTGACGACCTGAACACATGAAATGGATCGAGAACGCATGGCTGGATTGTTACGAATAGTTGGAGATGAATTACCTGTACTATTTACACTGAAAAGAAAATAACAAAAATATTAAGTTTGGATTTTTTTTAGAAAAAATAACCAACATTACAGATATTTTTTTAAATTGAATTTAAAAAATAAAATGTAAAATAAAATAAAATTGAGTTTATGACTTCTTTGTGATAAACATATCAAATTGTCTTCACTGAGTTTAATTCATTTGTTTTTATTTAGAATCATGAAAACTGCAAAGTGCGTGAATGTAACGGATCGCATGTTAAATGATTTATCAACTCAGTTCACAAACACTAAAAGTCAGTGAAGCCATCATAAGAACATTGCGTTATGGAAATTCCACTTTGAACATGCTTCTTATTATCAGACTGCTAGTGTCGTCACTTTGCTAATGTGCTCGCATTGACTTTGACACATTCACACGACGCGCTTATTGATGAGAACTGACACCATGACTAATAGTTATGAGTAAAAGCATTGCCTCCCACTTCTTACCAAGTTTGCTCCTTCCTATATTCATGCAGCTGTATGTTCACTGTCAATTGTTTTTATTCATACAAATAGACTGGCAGATGAACAACATGCCACGTCTATTATTATTATTATTAAGAACTTCCTTCCTGCTGCAAACTTTTTTCAGATTCCAAACTGACAATCTTTACAATCGTTATAAAAATAAAAGTTTTTGAAAATATTTTTGCATAAGGTCATCAAAAGATGTCTTGATTCATATTTTTTTTAAACTGAGCACCAACTGGCAACTTAAGCGATTATAAAATAAAATTAGATAAATAAATTTGCTTCTGAAGTTTGAGACAAAGTTTACATTTTATGCCCATTAATTATCAAAGTAAACATTGCCTGGATTTTACTTCATTTTTTTTTTTTTTTTGCAGCTTCTCAGATTTTGATCTGCAACCACAACCAAAACACGTGCTATGATCCTGTTCCTGCTAGTCAATGTTTCTGCATCTCCATTACAATTGTCCATTGTTGAATTTTTTTAATTTTTTCTTGAATTTTCAGATTTTCTATTTGGCATAAATCATTATGATGCAAGTCTTCTAAGATTCCATTGCTTTCATCTATGGTTTCAAGTCTTCAAACCTAGCAATATTACACAGGAACATGTATTCATTGTAATTTATGACTATTAAATACTTTAAATTATTCTGAAATTAAAGAATATCACATGTCTCAAACATCCTATATAATGAAAAACAATACTTGAAACTTAATCACTTCAATTAAGATGTCTCATTTAACATTAATTTATTCATAATTAGAATAAATGTTTGATTTTTAGTCATTCTGCCTGCGATGTCCTTCTGCGAATACTTATGACAAATCAATATGCAAATAACAAACATAATATTTTATACTGACATTGGATAGATGTGTTAGTTTTAAACCAGTGTTGCTTAGCTCTATAATTAATAAAATAGAGACAATCTTTTCAGTCTAGAAAAAAAAAAAGACATCACATAAATTCAATATGCCAATATAGGATATGTGTTTTCTAATAATTTGAATTAAATTTCATGTACTATCAATAATTCCTATAAAATTTCCAGCGATAATCACTCTCCCAAACAAGTCAGATTTACAGGTGGTGGCAGGATACTTATTCAGTCATTATTTTCTTCTCTACTTTTCCAGAGTTACACGATTACCAAATATTTCATAGGGTTCAATTCTTACATATGATTATTTCATTTTCTCATTTTAGTAACAGTTTTTTAATACTCATGTAAATAATGAACACTCCTTCGTGTTTTGATTTTTTTTTTTTTTTTGCTTCCTTCAATTTGGCTGCTCAGATTCGTTCTGTTTAAGAGACTTTATTTTTTAACAGTTTTAGACTAAATTTCAAGATGATGTCTGTCCTTATTTGCTTCAATAAAACATTTTTGTCACATTGCAATAAAATATAAATATTGTTATTTTATTTTCAAAGGATGAAGACAATACAGACATAACTTGGTTTAGAAACATCATGTTTTAAAACTTTTTTATGAAACAAAAAAAATCAGTAAATTTTTATTTTTGCAGAACGTCTTCATTCGCTTGGATAAAAACATTTTTATCATATCACAACAAAAAATAAAGATTTTGATTTTAGTTTCAGAAAACAAAGACAAAAACAAAGCACAGACGTAAGTTTAGCCATTAGCTTTTTGAATTTTTCTGCCATATCACATTTTCATAGAATGAAAACAAAACAACTGAATTCCTATATTTATTTATTATACATAAACATATTCTGACTGCATAGCCATCAACAGATTTCGACTGCATAGCCATCAACAGATTTCGACTGCATAGCCACCAACATATTTCGACTGCATAGCCATCAACATATTTCGACTGCATAGCCATCAACATATTTCGACTGCATAGCCATCAACAGATTTCGACTGCATAGCCATCAACAGATTTCGACTGCATAGCCATCAACAGATTTCGACTGCATAGCCATCAACAGATTTCGACTGCATAGCCATCAACAGATTTCGACTGCATAGCCATCAACAGATTTCGACTGCATAGCCATCAACAGATTTCGACTGCATAGCCATCAACAGATTTCGACTGCATAGCCATCAACAGATTTCGACTGCATAGCCATCAACAGATTTCGACTGCATAGCCATCAACAGATTTCGACTGCATAGCCATCAACAGATTTCGACTGCATAGCCATCAACAGATTTCGACTGCATAGCCATCAACATATTTCGACTGCATAGCCATCAACATATTTCAACTGCATAGCCATCAACAGATTTCGACTGCATAGCCATCAACAGATTTCGACTGCATAGCCATCAACAGATTTCGACTGCATAGCCATCAACAGATTTCGACTGCATAGCCATCAACAGATTTCGATTGCATATCCATCAACATATTTCGACTGCATAGCCATCAACATATTTCGACTGCATAGCCATCAACATATTTCGACTGCATAGCCATCAACAGATTTCGACTGCATAGCCATCAACAGATCTCGACTGCATAGCCATCAACAGATTTCGACTGCATAGCCATCAACATATTCTGACTGCATAGCCATCAACAGATTTCGACTGCATAGCCATCAACAGATTTCGACTGCATAGCCATCAACAGATTTCGACTGCATAGCCATCAACATATTTCGACTGCATAGCCATCAACATATTTCGATTACATAAACATTAACATATTTATTTATTATCATCATTCTTGAATTCCTATATAAAAAATAAAAAGAAAACTTACTCGGTCATGCCAGCAATTGATCCACTACTGTTCCGAGATGCCATTGACAACGAGGACTGGTTTCTTTTCACTGAACTTGTAAATCCTTTATCAGCAATCTGCAAAGGAGTGAAATAATAAAAAGTTATCAAAATACTAAAATAATACATCAAATTGCAAATTTTCAATTGCATTTCTCTGGCTTATTAATACATGTGAATACATAAGACATTTCTGGACGCATTTAAAATATAAATAACAGGTATACGAACATATAATATCAATATAATAAAATACCTAAAGTTTTTTAAAAAAATATTTATTTCTAGCCTGTGAATGTCTTTTAATCACTTGTTAATTTGTCACGTTTTAGTCTATAAAAAGGGACAGAAACTTTTATCCATTTATAATTCAATCTGAAACTTATTTTATTTGGGATGAAATAAAAATTGTTAATTTCTTTACAGGGAATTAAATTATTATGATAATCACATTAAATAATATAAACTTTATATTTTGCCTAATGTTATAATTGTTGAAAAAGCAATTTGCTAGGATTATCTCCCTTAGACCTTGTGAAATGCTATCGATAGTATGACTGCATTTTTTTATGATGTAACTTTCTTTTTTATTTGTAATATAAACGATATTGCTTAAATGCACAAATCAGTCTCAAAGATGTAAATACAGCGGCTCACATGTCTCTCTTGATGTGTGTGTGCGTGTGTGTGTGTGTGTGTGTGTGTTAATAGAAAAAGCCTTCCAACATGTCTGCATTTTTTCTTTATTATCAGCTTCCAGATAAAATCAACAGTCTGTGCATCCTTTTTTAACTTTAATAATTATTCAACAATAATGCCTTTAATTAATATCAAAAACTGAGTCATAAATCGTTAATGGAAAGTACTTTAAAATGGAACGAGTGTGGTGGCCGAAGATGTTAAAGTGGATCATAGTGCACCTTCTGATAAACCTTAAAGAATATTTACAATGGTCATTCTATGAATCAACAATGAGTAAAAGTCAGAAGATTTAAACTCACCCTAATGCCACATTCTTTTTCAATGAGATTGCACAATTCCGAAAAACGCTGCTCCATGTGAGCTTGTAACGGCTTTAGTGTTTCAGATGCACAACGTTTATGAACCTTGAGGGCTTCTCGTAACAAGATACCCTGCAAAAAAAAAGGGGGGGTGAGACAGAAAAAGATAAATTTGTCCTCATTTTATTATAATTATCAGGAACATAATTATTATTGCATTATATAAACTCTTGTAACATTTTATTATAATTATCAGGAACATAATTATTATTGCATCATATAAACTCTTGTAACATTTTATTATAATTATCAGGAACATAATTATTATTGCATCATATAAACTCTTGTAACATTTTATTATAATTATCAGGAACATAATTATTATTGCATTATATAAACTCTTGTAACATTTTATTATAATTATCAGGAACATAATTATTATTGCATTATATAAACTCTTGTAATATTTTATTATAATTATCAGGAACATAATTATTATTGCATTATATAAACTCTTGTAACATTTTATTATAATTATCAGGAACATAATTATTATTGCATTATATAAACTCTTGTAACATGGGTAATGAACTAAATATTCATTCTATTGCAGCTCGTTGTCTGCATCTGCACTAAACATGCAACATTATGTTTTTTTGAAAATAAATTAAGAAATACTTATAACAAATTTAGTAAAACTAAGAAATTTATTTTCCATTTGATCTCCTTTAAATAAATAGCTGCAGGATTATTTAGAATTGCATATGGATTATTTCTACTATTATTATAGTACAACCGATGTAACCCCCAACCTTCTACAAGTGCATCTTTTTGAACTCAGGAATTTATATAAAATTCTAAGCCAAACAATTAATTTAGATTGTTCTCATTCCACCAGACATGACTAGGTAGAAGAGTTAAGTTTTCTTTTTATCTATTTCATTCTTAGTAAAGTTGATAGTAAGGATTGAATCTTCAATCTCCAGAAAACCATCATTTAGAAATGAGGCACTACAAGTCCACACGAACATTCCAGAGTTTGATATAAATATTTCCTAAGTTCAAACAATTACACCTGATGAAGCTAAGACAATATATATATAATTCCTCATTTGAAAAATTCTTAAACATGATGTTTGTTTGAAATAATCTTCATAATCTAATATAATATTAACATGATTTCAGATATGTATACTTGCAAGTATGGAACTGATGTTGTCTCCATAAAATAAAAGGTTATTATTATTTTACCTGATCCAGAGTTAGTTGTTTGAGTTTGCTGACAAATTCAGAAATGTTCTTCTTTTCAGCATTATTCACTAAATATTCACTGGAATAAAATTCCTATAAAAAAAAAAAACATTAATCAGAAAATTAATCCCAAATCTAAATAACTTACTGAAGTATTTCATGTTTATTATTATCTTTCATGGACATTTTTAAAAAATGGGATTGTTCAATCAGCAAAAATGGTTGAGGATATCTAATCTAATGTATATAAAGTAAAAAAAAAATCTGTTCTACATTTTAAAATGAATTGTAAAATTATGTTGTGCACTCAACTAAAACAATGCAATTTTAAAACGTGAAATTCACTTTATTAATTTGAAGAATATTTAACTGACAATAATTTTACAGTAAAACAGAAAATTTACTTATTTATTTGCTGACTTTTATCCTCATCTTCTAGTTGTTGTTACATGACGTTTCGGCCAACTATTCCTCTGGCCTTCGTCAGCAAATAAATAAATTACTTATCTCAAAAGGATTCTAATCATAAAAATAAGAAAAATTTACTGTTTAAAAAAAATTAAATTTCTACAATTTTAAATAGACAATCATTTTATTTATTTTAATAACATTTAGTTGATAATGATGAAGAAAAAAGTCATCATTTTACTATAGTATTAACTCTGAGAGACATTAATTCAAAAGGAATATTATTATAAACAGTAAAGTATACAGATTGATGTAAAAAGAAACATGCCATTCTCATTAGTTAAGAATAATTAATTTTTGTTTTTGACGGACAAAACAATTTCTCATCAAACTAAAAATAATAACCTTATTTTGATAGTCTAAAAAATTATTTTACTCAATTGCAAGGAGAAAGTTGAAGTTTATTTTTAAAATGGGGAAAAATGTTTAATATTGAAAAAATTAATTTTACCTTGTAGTTAAGAATTCCTTTGTTAACAGCTGGATCCACAACACCATTCACTAACATGGTCAATGCATCAGATCGGAGATTTGGATCTTTATTATGCTGGTCAATTAAGGTTCTTAATTTCTTATTTGTGCCCTCCAGAGTTTCAATAGCAGTCTCTAAAGGACTGACCTTTACCTGAAAGAAACACGCAATCATCAAAATTAATTAATTTTAATATGGCAACTTTGATCAGAGGGAGACTGGATTTTCAATTAGGAATTTTATACAATTGATTCCACGAGAAAAAATTATATAATCATGCTTTGAGCTTTTATTTATTTTTTTTTTCAATTTTATTCACTTAAACAGCATATTGCAACTGAAGTGTACGAAACTACTATAAAAGGGTTTAAGTTCATAAGGAGGAAACCTGGGTGGAGAGTTGGGCAGTCAGATGATTTTTCTATTTACACCTAAATTCCTGTATGTTGTATTGTCAACAAAATAGGGACCAGGAAGAGAATTTCAAAAACAAGTGGTCTGAGGAAAGAAGCTAGACGAGAATTAAAGATTTTTATGCCAAAGGTGGTGGATTTCACTGATAGTTGGGTAGGTCGGGATATTTTGGTGGGCGGTGGGTAGAGGTACAAGTGCAGTAAGATTATTGGAACACATTCCATGGAAATGTTTATAAAAAAATGTAAGAATGGAACACTGCAGCAATGCAACAGCTTGGCAGACAGAATAGGACCTCTTAAGGGCCAGAATTTTTTTTGTTTTTGTTCTGTCCAAGATGGAGAAGCTAGTGGAAACTGTACTCCATGCATGGGTGAATAATGTCTGTGTCAAGATATATGGTAATGGTATATGTGAGAAAGTTTCTAACCTGTAGAGGGAACTTAACTTCATTGTAACAGAGTTGTAAAGATGACTAAGCTATAAGAAGCTGCATGTAAGAATAAAAGACTGGAAGGGTTTTAAATTTATTCTTACAATTTTAACAGAAGATCAGCTCAATTGCAATACCCTAATTAGTAAGTGGAAAAGATCCAGTCCCAGTTTTATTTACAGTTTTATTATGCGTTTGTTCATCAGTATATCAACTATTTGTCAAACCTTATTGTTTATTTTCAACTATTTGTCAAACCTTATTGTTTATTTTCTCCTATTTGTTAAATCTTATTGTTTATTTTCTACTATTTGTTACATCTTATTGTTTATTTTTGACTATTTGTTAAACCTTATTGTTTATTTTCAACTATTTGTCAAACCTTATTATTTATTTTTGACTATTTGTTAAACCTTATTATTTATTTTTGACTATTTATTAAACCTTATTATTTATTTTTGACTATTCGTCAAACCTTATTGTTTATTTTCAACTATTTGTTAAACCTTATTATTTATTTTTGACTATTTGTTAAACCTTATTATTTTTGACTATTCGTCAAACCTTATTGTTTATTTTCGACTATTTGTTAAACCTTATTATTTATTTTTGACTATTTGTTAAACCTTATTTATTTTCGACTATGTGTTAAATCTTATTGTTTATTTTCAACTATTTGTTAAACCTTATTTATTTTTGACTATTTGTTAAACCTTATTGTTTATTTTTGACTATGTGTTAAATCTTATTGTTTATTTTCAACTATTTGTTAAACCTTATTTATTTTTGACTATTTGTTAAACCTTATTATTTATTTTTGACTATTTGTTAAACCTTAGTTTATTTTTGACTATTTGTTAAATCTTATTATTTATTTTTGACTATTTGTTAAACCTTATTATTTATTTTTGACTATTTGTTAAATCTTATTGTTTATTTTTGACTATTTGTTAAATCTTATTGTTTATTTTTGACTATTTGTTAAATCTTATTTATTTTTGACTATTTGTTAAACCTTATTATTTATTTTTGACTATTTGTTAAATCTTATTGTTTATTTTTGACTATTTGTTAAATCTTATTATTTATTTTTGACTATTTGTTAAACCTTATTGTTTATTTTCGACTATTTGTCAAACCTTATTGTTTATTTTTGACTATTTGTTAAATCTTATTATTTATTTTTGACTATTTGTTAAATCTTATTGTTTATTTTTGACTATTTGTTACATCTTATTGTTTATTTTTGACTATTTGTTAAATCTTATTATTTATTTTTGACTATTTGTTAAATCTTATTGTTTATTTTTGACTATTTGTTAAATCTTATTATTTATTTTTGACTATTTGTTAAATCTTATTGTTTATTTTCGACTATTTGTTAAACCTTATTGTTTATTTTCAACTATTTGTCAAACCTTATTGTTTATTTTCGACTATTTGTTAAATCTTATTGTTTATTTTCGACTATTTGTCAAATCTTATTGTTTATTTTCGACTATTTGTCAAACCTTATTGTTTATTTACGACTATTTGTTAAATCTTATTGTTTATTTTCTACTATTTGTTAAACCTTATTGTTTATTTTCAACTATTTGTCAAACCTTATTATTTATTTTTGACTATTTGTTAAACCTTATTATTTATTTTTGACTATTTGTTAAACCTTATTGTTTATTTTCGACTATTTGTTAAACGTTATTATTTATTTTTGACTATTTGTTAAACCTTATTATTTATTTTTGACTATTCGTCAAACCTTATTGTTTATTTTCGACTATTTGTTAAACCTTATTATTTATTTTTGACTATTTGTTAAACCTTATTATTTATTTTCGACTATTTGTTAAACATTATTTATTTTCGACTATTTGTTAAACCTTATTGTTTATTTTTAACTATTTGTTAAATCTTATTATTTATTTTTGACTATTTGTTAAACCTTATTATTTATTTTTGACTATTTGTTAAACCTTATTATTTATTTTCGACTATGTGTTAAATCTTATTGTTTATTTTCAACTATTTGTTAAACCTTATTTATTTTTGACTATTTGTTAAACCTTATTGTTTATTTTTGACTATTTGTTAAATCTTATTATTTATTTTTGACTATTTGTTAAATCTTATTATTTATTTTTGACTATTTGTTAAACCTTATTGTTTATTTTTGACTATTTGTTAAATCTTATTATTTATTTTTGACTGTTTGTTAAACCTTATTGTTTATTTTCGACTATTTGTCAAACCTTGTTTATTTTCGTCTATTTGTTAAACCTTATTGTTTATTTACGACTATTTGTTAAATCTTATTGTTTATTTTCGACTATTTGTCAAATCTTATTGTTTATTTACGACTATTTGTCAAACCTTATTGTTTATTTACGACTATTTGTTAAATCTTATTGTTTATTTTCGACTATTTGTTAAATCTTATTGTTTATTTTTGACTATTTGTTAAACCTTATTATTTATTTTTGACTATTCGTCAAACCTTATTGTTTATTTTCGACTATTTGTCAAATCTTATTGTTTATTTTCGACTATTTGTCAAATCTTATTGTTTATTTTCGACTATTTATCAAATCTTATTGTTTATTTTCGACTATTTTTTAAACCTTAGTGTTTATTTTTGACTATTTGTCAAACCTTAGTGTTTATTTTTGACTATTTGCCAAACCTTATAGTTTATTTTTGACTATTTGTTAAACATTATTGTTGATTTTCGACTACTTGTCAAACCTTTTTGTTTATTTTCGACTATTTGTCAAACCTTATTGTTTATTTTCGACTATTTATCAAATCTTATTGTTTATTTTCGACTATTTTTTAAACCTTAGTGTTTATTTTTGACTATTTGTCAAACCTTAGTGTTTATTTTTGACTATTTGCCAAACCTTATAGTTTATTTTTGACTATTTGTTAAACATTATTGTTGATTTTCGACTACTTGTCAAACCTTATTGTTTATTTTCGACTATTTGTTAAATCTTATTGTTTATTTTCGACTATTTGTTAAACTTTATTATTTATTTTTGACTATTTGTTAAATCTTATTATTTATTTTTGACTATTTGTTAAATCTTATTATTTATTTTTGACTATTTGTTAAATCTTATTATTTATTTTCGACTATTTGTTAAATCTTATTGTTTATTTTCGACTATTTGTTAAATCTCATTATTTATTTTAGACTATTTGTTAAACCTTATTGTTTATTTTCGACTATTTGTCAAACCTTATTGTTTATTTTCGACTATTTGTTACATCTTATTATTTATTTTCGACTATTTGTTAAACCTTCTTGTTTATTTTCGACTATTTGTCAAACCTTATTGTTTATTTTCGACTATTTGTCAAACCTTATTGTTTATTTTCGACTATTTCTTAAACCTTATTGTTTATTTTCGACTATTTGTTAAATCTTATTGTTTATTTTCGACTATTTGTTAAACCTTATTATTTATTTTTGACTATTTGTTAAACCTTATTATTTATTTTTGACTATTTGTTAAATCTTATTATTTATTTTTGACTATTTGTTAAACCTTATTATTTATTTTTGACTATTTGTTAAATCTTATTATTTATTTTTGACTATTTGTTAAACCTTATTATTTATTTTCGACTATTTGTTAAACCTTATTATTTATTTTTGACTATTTGTTAAATCTTATTATTTATTTTTGACTATTTGTTAAACCTTATTGTTTATTTTCGACTATTTGTAAAATCTTATTGTTTATTTTCGACTATTTGTTAAATCTTATTATTTATTTTCGACTATTTGTCAAACCTTATTGTTTATTTTCGACTATTTGTCAAAACTTATTGTTTATTTTCGACTATTTGTTAAACCTTATTATTTATTTTCGACTATTTGTTAAACCTTATTGTTTATTTTCGACTATTTGTTAAACCTTATTGTTTATTTTCGATTATTTGTCAAACCTTATTGTTTATTTTCGACTATTTGTTAAACCTTATTTATTTTTGACTATTTGTTAAACCTTATTGTTTATTTTCGACTATTTGTTAAACCTTATTTATTTTTGACTATTTGGTCAACCTTATTGTTTATTTTTGACTATTTGTTAAATCTTATTGTTTATTTTTGACTATTTGTTAAACCTTATTATTTATTTTTGACTATTTGTTAAATCTTATTATTTATTTTTGACGATTTGTTAAACCTTATTATTTATTTTTGACTATTTGTTAAATCTTATTGTTTATTTTTGACTATTTGTTAAATCTTATTATTTATTTTTGACTATTTGTTAAATCTTATTATTTATTTTTGACTATTTGTTAAACCTTATTATTTATTTTTGACTATTTGTTAAATCTTATTGTTTATTTTTGACTATTTGTTAAATCTTATTATTTATTTTTGACTATTTGTTAAATCTTATTATTTATTTTTGACTATTCGTCAAACCTTATTGTTTATTTTCGACTACTTGTCAAACCTTATTGTTTATTTTTGACTATTTGTCAAACCTTATAGTTTATTTTTGACTATTTGTTAAACCTTATTGTTGATTTTCGACTACTTGTCAAACCTTTTTGTTTAATTTCGACTTTTTGTCAAACCTTATTGTTTATTTTCGACTATTTGTCAAACCTTATTGTTTATTTTCGACTATTTGTCAAACCTTATTGTTGACTTTCGACTACTTGTCAAACCTTATTGTTTATTTTCGACTATTTGTCAAACCTTATTGTTTATTTTCGACTATTTGTCAAACCTTATTGTTTATTTTCGACTATTTGTCAAACCTTATTGTTTATTTTCGACTATTTGTCAAACCTGATTGTTTATTTTTGACTATTTGTCAAACCTGATTGTTTATTTTTGACTATTTGTCAAACCTTATTGTTTATTTTCGACTATTTGTCAAACCTTATTGTTTATTTTTGACTATTTGTAAAACCTTATTGTTTATTTTCAACTATTTGCCAAACCTTATTGTTTATTTGTGACTATTTTTCAAACCTTATTGTTTATTTTCGACTATTTGTTAAATCTTATTTATTTTCGACTACTCGTCAAACCTTATTGTTTATTTTCGACTATTCGTCAAACCTTATTGTTTATTTTCGACTATTTGTCAAACGTTATTGTTTATTTTCGACTATTAGTCAAACCTTATTGTTTATTTTCGACTATTTGTCAAACCTTATTGTTTATTTTCGACTATTTGTTAAATCTTATTGTTAATTTTCGACTATTTGTTAAATTTTATTGTTTATTTTTGACTATTTGTTAAACCTTATTATTTATTTTCGACTATTTGTTAAATCTTATTGTTTATTTTCGACTATTTGTTAAATCTTATTGTTTATTTTCGACTATTTGTTAAACCTTATTATTTATTTTTGACTATTTGTTAAATCTTATTGTTTATTTTTGACTATTTGTTAAATCTTATTGTTTATTTTTGACTATTTGTTAAACCTTATTATTTATTTTTGACTATTTGTTAAATCTTATTGTTTATTTTTGACTATTTGTTAAATTTTATTGTTTATTTTTGACTATTTGTTAAACCTTATTATTTATTTTTGACTATTTGTTAAATCTTATTATTTATTTTTGACTATTTGTCAAACCTTATTGTTTATTTTTGACTATTTGTTAAACCTTATTGTTTATTTTTGACTATTTGTTAAACCTTATTATTTATTTTTGACTATTTGTTAAATCTTATTATTTATTTTTGACTATTTGTTAAATCTTATTATTTATTTTTGACTATTTGTCAAACCTTATTGTTTATTTTCAACTATTTGTTAAACCTTATTATTTATTTTTGACTATTTGTTAAACCTTATTATTTATTTTTGACTATTTGTTAAATCTTATTATTTATTTTTGACTATTTGTTAAATCTTATTATTTATTTTCGACTATTTGTTAAATCTTATTGTTTATTTTCAACTATTTGTTAAACCTTATTATTTATTTTTGACTATTTGTTAAATCTTATTATTTATTTTCGACTATTTGTTAAATCTTATTGTTTATTTTTGACTATTTGTTAAATCTCATTATTTATTTTCAACTATTTGTCAAACCTTATTGTTTATTTTCGACTATTTGTTAAACCTTATTATTTATTTTTGACTATTTGTTAAATCTTATTATTTATTTTTGACTATTTGTTAAATCTTATTATTTATTTTTGACTATTTGTCAAACCTTATTGTTTATTTTCAACTATTTGTTAAACCTTATTATTTATTTTTGACTATTTGTTAAACCTTATTATTTATTTTTGACTATTTGTTAAATCTTATTATTTATTTTTGACTATTTGTTAAACCTTATTATTTATTTTTGACTATTTGTTAAATCTTATTATTTATTTTTGACTATTTGTTAAATCTTATTATTTATTTTCGACTATTTGTTAAATCTTATTGTTTATTTTCAACTATTTGTTAAACCTTATTATTTATTTTTGACTATTTGTTAAATCTTATTATTTATTTTCGACTATTTGTTAAATCTTATCGTTTATTTTTGACTATTTGTTAAATCTCATTATTTATTTTCAACTATTTGTCAAACCTTATTGTTTATTTTCGACTATTTGTTAAACCTTATTGTTTATTTTTGACTATTTGTTAAATCTTATTGTTTATTTTCGACTATTTGTTAAACCTTATTGTTTATTTTCGACTATTTTTCAAACCTTATTGTTTATTTTCGACTATTTGTTAAACCTTATTGTTTATTTTCGACTATTTGTTAAATCTTATTTTTTATTTTCGACTATTTGTTAAACCTTATTGTTTATTTTCGACTATTTGTTAAACCTTATTGTTTATTTTCGACTATTTGTTAAATCTTATTGTTTATTTTCGACTATTTGTTAAACCTTATTATTTATTTTTGACTATTTGTTAAACCTTATTGTTTATTTTTGACTATTTGTCAAACCTTATTGTTTATTTTCAACTATTTGTTAAACCTTATTATTTATTTTTGACTATTTGTTAAACCTTATTATTTATTTTTGACTATTTGTTAAATCTTATTATTTATTTTTGACTATTTGTTAAACCTTATTATTTATTTTCGACTATTTGTTAAATCTTATTGTTTATTTTCGACTATTTGTTAAATCTTATTATTTATTTTCGACTATTTGTCAAACCTTATTGTTTATTTTCGACTATTTGTCAAACCTTATTGTTTATTTTCGACTATTTGTTAAACCTTATTATTTATTTTCGACTATTTGTTAAACCTTATTGTTTATTTTCGACTATTTGTTAAACCTTATTGTTTATTTTCGACTATTTGTCAAACCTTATTGTTTATTTTCAACTATTTGTCAAATCTTATTGTTTATTTTCGACTATTTGTTAAACCTTATTGTTTATTTTCGACTATATATCAAATCAAATTGTTTATTTTTGACTATTTGTTAAACCTTAGTGTTTATTTTTGACTATTTGTCAAATCTTATTGTTTATTTTCAACTATTTGTTAAACCTTATTATTTATTTTCGACTATTTGTTAAACCTTATTGTTTATTTTCGACTATTTGTTAAATCTTATTGTTTATTTTTGACTATTTGTCAAACCTTATTGTTTATTTTCGACTATTTGTTAAACCTTATTGTTTATTTTCGACTATTTGTCAAACCTTATTGTTTATTTTTGACTATTTGTCAAACCTTATTGTTGATTTTCAACTATTTGTCAAACCTTATTGTTTATTTTCGACTATTTGTTAAATCTTATTGTTTATTTTCAACTATTTGTCAAACCTTATTGTTTATTTTCAACTATTTGTCAAACCTTATTGTTTATTTTCGACTATTTGTCAAACCTTATTGTTTATTTTCAACTATTTGTCAAACCTTATTGTTTATTTTTGACTATTTGTCAAACCTTATTGTTGATTTTCAACTATTTGTCAAACCTTATTGTTTATTTTCGACTATTTGTTAAATCTTATTGTTTATTTTCAACTATTTGTCAAACCTTATTGTTTATTTTCAACTATTTGTCAAACCTTATTGTTTATTTTCGACTATTTGTCAAACCTTATTGTTTATTTTCGACTATTTGTCAAACCTTATTGTTTATTTTCGACTATTTGTCAAACCTTATTGTTTATTTTCTAGCTCTCATTAAAATTTCAATTGAACTTCTTTTAGATTGATAAAATTCTACTATGTTAGGATGATTCTATTGAAACTTAACTTTTCTCTTCAATCTCCTAATTATGGAGTCTTCGAGCCTGAATGTAGTGATTGATAATGAAAATTGCACAATTACATGTTCACTGAACCAATGCAAAGAAAGATAGAAAAAAAACATGAAAAAGCAATTACCACTTCAGTAGAAACAACTGGGAACCACTGCAAGATCCCAGGAAATGGATGAGAAGTGACTAAGATGGTTCGTTCCAACCACATATCCTAAAATAAAAAATAAATATTGATTATTATCCCATATATCCAAGAACTTTTTAGCATCTATAATGTCTTTAGAGTTTCTTAATAAAATTCAATTACAACTAAGGACTTCCTCTAGATGTATTTGATTATTCAATAAAAAAAAGAAGTTTTAAAACATGATTATTTACAGTGAAGATACTCAATAATTGAATGGGTCACTAACACGAATGCAAAGTAATAATTTGGTGATCAAGTTAAAAGGCACATTTGTATGGTGTTCAAGTTAAAAGGCACATTTGTATGGTGTTCAAATGAGTTTAATTATAAAAAGTCCATTGCCTTTTTTTTCCTCTCTTTTTAATGTAAATGTCTACTTACTTTTACATCTGTGATGGTTTCATCAATACGCCGAGAGTACGAGAACTTTTGGACCTCATTCACTGCGTAGTATCTAAAATATTAAATATGGACAAAGGAATGAAAAATGCCCTAAGATGTTAAGATTTTATTCTACTGTATTAGTTGTGGATTTATGAGATTACACAAGCATTTCATTGGATTTAAAAAAGAATGTCTCTAAGAGATACGGTTATGGTCTTTTACAACAAAATGATAGGATGTACACATTCATAAGAGGAGAAACAGAAACATAAACTTTTAATAAAAAAACAACTTATTTTCTCATTAATAAAAACCTGGAGACAGCACAGTACACCAAAATCTCTTGCAGAATTCAAACATCACATTTAGACATCAAATATGAAAACGTAAACAGGAATCTTTTTAACAAAAATTTTAAATAAAAAAATTGAAATATTGGTGGCCTCACTTTTTTAAAAAACATACATACCTTTAAAGTTGAGGTTTTTTTTCTTTCTTGTTCTGACATTGATATTAAAAGCCTATTTTTCTATTTAAAAATTATTAAAACAAACTTCTTAATATACTCATTCATGGGTATGCAAATGACTACACAAAAGTTAATTAATTTGCATATTTCTCTGACAAACGAGTGTTAATTACTTATTCATTTTTTTATGTTTTTATTAGATGATTGGCTCTAATTCACTATTACATTGAATTCTATTTATGCATCGTTTTCTGTATAATTGTGTAGAATTTAAGAGAAAAACGTTCCAGCACATCGAAATGTGTATATATATAAAAGTGATCTTGTGTGTGTGTGTGTGTGTGTGTGTGCAAACTCCTCTCTGAATATTTGGTTTACAAAGTTGAAATTTGTATTTGGATCTGTAGCACACTTTCAATTTGATGTTCAGCCAGCAAAAATTGCTGCTAAGGAGTCAAAATTGAAAGAAAAAAAAACTGGTGGCCTTGAATAAACATTATTCCTACTGTTACTTTTGTACATGCGCAAAATTGAAAATTTATCGCTCAACGATGGTAATGACACTGGAGAGGTAAATAACAACTAAAGCTGGAGAGTTAAACGTTTGGGTTTGGATTCTAACTGATTGCATCCAAGTCATATTTTTATAACTTCTAAAATTATTACTACATATTGGATAATAATCATCCAAGTCATATTTTTATAACTTCTAAAATTATTACTACATATTGGATAATAATCATCCAAGTCATATTTTTATAACTTCTAAAATTATTACTACATATTGGATAATAATCAATAGAGAATTGATTATATAATAAATAAATCTGCATGAATTAAAATATAATATTTATGCAGATGTTATGACGAGGCAATGCCGGGTGGCCTACTAATATATATAGATATAATTTTCACAAAAACAAGACAACAAAAGTTGGATTGATAGCAACAAGTAGTGTATTTTCATTGTTTGTTACAAATGTTTCGTGACCATTCGGACAATTTCAAACCTTGTGTATTAATCATATGTTGAATTATATATTATCAAATAATCATATGTTGAATTATATATATATCAAATAATCATATGTTAAATTATATATTTATTAACCAGAAACCTTGGATTTTTCATGAATTTAAAGAATTATAAATCAAATCTTTAAATAAATATATTGCTATTGGCATATTGATTTGCAACTCAAATTACACTTTTTATATAAAAAATATTAATTTATACTATTTTCTTATATGCCTTATACAAAGGGGAGAATTTTAGGCACGTCAAGTAAATCAAGGGAAGTAACTTTGGCTATTCATGTGATGTCAAAAAAATAAAAGTTTTTTTTTTTTTTATATAAATATCTGTTGATATTTAATAGTTCTTTTAATTATTTAATAGTTCTTTTTTAATGACAAACATTTTTGGGGTTATTTAATTCTATATTCATTCATTTTCAAATATTTATAAATCTGTCTTGTTATCATATCTCATGTGAATAGTTTTCAAATGATGGATCCTATTTGACATTTATATGTAATCTTGACAGCTATCATCAACCTGGGTTGGAATAAAGTTGGAAATAATCTCAACTACGAAATGACTTGACACAACTCAAAGTTCACCACTGAAGGCAGTTAAAATTAGAACCTCATATTAAAAATATCATTTGATCTTAGATAAAAGGGAAAATTGTAAAAGCAGTGAAAAAAAACTTACTTGAGAATTGGTCCGCTCACAATTTTGTTTTTGAATTGTTCTTTAAGATCCTGAATTGGATTGACAGCATTGATTTGTAAATCTTTTACGTTAAGAAAAATAACACATTCCAAAAGAGTTGAGATTAAGTTTTAACAATTATTATAAAATTGAGGGTTACACATCCAACATTACAGCATTATTATTACTAGCCATATGTACTCAGTACTGTCCAGTTTTGTTTTTATTTTACTCAAAGCTTGAGGATAAGGTTAATGTTAATCAGATGATAACACAATTAGAGAATTGGAAACAAAATGGTCAGAATTTAGTTATTTAAGTGAATATTGTTGGTATTGGGCTTAAAAACAACCATAATATAGTCAGTTGGGAAGCAGCCCCATGATATCATATTCCACGGAATTTTTGTTCATAGAAGTTTCATTTAGTTTTAGGGACACAGGAAAAAAAGAAAATTATTACAGTGGTTGTATCTAGACGACTGAAACATTAACAGCAAAAACGTGAGTATCAACCATGAAAATAATGATAGAGTAGAGAGAGACTAACAACACCTCTTTTGTGAAGTGATCTCCCATTAGATTGCAAAGTAAATTTCATACTCTGTCAAAATAGAAAAAACTGCTCTAAGCAGCACTTTCCTAGATATAGCAAAAGTACTCCATCTAAGAATGTGTCTACCTCTTATGTAGGCAAAGAATAACATCAGGAATGAGGTACTTTGTTAAATTATTTTTCAATAAAATTGTTACAATATCATTTGATCATTAAATTATTAACTGAACAAAATTGTTATAAAACTAACTTTGTTAAGGTAATGTTCAAATTTCTATAAAATTACAAGGACACAAAGATTTTCAATTTTCTAATACATGAGAATTTGCTTAGCTATTTATCTAATCAGGCTGACATTTTTGCATGATGATTACTGTTATCAAACTAAGATTAGAAAAAATCAAATTTCAACCATGACTCAACTTTTTAATATAAAAGGTCAAGGTCAAGTAAGATGTTGAACTTCATTAAATGAGTCAAGCAGAAAGTCTCTACAATGAACAAAATTAGTTATCGGCAAAAGCCTGATTTTTACTTTTTTAGTGATCTTGACCTTGACATTCAAAATTAAATCAGTTCTAAGATAGACTGTAATTGATATTTTGACCAATTTTGATGACAATTGGTAAAGCAATGTGAATGCTATACACCAATTCAATTGAAAACATAACATCTTTGGCAAAGTTGTGCGCATGTTTTGTTCGTCTGATCACAAATAAGTATGATCGAGGAGAATGGAGGCAATATTAAACATAAAATTCACAATCTGAAAACTTTTAGTTCTATATGTCAATGACAAAACATTTCACTCAACAATATCTGAGAAGAAAATAATTATGGAAATGATTGTTTAAATGGAACTGAATATATCATGATATGACTTTATTTGAAAGATGTAACTTTTTTTCCATTTTTGACTGAACATGTATTTGAATAAATAAAATAATGTTGAAAGTGTTGAAAACAAGAAAATATTTATAGCATGTATATTTATTGATAGGATACATTGTTTGTTTGATAATGTAATATCTTCTCCAGGAGTAGACAGGGTTTTCAATAACTGAAAAAAAAAAAAAAAAACAATTCCAAGTATATTGAAATATAAGAAATATTATCGATTTTTTTATTTTTTTTTTTATATATTTATAAAAAAAAAACAAATAAAAATTGATGACGGAATGATTGAAAATTTTATTTAAATAATGATGAAAAAATTTTATTTAAATAATGACGAAAAAATTTTATTCAAATAATGATGAAAAAATTTTATTTAAATAATGATGAAAAAATTTTATTTAAATAATGATGAAAAAAATTTTATTTAAATAATGATTGAAAATTTTATTTAAATAATGATGAAAAAATTTTATTTAAATAATGATGAACAAATTTTATTTAAATAATGATGAAAAAATTTTAAGCGATAGTAAAAAAAGATAAATTCAAGAAATTTTAAACTAATCTTTCTTAGTTTTACCTCAGCATTTGGGAACATCGTTTGAAGACGGGCACTAAAATCTGATAATCTCTCATATTCTTTGCCTCTGTGAATGTACATTTTATTCTGTAAAGAATTACAAAATTATGAGAACATAAAGATTTATTCAAAAACATATCAAATGTCATAAAATAAACCTTTGGTAATTTTTTTGTTTTTGTTTTTAAAATTGACAACAAAAGAAATCTCAACTTCTCATATTAAATAGATAAAAATAAAAGGATTGTTTATCCAGAAATTCTATGAAGATCTTTTAATAATCATGCAATGAAGCAATATAACTGGAATTCATATAACTAAAAATTGTAGGTCTCACCTGCAAGAATGATGGGTATGCTTTGCCATAATAAGCCACACGAAAGTACTCTGGAGGGTGGCGATCTTTCTCTTTTTTCATGATACTATCATATAAGTCGGCTTGTCTTTTCTAAATTTAAAAAAAAGAAAATTCATTTGTATTCAGCAATAATAATTGAAAATAGCTTTTAAACATAAAAAATATACAAAGATCTAAAAGGCTAGTTGTCCTTAACCAAAAACAAAAGACAAAAATAAACATTTTAAAAAGTTGACAAATACAAACTGTTAACCAAATAAATTTCTGCATTAATAAAATTAACAAAAGACAAAAATAAACATTTTAAAAAATACAAAGTGTTAATCAAATAGATTTCTGCATTAATAAAATTATGATTTCCAATTTTACACAACTTCTTTATTATTCAATCATTTATTGATGAAAAGAATGAATCATCTTGTGACACTTTGAAATTTGGAGAGAATTTGGAAGCATTTAAACAGTTGATTAAAAAGTAATTTCTACCTTTAAAATTCTGAGGTAATATTCATGTATTAAAATATTTAAAATTTTAGAAGCAATTTACAACAATTTTATAAATAGGTAAAAACATTGTGATAAATTTATAATAAACTAACAGGACATGTGTACCAGCATTGCTTGGTGGAAATTTGAAACAAAACCAAACCAGCTAGGTACCAACCCCCCCGACTCCAAAAATGAAATAACCTTTGATTATCTAGTGCATTATCGTATGTGAGACGTAAATTACTAACTATGGATAAACTGCTAAAAAAATATGAACGCAGAACAATGGTAGATGATGGAAGTTGCTAGTGGAAGTCATTCTCAGCTCAAGAAAATTGGCGGCATTGGTGATAGTGGTCAAAATGAAAACATAGAGATTCCACTGTCTGGCATTGTCTGGCATTGTCTGGCATTGTCTGACAGTGGCAGCTAGCGGAATCCACTGGGCATAGTTTGCGATTATTGTTGTTTTAGGACGGTTACTTGCCTTTTAACTGTCACTGTCGGAGCATGGCTATCAGTATTATGCACTGTCATCTAGTGGCAGTTATGACTTAGATGTGTTAACTGGGGTGTATTGATCTTTTTAGGAGGGTACTTTTAGTTGATGGCACTGGTGAGTCCTAGTAGACACTGTCAATTATTGTTATATTGAGTTGGTTACTTGTGGGTATTGGCTGCCTTAACAACCCTGTCTCTCTGTCATCAAATGTTGAATGGCTGCCATGACCAATGTAGAGTTCTTTGTGTTAGTGTAGATGCACCATGAGTTTCGTATGTAAAATATGGCACAGTCTGTATTCTGCAAATACGGATTGTGCCATATTTTACATACTGTACTTATACTGTATATGGTAAGTGTTGTTTACTTAATTGTTAGGTGCCTCCCATGTTAAGACAAGGCCAATAAATAATGACATTAGTATTTCCACATGATCCGTATTCTGCATAATACATCAATATGTAAAATAGTAAGAGCCTGAACACGATCCAGCATGTTTTTTATGCATAATTTGTAAAAGTCCATGGTTTATAAAAAAAAATATTAATTCGAAAAGTTATTTTGAAATATTTCTTGATACGCCCAATAACGTTCCGCTAATGAAAGTGAAAACCTGCACAAGCTATGGCGCCCATCAGAAAACCTTGCTGATATTACATTATGCATGTGCGTTTCTGAAAAATTAAAAGTAATTCTGAAGCATTTAAACTGGTGAATCGAAAGTTAGAGTTGAGGAAAACCCTTTATTCAATCAATAACGTGTCAAAAATCTTGCAAGAAATTTTCTATAGGTTTTGAGGAGGAGGAGGAGAAGGTTCATTGCATGTTATTATATCATAACTTATTTACAGACGATTGACATTATATCCATTCTTTGCTTAATAAATAAATAATAGCAAAGAAGAACATTAAACGATACTGATGCAGAATACGGACCATGCTGAAATATTTAGCAGATTATTTTTAGCATGGGGAGGGGGGTTGTAACTATTCAATATTTTCACCTAACAATCAAAAAACTAAAAGCTACATTAAAAATTGAATTTGAGTCCATATGCTGCGTAAGTCCCATTAAACAATGATAGAATTTCTTCAGTCCTTGGGCAACGATTAGATTTGTTGGTTCACCGAGCTATCTTCTTTGAAAGGATACACGATTATTTTATCACTTGAGGCACGCCATATTGATATGTATATGTCAATGGATTGGATCTGCAAGTTGTTATGGGCCACGATGCTTAGAAACTGGCTATTCTCCACATTACTCAATATCTTATGTCCTCATTGGGAGGTTGTTAAGTGAAATTACAGAATAGTTAAAATCCCCTCCCCATATCAAAAATGGCTTTCTAAATAATATAGCCAATCATATTCGGTAAATGAAGGTAAAAGCCTGCACAAACTATGGCGGCAATCTGAAAACCTTACAGATATTACATTATTTATGTACGTTTCTGGAATATCGAAAGGAATTTTGAAGCATTTAGACTGACAAATTGAAAGTTAGAGTTGAGAAAAATCCGTTATTCAATCACTGACATGTCCTATAAAAATCCCGGAAGAAATTGTCTATAAGTTTTATGTAGGTGGAGGAGAAGGAAGAAAAGACAGCGAAGAAGACAAAAAAACATCCTTTCATTGCAGGTTATGATAACTCATGTAAAGACAGTTGCCATTATATCCACTCTTCGCTTAATAAAGAAATAGCAAACTGAAACATTAAACAATACTGATGCAGAATACCGACCATGCTTAAATAATATTGTTATAATCTAGAAGCCTATTCTTAGCATGGAGAGGAAAAGTGTTTTGTAACTAATCGATACTTTCACCTTAAAATTTAAAAAATAAAACCTACTTGAGAAAGTCCAGTTTGAGATGAAAATTTTAGCAAAAAATTAGTACGGTCTGTATGCTGCATAAGTCCCATTAAACAATGATGGAATTTGTTCTGTCCTCGGTCACTGATTAGCATTCTTGGTTCACTTCCCAGACCTTACCTCCTCTGAAAGGATACAGAATTATTTATTGTCTGAGGCACCCCATACTAACATCTATATGCCAATGGATTGGATCAGCAAGTTGTTATCTACGGTGCTTAAAACCTGGCTATACCCCACACTAGACTCTATGCATTATGCTACATCCAGCCCTGAAGGGGAGGGGGGGTCTGCGAGTTAAATGTATATTTTTATTTTTATGTACATTATTATTTTAAACGTATATTTTTATTTTTTTTTTATTTTGTATCAGAAAAAAGAAAATGAAAAAGAAGCATAAGGAAGAAATAAAGAAGGAAATGAAAGAAAGAAAAATAGGAAGCCATCGGTCATCTGCATGTCAAAAAAACGGTTTGTTTACGAACGATGAAATATAATGATGGAATGGTGAAGACGACAAAGACGAAAAAGACTAAGAAGACTATGAAAAAGAAGGAAATAGTGTGTGCCTTAAACTTTCCATAAGAAATTGTGTTTAAAGTATTTGTAAAGGAAGAAAATGGAAGAATAATAATAATAATAAGATGCAGAGCATGGCCGCTGAAGAACCCATAAGAGAATAGGAGTTAGTTCTGTTTGACTGACGCCATCTTGTTATGTTTTTAAGTGTTGGAAAAATGACCACAAATTACTACTGCATTATTGCAAATGAAAATCACATTAAAAACCATTTTGGATCTCAATGATTCTAGTAGATTATTTAACTAAAAGTAACTTTTATCGTTACATAATTTGATACAATAGTAGTTAATAAATGAAACCAAAGAGCTTACTAGTAAGGCACTCAAGCTTTCATAATCAAACAATTCATTTTCATATTGATTTGCCAATTCTTTGCAGAGTTCAATTCCTTTTTCCCAAATCTGAGGTAAAATATGAAAAGAAAAGAAAATTAAAATACATTCAGGTATAAAGTTTTCTAGATCACATTAAAGCAGTCATAAGAGAATGCTAGTGACATGCTTACATTTATTTCAGTCTTCATATATGAGCATTAGACGGCCATTGTTATTAGAAGAAAAGTTTCCTTCCTTGTTTCAATTTTACACACACAATCACACAACAGTGAAAACGTATCATTTTAGCTCAACACGATTAAATTGCTACATCCAATTATTATTTATAGTATTGGAATTATTCAAACTAATGTTCTTGGATGTTATTTTCATAATGGTTTAGCCAATGTAATCTTATTCAAGTGCATTTTGTCAGATTTGCTGATACCATATTAACTTTATAGTATTGGATTCTTTCAAATTCAAGATGGCATCAGCAAATCTAACAATTCTTGAAAATTTGGTTGAAATTTGAGTGGTTGGTTGGTTATTTTGTTTTACGGCGATTTATTTTTTTCAGTTATTTAATGCCGACTCTAGTGATTTGGGGGGGGGGGGCAAAATCTTTAAGTTCATATAGATATTTCTTCAGATGTTTATTTATGTTGCTTGATTTCACCATAGTCCTCAGGATAATTTTGTATTATTTTGTAGATAGATGTTTGCTATATTTGGTTTGTATAGTTTTATTATATATTAATGATTTGTGTGTGTTTACATATTTTGTATATTTTCACATTTGTTGTGATAAGTGTTCAGATTTTCTCATATATTCCAGTTTTTTTTTTTTAAGGAAGTCCACGATTTTTTTGGTTTCAACTTTTTTTAATATTTTTTCTAATTTTCTTTTGTTGAAATATTTTCCTCTTATAGCTTTTGTATTTTTACAATCCTCAAATACATGTTTTATAGTCAGTAAGTATCCACATTGGCACTTTGGTTGTTCTTGTTTTAATAAGTAATTGTGGGTTAAATATGCATGTCCTATGTGGAGTCGGCTTAGTATGACTTCTTCTCTTCTGTTTATTTATTTTGTGTCTATTTTTTTTATGGAACACATAGTGATGGTTTTATGTAATTTGAGTTGCTATTGCTTGTTTTTATATTTATTTTGTTATGAGGCATGTTTTTCCTGATGAGTATTGTTGTACCTCCATTAGCTCTGTGTCCTGTGTTGTTGATAAAATTGTATGCTTCGTAGTGTTTCATTTGCAGTTTGTTTTTTTCTTGTAGGAAGGTTTCTTGTAGGCAGATGGCAGCAGGGTTTAACTATGATATGAGTACCAGTAGCTTGTTGTAATTCGCTTTTATACCCCTACAATTCCATTGTATGATTCTGTGTGTAGTGTTTTGTATTTTGGCTGGTGGTTTGGGTTTTGGCTGTCTATTATTGCTATTATTCATTTGTATGTTTTGTTGCTTTTATCAGCTTTCTTGCTTCTAGGAAGGTTTTGTAGGTACTTGCAAATTTTCATCCACTTCCATTTTTTGTATTATTTTAGTTTTTTGGTTTGGTACCTCATTTGGTGATATTTCTGCTTTGGATCTAGATTGGGAACGTTGGTGAGATTTTTCAGTCTCCAGGCTTTTTTTTTTTTAATTTTTTCTGTCTTGAGTGCCTTTCTTGGCACTTGATTGATTTATCAACCAGCACAATTTCTGTTTTTTGTTTATAATGTTGATTTTCTTTAGGAGGTTTTGTTTTGGTAAGTGAAAAATCCTTGGGTTTAGTAGTAGTATTGGATAAGTTTGGAGTTTCAGCCTCATCTCTCTGGGACTGGGGATTCTCCTTCAGGTCTATTTAGTTAGTTTAGTTTTCTTTTAATGTCTCCACAAGTAACTTTAATTCTTTCATCAATTCAGTCAGGTTGTTTTGTACCATCTCTTGTTTAGAGATCGGGCTATTGTAGTTTTTGTTATACTTGTATATGTTGGGGAGTCTGGTGTCCCTTAACTAGTCTTCTTGCCTCCGGATATGGTAGATTTCTGGTGTGTTTGATTTTTTTTATTAGTTTTCCTTCTTCCAAACTTTACATTTCTTTGAATCAGCTGCATGGTTTTGTTGGCATTTCGCAGTTGATGTGTTCCCCAATTTCACCACAATTTATGCATGTTGGTGGTCTGGTGCATCTATTTTCATGGTGACCAAATTTATGTTAGTTGTGACATCGTAATGGGTTTGGAATATCGATTTCTACCTTTTCTATTATATAACCAATTTTTATTTCTGTGGGAGGTTTGGGGTATTAAAGTTTAAGATGTAGGTGTTCGTTGGGATCATTTGGTTATTTTTTTTTTAATGTTTATTCTTCTGACTTGTGTGACTCCCTGTTCCTTTAAGTTATTTTTAATTTCTTCTGACAAGCAAAGTGCAAGTTCTGGGCTCTTTATCACACCCTTTGAAGAGTTCATGGTGATGTGGGGGTAGGCTTTTATTTTGAGGTTGTGGATGTGGTTTTGATTTAGGAGTGTATTTGCTGAGAGTTTATTTGGTACTTCTATAAGGAGGGTGTTATTACTTAGATTTTTGATTTGCGTAGTTTTGGTTAAAGATCTGATTTCTTTTTCGATAATGAATGGAGACAATTTGATGATTGGAGTACTGCTCTCCATAGATTCCAAAACAATGAATCTTGGGAATATTCTATAATTATCTAATTCTATATCAGAGTCCGATTAATCTTCACTTTCTGGATGGGGTCTTTTAATTTTTTTGGAAGCCATAAATTATATTTTTTTCTTCATCATCCTTGTTCCCCATCCTCCTTTGAGCCTAAATTGGGAGATGATTGAGGGGAAACCCACTCGCCCATACACCTCAGGGATACAAGGATGATATACTCAAACAGTGAGTGTATTTTCTTATGACGGTTTCTTTATTTACTTGGACCCAACAAGTTATAATAAAGGGTTGTTGTTGCATCAGGTTTCACTATTTGATTGGCCCTTGCCATCGCTTTCTAGGATCAGTATTTCTCTTTTTGTTTTTGTTTTTTTATAAAGATGTTTATGTGTGATGTATTTGTATTTCTCTTTTTGTGAGGGTTTAGTGTTATTAGGGCTTAGCATGACTAGCCGATTGATCGGGTCGGGCCTTCCTGACCGCACATCTAACCGAAGTAAGGGCCAAAGTGCAGTGTTGTAGACTCACGGCTACTTGAATCTGGGTTATGAGGTAATCAGCCACCAGGATCTCGTTCTAGAGCATTACGTGTCGCCACCCATGGCCAACAGGTGGCCCCATTGAGGGACTTTTACTCTGTGCAGGGGCGCAGTCGGTGTATTCTAATGACCCACCGACGAGGTTGGGAAGTAGGGAAGGAAAAAGAAAGAAAAGGGGAAGGGGGGGGCTGTTGTTTTTGTTTTTGCAGAACATAATTAAGTTTTACAAAAAAGAATAGAAAATCGATGTAGGTGCATTTCATCTGAGGAAGCCAATATACAGCCTGATCTGGTAGCACCAGTTGAAATTTAACTGAATTTCTATACAGACTGATGCTAGCTAGGAATATTTAAAAATTAATATGGCTAAAGATTGATATGATTATTTTGCTCAGTCATTAAAATAAATTATCTCTTAATAAAAGATGAAGTAAATGATTTTGAAACTTGCAAATATTCGAGTTATGTTTATACTTCTGTTAAACTACTTTTGCCTATAATTATTATACGAATTCCTATTTTATTGTTTTCACTTGTCTGATTACCAAATATCCTGGAAGCATTAATTAACAAGCAAAATGAATCCAATAGTTATTAATGATGAGAACACACAATTGTATCCCTACATAAACAGCAATCGGCACACAGTTTACCAAACATACAACAGAGAAAATCAACAATTTTAGGCATTACTTACCTTTCCTTGCTCAAAATACTTAATAGTTTCACAATAAAGTTTCTCTTTCAGTTCTGATTGTGTTTTGCATTCCTGAAACTTGGTACTTTCCAACATTGGAGCGATGGGATCAGTTGACCACTATAGAGTTTAAAACAAAAATTAATCTATATTAACTCGTTTGATAACATTTTTATGTTTTTCACCTCTACAAAATTTGCACATTTTAATTGTTTACTATTAATGAATTATTTCTTGAAATTAAAAATGTAAGCATAAAAAAAATTTTTAAGAAAGTTTTATAACAAAATTATTTAATTACAAAATCAAATTCTCTAAAATACATTTCATTTCTTCATAAAGAATTTGGTTGTTTTAATATTTGTTAATAGTTAAAAAAAGAACTTGTGACCCTTCCAAATTTAAAAGGAATTTGGAAGCATTTAAACTGTCCAATAGAAAATAATTTCTGACTTTCAAATTCCAATATATTAAAAGAATGGAAGTTTTTTGAACTATTTATATTGAATACTTTTATAAATAAATCTTAAAATAATATTGCCATAAAATGAGTTATAGTTGTATAAAAATTTGGTTCAATAAATAATTGAATAATCTGTGTGCATGCTATTTTAACAGCATTGGTGACCACGACTCACCAAATTGTAGTGCCATGGTAATCTCAGGAAGACAAGACAGTAGTTTCCTGAGCTTTTAATTTTGATACCAACCTAGAAATTTCTATGACTCAACACGGTACATACAGTACCTATCCTTCGCAAATGGTCACTCATCTGGTACTGGCCAGACTCATTGTTGCTTAACATTGTTGGTGATCTGGCAAGAACCAGTGTGTCGATGTGATTGTGTCATATGGTATCTAATGATACCATAATGATTAATATTTTCAATCCATTTTATTTTTTAGTTGCAAAAAATAGTCAAACAGATTGTTTCAAAAGAAAAAGATAATAAAAAATGAAAATAAAAAAAACTACTTTTCAACACTGGATAGTTACAACTAGTTGATACATAAACAATCATCTGATTGTCACCAACAGAATTCAAAAGATTTGTTTTACAGTGTATCAACCATAGGTTATTTAATACTGAATAAAATTGTCAAATGGAATCCAATTACTTGGCTCAAATATAATATTGTATTTACAAAAGAATTGTTCATGATTAACTCTCAGTCACAAGCTTCTAGTATTTATTTGAAAGGAAAATAAAACACGGAATTATGGTTTTGATTTTTTAGATAAATCAGATTTAATAATACGGTTGGGGACAAACTAAGGGTTGCAAGACATGTGACCATTTATGCAACCATGTCATGAACTGTTCAGACACAATGATCTCATCCTAAAAGATCATGGGTCATCACCCATGACCCACTGATGATCCTGTTTTCTGGAAGTTCTGGAGGTTGTAAACTTAAGGAAAATTCAAGGATCACAAACCAGACTTCCAGAGAAAACCAACAACCAGATTAATTGACCCCACTAGACCAGAAATTGGAAAAATCAGCAAGAATATCATAGAAAAAATCCACCTCAAGATTATAGGAAAATACAACTTCAACCAATGGATTCAATCAAATTATTCACCAACATTACTAATAAGAAAAAATGCGTCTTCATGCAATGCAACATCATGGATTACTACCCGTCAATCACAAAGGAGCTCTTCATGAAGGCTATTGAATTTGCCAAAAACTCCACCTGTGTCCTGGAGAGTGATGTCAATATAATCATGAAGAGCCACACTACAGTACTTATTAACAATTGTAAGCAATCGACAAAATATATCTGAAATGGTTTTTTTGATTTAGCGATAGGCTCCCTGGACTCCTGGAATTTCACAGGTGGGCAGTTCTAGGAAAGAAGCTTTATTCATAAAATTTGTGTTTAGATTAATTGTTGTTATAGTTAGAGGATTTTTATGAAAGTTTGTTGTGAAGGGGGGGGGGATAAATTGAAGCTCAGACAAGCACTTGCCATGAAAATAGGGATCTGGTAGAGACAGACTTGGAACATCTCTTCTGTGGGAAAGAGGTTGCAGGGAAGAAGGGCATACCTTACTAAGTGTCAAAGCCAGTTTTGAACTCTGTCAAAGAAGGATTAGAGTATTTTGAGCAGCTTCTGTCTAGATGTGGCAAAAGTATTTCATTTTAGGACGTAACTGGCTCTTATATAGGCAGAGGATTGCATCAAGAGTGAGATACCTTCTGAAATGGTAGAACAACGCAACTATTTTTTCAGTGACATTGGCAACAGATTTGGTGTAAGTCTTCCATAGTGAAGTTTGTCAAAACAGAAAGCTTCTTTGAGACGAGAGCCATTCATATCAATTGAGGCAAATGAGGATCAGAGCATTTATAGTAAAAAGATAGAAGCTTGGTTTTTGACGTGTTAAAATTAACCATCCACCATTTGCCCCATTGCACTACATACTCAAAGTTGGAAAAGAGACTCAGAGAGATCTTAGTCATTGTTGTCCTTTGAAGTGTTGCCATAGATAATAGTGATATCTGCGTATATGCCGACAAATGCACACAGAATGTGATTTGGGAGATCATTCGGCACAAGAATGGATCCTTGAGGTATACCAGCATTGATACTTTGCCGCTTCGAACTTCTGCTCATCAACTACTACTTGTATAAACCTATCAGAGAAAACATTCAATAGTTGAGAAGACATTTCCAGATATTCCATAGAGTTCGAAATCTTGTAAAGTAAACCCTTATGCTAAACCCCATCAAATACCTTTGATATGTCAAGAACTACTGCTCTTGAGATCCTGATCCTATGTGAAATTAGTCAGTGCATCAGCTGTAGATCTCACAATACAGAAACCATATTGCTTGTTACTGAGTTGGTTGTTTTACTGAGGTGGTTGACAATTTCTCTAATACGGATTCAAGCAACTTATGATACACAGAAGGCTAATTGGTCTGTACTGACATGCAAAAGACCTCTTTTTTCCGCCCTACTTTATTTCTCTCTTGTAATTATTTACACCATTCAATTTCTCTCATCAATTCTCTTATTCATTCTTTGTGCTATTAGTCATTGTCACAATCTCAACCATGCACACAAGAAGTAACATAACATTATTAGAGTTTTAGTTGTATACTATCATCCATTGAATAGCAATCACTACTTGAATAGTTGTATACTATGATCCATTGAATAGCAATCACTACTTGAATAGTTGTATACTATGATCCATTGAATAGCAATCACTACTTGAATAGTTGTATACTACGATCCATTGAATAGCAATCACTACTTGAATAATTGTATACTACGATCCATTGAATAGCAATCACTACTTGAATAGTTGTATACTATGATCCATTAAATAGCAATCACTACTTGAATAGTTGTATACTATGATCCATTGAATAGCAATCACTACTTGAATAGTTGTATACTTGATCCATTGAATAGCAATCACTACTTGAATAGTTGTATACTATGATCCATTGAATAGCAATCACTACTTGAATTTCATTTGAAAGTTCATAAACTCTAACAGCTGTTCTTACATAAGTTTCTTTACTTGTATATTATCCTTATTATATTATTGTATATCATCCTTATTATCATTGCTATTCTTTATTATTCTCATATAAAGTAAAAATAATTTGGAAATTTTATTTTATGTACATATTTGTAGTGTATAGTTTTATGTATGTAAATTAGATGCCCATGCTGAAAAAAAAGGAGTCTCTCTTTCTCTAAATTCTCACAAAAACCATAAAAATATTTGAGAATAATTGAATCAACAGGGGATCAAGAGAAATACACAGATCACTTACAGAGTGAAATGTTCAGTTAATTAAAAATTATTAAAAGTTAATTTTCAATTAGAACAATTAAAACCATTTCTTCAAACAGAATTCAATTTCAAGACAAAAATATATTTTACCATGCATTTTGTGCAATTATAGAAACCTTAGGGAATCAAATATAAATTCACACTTTGTATAATTAGCAATACACATGGCCGTTAAAACACTTTGGATAATCACAGATTTCAAGGGGTTTCTGCTAAAATAGTCATATTTTTAAAACCAAAGCACTTTAAGTCTTCAAAATACCAGTTTTGTTCAGAAATGAATATACTTTCAAATGAATTAGTAAATAATAACGTACATTATATATTTTTAGAGTTTTAAGCAAATAAAGTGATAAAAATGTGAACATCATAAAACAGCATTTTCGGTAAGATTTTGTAACGACTCCCCCTTCTAATTTTCGTCCCTTAAAAAAGGTTTTCAGTGAATTATTATCGAATGGAAACTAATCTACCCGATTATTAAAAAAATAAAAAATAAAATAAAAAAAAAATAATCAATATTTAAATATTTGTAGGAGGTGCTCAGTTAAAAAATAACAATGGTAGGAAAAGACATGAAATGTAATTAAAAATCAAAATAACATTAATTCAAAATTTTAACAATTTGCCAGCTTTAGCAAAACCTTCTTTCTTTTTTTTATATTTAAATAGAATTTAAATACTTGATATTTTTCCAATTATCATGTTTTCTGTTAGAGGGGCATCACTTTTTTAAATAGCATTTATTTTTGTCTGTCATAATTCTTGTAAAGTTTCACAATGGGTATCAAACACCCTCTTCAAAAAAAAAAAACTCGCTTAATTCCATGTCTAACCCTAGGTACGAGTGGCAAGTCTCCTCATAAAACCTTTAGCCTTAACAATAATGCTAAGTACAAGTGGCAGAGCTCCCCACTAAACAAACTTCCTCTGTGAGCTCATATAAACGTAAAAAAAAGCATAAAAAATGTTTAAAGAAAAGTGCACATGATTACCCCCCCCCAAAAAAAAAAATAAATTGGTCAACTGTCCTAAAATGCTAGGATCGTCTTGAAATGGTGAATTATTTCACATTTATGTGAAACCAACCCCCACTCTAAATTCTAAAATTGTTTTTGTTTTGTTTCTATCAAGTCTTCAGGATGTTCACACATAATTTTCCTTAGCCCTATCATTAACCCAAAGTCAGAGTGGCAACCTCCCTACCTTCTCATAATTGCACAAAGACCCTCTTAAAACCACGCATAATCACCTTTTAGAAAACAAACAAACAAAAAAAAAACACCCAGAATTTATCTATCATAGGAAGGGGGGGGGGTAACTGGCCTAAGACGCTCAAATGATTACAAAATGGGAAATCATTTTACATTAAATTCTAAAATAATTTTTGTTTATCTTTTATTAAAGTTTTTTAAGTTGTTCACATGCAATTGTCTATAAAGGTAGAATCACATATTTTGGAGAGGCGATCAGATGGGGAGGGGTAACAGAAGGTATTAATCTACAATAATACCAAACAAATATTGCAATATATTCATTTTTAACAAATCCTAGATTTCGATTTCAGTTTTTGGCACATAAAATGCATTACAACTAAACTTTGAGTTTTCTAACTTCTTTTCTTTTAATGAATACATGGCATTTTTAAGCAATCGCAGCATATTTATGTGCATTTACTGCAGATTATTTGGAAACCATTCATTTCTGGAGATTTTCAATAGCATATTCAGATTCCTTGCACAAAAACGCACTTATATGGCAAACTTCATTGCTTAGTCTTGTGCTTTAACAAAGATATAGCATTTTTACTGAAAAAGTAGTGCAAAAAAAATGTGACAAAACGCATATGGTCTTAAAGAGGGAAAAATATCCAAACACGCAGGGCATAAAAATAGTCAAAACTTCCTTGATTTTGATTGGATTTTAAAAATTTAAAAAGATTCTTTCTTAGCTTATCAAGCTATTTCTATATATATACCAATATTGAAATATTTTAAAGTCATTTAAATTTTTTCATGTGTATTGCTAGTATATTATAATCTAGACAATGTTTTTACACAGCAACATTGATAAAGACAAGAGAAAAAGCAAATGTGTTATTTCATTACGATGATCCAAGTAAATGAGATACGCACCTGCAACAACTTTGCATACTGCATGAGGGCACAGGCAGCTTCCGTGTAATTATCACAGTCTAAGTGTAAATCAGCCAGTTTGTGAAGGTAACGGACATACATCTCCTGGCGATCTATCTCATGGTAAAAATTCTAGATAAATAAAAAAAGAAAATGAGTGATGAATTGTGCCGAAACTTATTTGAATGTTATAAACGTCCAGAATTACAGAAAACTTTATTATTGTATAAAATATAAAGTTTGATTGAAAAGAGGGTTAAGAGAATTCTAGACATAAGGTTTAGTATCATTATACCTTGATTTTAAATTGTGCAAAACTTGTGCTTAGAGAATTACTTCTATTCATTATGGAATGGATATTTTTCAAGTTGTTTTATAAATCAATCAATGAATAATTTTAAGTTTGTTATATGGCATATCAACATTTTTTGTGTTATTGAGATTATTATAAAGATTAATGTGAAGAGTAATATTTTTACAAAAATTATGTGTGATTTACAAATAATTTTGTAAAGAATGTTATGCTTCAAGTTCTTAATATCTTCCAACTATTTATTCACTGTGTTAATGTTATATGTGTATGTTTATGACACCAAATACAAATATCATTCCAAGAACAACTTTTGTACCATGTATTGGAATCTGGTAGGTAATTAACATTTCAGGGTAAAATAATCTGAGCGTGGGTAATTGAGATGGAGGTAGTCTCATCATTGTATGTAGGTGAATGTCATACCCAGAACAGAAATATATACAGTTAACACCAAGACTTCTTATGGTTGACAACATGGATATGACATTTTTTATTGCTGCAATTGTTTAACTATTCAGATGAACGCATAAACATCTTCCCATCTTATTCATGTTCACTTGTTACCTCGGGTTGAGTTTCTAACAACTATATCTCTAATTAACATTACAAGCGTATGCTGTATTTTCGTGGACATCGGCAATATTACGTACCTAATGTGCTTCAACAAGTCTTTTATTTGTGGGTCAATTTTTAAAAGAATTACATTGATGGAAAGAGAATAAAATAAGCATTCCAATGATGTTAATTTATTTTGCTTTTATGCGTTCAATGTTTTTATGCTCCAAGTTAAAAATGAAAACACAGTAAAAATGACGACAACAAAAAGGGAAACTGTTTTTTCAATGTTCACATTTCATATGTTACGTTTGGATACAAACGTGTGGGATTAAATTTGATTGGATATGGCTGAAATTGTACAGGCTATATAAACAAAGAAGTCCATCTCTACTGGACTTTGATTATTGTTTTTACGACCACAGGAAGCAAAGTTACGACTGAGCTAAGTTGAAGAATATTTCAAAATTAATAAGATAAATCGGTATATATCATCCATTTTCATATAGATAATAGTTTCAGAATTATTTTCACGTATAATATGTAAATATTTGATAATTATTAATTGTGCAGAAATTTCTTTAAAATGTTATCTTTTATAGAAACTACAGAAGATAGAATTTAATGGGAAAACAACTCGCGATGCACTAATGCTAATGAGTTTTGTTTGTATTCGCTTAAAAATAGAAAACTGTTTTTCTGCTTTCAAATGAAAGCAGACAAAAGTTTCATTTCTATTCTGAGTTTGTCAATTTAAAAAAATTATTTTCAAGTTTTTCAAATTTGATTTCCAAATACTATTTTGTTGTTTTTAATGCTTCTAGTACACATGTACTAAAAGCGTTAAAAAACAACAAAATGTACGAAGTACATGCGTTTCTGTTTTATTATCATGGTATTTATTGCTTCTAACTTGTACTTAGGTCGAATTTTGTTTTTTAGTCGTAAAAAAAAAAGTAAATAAATAAGTATATAAAAAGGTACTTGTGCACTTATGCTAGAAACCCAACCAATAAATGTCCTCGTGACATTTATTGGTTGGGTTTCTAACAATATTTTGTATTTTTTTTTTTTAACTCATTGTCAAGACCATTTTTTTCAAATCTGTAAAACAAAACCATTTTTTTTTGTTTTTTTTTAACTGAGGATATCTAAATAATAATAATAATAATTAGGCGGTTTGATAAAGAATTTCATTGTGATGCATTTTGTAAATTTTTACCTTGTTTCCACCTTAACATTTTTCTTTAAAATGACTACCTTTATGGGTTTTCGGATATGCTGAAAACGAATATCGCATTTAAATTTTCTGCTAATAAGTAGCTTTCCAGATATTAAGCAATGTCATTTCTTATATTATTGCTGGTGGCTATCTTGGTACACATTTGCGCATAGTTTCTTGCACATAGTTTCTCATAATTCAAGATGGCTACCAGCGATAACATAAGAAAGGTCATTGCTTAATATCCGGAAAACTAATTATTTGCAGAAAATTTAAATGCGATATTCGTTTTCAGCATACCATAAGACTATAAAAGTAATCATTTTAAATGTTAAGGTGGAAACAAGGTAAAAAAAAATGATCATATTATTTCTTTGTTTACATAGTTGAATTTTCAGTAAAACAACAGAGTAGAAATGATGAAAATTACAATCAACTAGTGAATATGTAGTTGTTGTTTATCAGGATTCCTGGTATCCTGGAAGCTACATTCGAGGATTCATGTAGAGTACAATTTATGACTGCATCTCACAAAATAGGAATATATTTTGGGCCAGATAGAGAGAATTTACAAAATTGAAAATTGGACTGGTCCCAAAATGCATAAGTTTTGGTTGACTATGGGAATTTCCATCTTTTATAGAAATCTAAAATCTATATGAAAAATTTTCTTCAATTTATTTCTGAGATTAATTCATATCTACTCAATATTTTTTTTTTTTTTTTGAAGGGAGTAGTAAATGCCGGCTATGAATGCTCTTTAGGCATTCAATGGCTACATCCCAGATTAAGCTCTCCTTTGGTGAGGAAGCAGGAAAATGCCTGCTCTCAATAAAGCTAAATATTATAATACTTAGTTTTGTTCATGAATAGACACCCACTGTATGATACCATGCGCCAGTTTAAAAAAAATTGAAATTTGTACATCTGAATTTATAATTCATGGCTTATGGTAAAGAGATACATCATATTTGACTGCATAATCAGAAAGAGCACACAACTTTACATAAGAGTGTCAACTTTCATGAGAATAGCTTGAAAAAGAAATAAATGGTGGCAAAATTACTGAATTTCTTAAAATGTTGAGGTCCGTAATTTAACACACTTTTTCTAAAGAAAAATGTCCATGGACAAGCCTAAATTAAATTTTGGCACTTAAAAATCTCATAACTTTTGAACTGCTGATGGTATTTGCATAATTCAAACGGTTTTAAGCCTCTTTTACATAACTCTTTTCATGCAAGTTGATAAAATAACAATTATCTAAAAAGAAAAAATTAACTTGTAATGCTACTCAAATTCCATTTTATATAAAAATGTATGCAACTAGTTTAGTCTTTCTAAGGAACATAGCTGTTGTTTGGTGGGTTTGTGGAGTGTGCCTTGACAATAGAGTTAGTTCTGACTCCTTCCTATTGAGGTTGAAGCTTCCCAGACTAAAGATAGCTCAGTGTTGCAATCGTCTATGGTGACATGGACATATTGAATGACATTCTGATTATGTACACGCATCTCAATGGAGAGTAAGTGAGATAAAGGGAGGCCAAGAAAAATTTGGTGTGACTTAATCAAGGCTGATGCTAAGCAATGGCACATCGAAACCAATGTAAATGATGGAATTTCATAGAGAAAAGTTTCTTTGTGCTGCCATGGCCAATATACAAGCCACATATGATATGGAAGAGACATTTAAACAATAAAGAAGATGCAAGAGAGCTTTTATCTAAACTGTGCTAGTGTTGCTATTTATACTATTTACATGGTTCGAATTATTGTTAGCAACTAGGACAAAAGACACACAGCATTTTAGAATACAACAACAAAATAATATATGAACACAACAACCAAGATTGGTGATGAGAATTCAAAACATGTAAATAACAGTAGTATATATTTCTAACATTCTTAAGCACCATACTAGTAGCCATTTTGTTTTACTTTTTCTGTTAAGAAATCCATCAATAGGTGAAAGCAAAAGTGAGGTTCATATCAGTAGCAGAAACATTTTTGTTAATGGATGCAAAACAACCTCAGCTAAATTCTAATTCATTTTGAATATATTTTGTAAACTTTTAATAAATTTTATATAAAAATGCATTGAATATTTGTTGAAAATTTGTTAACAAAAAAATTAAAAAAATAAAAAGCCTTTATAAAATAATCCCACAATTATAAAGCAAAAGACTTGTGGTATAAATAATTAATATTCTCAAAATGGTATATATCTAAAAAATAAAATAAATACATTAAAAAAAATTTTTTTTAATAATCAACATATAAAGAACTGATTAATAGACAAATGGTAATAATTATCAAATTTTTTAATTAAAAAATTTATAGATATTTTCAAAGTTGCTCATTGTACTAATTCATATTTAGCTGAACTGTTTATTTCCTCTATGGAAGTTAGATTTCTCTCATCCATGTCATTTAGATATCAAATATTAATTACTAGTTTTTTTCAGTTTCTCTATCTGAGATCGAACTCAAAAAAAATCACTTTAAAATATAATTAAATCATTGTGTAGAGTGCTCAGGTATTCTACCACTCATCAAAAATGTATGTATATTACATAGAATTATTTACAATTGTCAGGGGAATGAACTGTGCATGTATACATATTCATGTGTATGGAGGAGGGGATATCAGGTGGAAAGATTTTAAAGAATGCAGGATCTCTGCAGTCAGTTTATTTTATGTTTCAGTTATTTACAGCAGGAGAAAAAATGTTTGTGAAAATCATCGAACTGTTAATATCAACTAATATAAGTATCCATGTGTCCAGTAAGAAGTCCAGATTTATAAAATGAAACTCTCCCTGTTTCTTCATTTTTGGGATGGGATTATTTTTATTTATTTGGATTCATCCCACAATTGTTCTTATCTTAAGTGTCATTTTCACAATGTTTCAATCGATGTAACCTCCGACCTTCAGGTGTATCTGTCACACTCAAGAATCTTCAACCTGCAGGAGTGTAATTTTTACAACTGAATTTTTACCAAGTACTCTATCCACCACACCATGGGTTCTTGCAAACTGTAGAATCCGGAGAATCTAAAATAATATGGAAACTCTCCACCCTACAAGAAAGCAAAATGTGTTAAATGTTGATGTATAAGATAATTGAAATTACCAATAAATTGACGATGCAGCTCATTCGGTGCTCCTTAACTTCATCTCGAATAATACTTCGATATTCAAGTAAATGCTGAAGTAATTTCCGGATCATTTCCACAAACACCTGACCCTGTTGCATCATATATTGATTTTTTTCAAATAATCCTTTGAGACTGAAACAAAAAGACAATAAAATAGTTTAAACGATAATAAAAAAATTTCTTTAAAAAAAATGTAAATTGCTCAACAGTCATAGTCAGTATCATTGGTATCAGATTTAAACAATTAATCAAGAGAAATAAACAATTTCAGTCAGATTTTTTGTAAATCATATTCGGAAGATATTTCATTAATCGAGACAAAATTTTAAAGGTTGGATGTCCTTGCCGGCAACTCAAGAGATAATGGGGAACAGTATAAAAACGCCACCCAGGCTAAAAAGTGTTTTACCCTTTTATTATATTGGTACTCCCATAAATGAAATTATATAATTTACTGGTTCTGTGTTCCACCACCACAACTTCTGTTGAGAATATACCATGAAGCGGGTGGGGGATTACAATCACATAGGTTAAGAAAGATACACAATACATTTGTACTAAGTACAGTTTTGAATTACTACTCGTTTCAAATTTCATACCAAAAACTAATATTTAGTAACATGAAGCAGTGATCAAGTCTTTTGTGTTCTTGGCACAATTGATCGGAAGCCACTGCATTCTAGCATTTAATGTTTACAGAAGGGATAGATGTCTGATTGAAAAAAGATCAGATTGAATAGTATAATTGCAATTAATTTTTTTTTTTTTTAGAGCATGTCATGAGCGATAAGTGGGTTAGATCAGGTTATTCCAACCTCTGTTCTAGCTCATATAAGGGTTGAAGTGGTGTGTTGCAAATTATGTGATCATTTAGGTAAGCAGAGTACAAACTGCTCAGCCACCAAGATCTCATTTTCAAAGATCACAGATCACCAATTATAGTTAAACAGATTTCTGTAAAATAACGAAACTGAAACTGCATAATTCTTCTTGGAATTTAGTAGAAAACGTGATTGAAATATGAGAAAATGGTAACTTACGTTTCATACATTAATTCCATGTACTGTTCATCACCACGACCACCTTCCACTAAAACATCTAGTTCAGTGATTATTTGATTTTCCACCTACAAATAATTAAATTTTATTAAAACAGAAATTTTGGATCACTTGTACATGTGGAAGCACCAGAATGAGCAAAGATCAAAAGGACACATTTTTGCTTCTACACCGATTTTTTTTTTTTTTCCTGGTTGAATTATAAATGAAATATTTAATGCTTCACCATTGCAGACGCTTTATTAAAGGGGAGAGGGGGGGAACAAGTTTTACTATTAAATCAGAAAGTTTTATTTATAAGCACATTTTTAATTAAAATTTGTTTTAATTAAAATTTGTCCCAATCCAAAGTGACTATGTATTTTTTATTTGGTTAAATCTCCAAAAATACATAGTTTTCAGTATTTTTAATTGGGGAAAATCTATCTCCCTAAAAAGAGTCACTTTGGATTGGGACAAATTTTAATTAAAACAAATTTTAATTAAAAATGTGCATATAACAGAAATAGCTTATAAATTTTGTAAATATCAACCCCTTTTTTAAATTATAAAACTTTTGTAAATATCAACCCCTTTTTTTTTAAATTATAAAACTTTTGTAAATATCAACCCCTTTTTTAAATTATAAAACTTTTGTAAATATCAACCCCTTTTTTTAAATTATAAAACTTTTGTAAATATCAACCCCTTTTTTTTTAAATTATAAAACATTTGTAAATATCAACTCCTTTTTTAAATTATGACACCTTTTGTGACCCCCTCCCCCCGTTTTTTTGAAATTGTAAAAAACATTTAAATACCACTTACTAATAAAAGATTTGTGAAGGCAAAATTATAAATGTATGCATTGTTTTTATATTTGATTCAACTGGAAGAAGAAGAAAAAAAATGGCCTCCTGAGAAAATGTGTCCAATTGGTAGTTACTCATTCTGGGGTGCTTCAAGTACACTTAATCTCAAGAAACAAGTGTGCATGTTATAAATCTAGAATATTAGTACAGAAAATAGTACATACGTATAACAAATTAATAGAAATAACACAAACACATTAAGGAGAACAAATAGTTTGATTGATTCAAACATTAAATGATTGCAATGCTTATCAAGATTCTATTTTGTTTGAAATTTTATTTCCGTTTTCAACTTCCTCATATTATAAATCTAGATAAAACACACCTAATAATAATATAATCAATTTTTTGATAAAATGACATTTCATAAAATATTAATAGCCAACATTAAAATCTTTTTTTAATAGAAAGAATTAAAACTGTGTTTATAAATAAATAAGAAAATAAATTAAAACAAAACTCAATAAAATGATTTCTTAAATAACATGAAAAGTAACAAAAAAAAAAAAAACATTAGTCTTAAATGAACAAAAAAGTATACATAATAAAAAGTTAACCTGGAAAAAATTGTGTTTGTATCCCCGTCCAGATATCTGTAAGAATTCACATTGCATCATATCAAAGAAAATTGGAATGGTAGCCTTACGCAGTTCTAGAAAAGAGATTAAAAGAAACAAAAATAGCATTAAAGCATTTAAGAAATTGCCAAATACAATGGCAATCACAAATTTTTAGTATCATTTAAATTAAATACATTTAAGAACAATTCATGTTTATATCTAAACTAGAATACCTGTCCCAGGGTAAGTAAAATTAATTCCCCAAACGGTTTTGCACTACTTTTGTTATCATAAAGATTAAAAGTCAAGACATGCAATGCTATTAAACTGTATGTCTAGATTCCTTATTCCAATTTTGATCAAAATCCATTACATTATTTGGATTCTAGAAAATATCAAACTTAATACTTGTGGCTATGCTGAAGAGGTCTTAAGAAAAAAAATGAAAATTTATGGAATCTTGTTTAACTGGTGTCTAATGACTATGCATCAAATTCAATGCAAAGATGAAATATTTGAAATTTTCAAATAGGAGGTTGTGCCTTTATTATACCGTCTAAAACACTACAAAAAAAATAAAATTAAGAGAATATTGATATCTAATACTGATTGTAATAATATTCCAAAATATCAAGAGTATCTGTGTTTTTATGAGGTATTTGCACCCTTCTTTATCGTTTTAAATAAAACTAAATTAAAGTAAATATCTTTTTAAATGTTTTTGTACAATTCATTTTTTAAAAAATATTCATCATAGAAAATTAGATTTTTGATAAAGACAAAAATGTAAAACAAAAACAACTCTTCAGAAATTCACAAAAATTAACATTCTTTTAGAAAATAAAGTTTATATTAAACTATTTACTAACCTGTTTCAGGAACTAATGTCATTTCCAGAATTTTACCTACAAGGCCTGGAATAAAACTAGATTTGTTTTGACCTGAAAAAAATAAGGAAAAAGATTGAATTATTATAATATTCAATACATTGAAATGAACTACAACGTGAATAAAAAAAAATGAATTATTATAACATTCAATACATTGAAATGAACTACAATGTGAATAAAAAAAAATTGAATTATTATAACATTCAATACATTGAAATGAACTACAACGTGAATAAAAAAAATTGAATTATTATAACATTCAATACATTGAAATGAACTACAACGTGAATAAAAAAAATTGAATTATTATAACATTCAATACATTGAAATGAACTACAACGTGAATAAAAAAAAATTGAATTATTATAACATTCAATACATTGAAATGAACTACAACGTGAATAAAAAAAATTGAATTATTATAACATTCAATACATTGAAATGAACTACAATGTGAATAAAAAAAATTGAATTATTATAACATTCAATACATTGAAATGAACTACAATGTGAATAAAACAAAATTGAATTATTATAACATTCAATACATTGAAATGAACTACAACGTGAATAAAAAAAAATTGAATTATTATAACATTCAATACATTGAAATGAACTACAACGTGAATAAAAAAAATTGAATTATTATAACATTCAATACATTGAAATGAACTACAACGTGAATAAAAAAAAATTGAATTATTATAACATTCAATACATTGAAATGAACTACAATGTGAATAAAAAAAAATTGAATTATTATAACATTCAATACATTGAAATGAACTACAACGTGAATAAAAAAAATTGAATTATTATAACATTCAATACATTGAAATGAACTACAATGTGAATAAAAAAAAAATTGAATTATTATAACATTCAATACATTGAAATGAACTACAACGTGAATAAAAAAAATTGAATTATTATAACATTCAATACATTGAAATGAACTACAACGTGAATAAAAAAAATTGAATTATTATAACATTCAATACACTGAAATGAACTACAATGTGAATAAAAAAAATTGAATTATTATAATATTCAATACATTGAAATGAACTACAACGTGAATAAAAAAAATTGAATTATTATAACATTCAATACATTGAAATGAACTACAACGTGAATAAAAAAAAATTGAATTATTATAACATTCAATACATTGAAATGAACTACAACGTGAATAAAAAAAAATTGAAGTATTATAACATTTAATACATTGAAATGAACTACAACGTGAATAAAAAAAATTGAATTATTATAACATTCAATACATTGAAATGAACTACAATGTGAATAAAAAAAAATTGAATTATTATAACATTCAATACATTGAAATGAACTACAACGTGAATAAAAAAAATTGAATTATTATAACATTCAATACATTGAAATGAACTACAATGTGAATAAAACAAAATTGAATTATTATAACATTCAATACATTGAAATGAACTACAATGTGAATAAAAAAAATTGAATTATTATAACATTCAATACACTGAAATGAACTACAACGTGAATAAAAAAAATTGAATTATTATAACATTCAATACATTGAAATGAACTACAATGTGAATAAAACAAAATTGAATTATTATAACATTCAATACATTGAAATGAACTACAATGTGAATAAAAAAAATTGAATTATTATAACATTCAATACACTGAAATGAACTACAACGTGAATAAAAAAAATTGAATTATTATAACATTCAATACATTGAAATGAACTACAATGTGAATAAAACAAAATTGAATTATTATAACATTCAATACATTGAAATGAACTACAATGTGAATAAAACAAAATTGAATTATTATAACATTCAATACACTGAAATGAACTACAACGTGAATAAAAAAAATTGAATTATTATAACATTCAATACATTGAAATGAACTACAACGTGAATAAAAAAGGTTTGCATAAATTTATGGAATGTTTTAATCAATTGCAATTAAAAAATTAAGTTTTAAGTACATGGTGTCTTTGTAGTATCAAGTTAACAATTTAGCAATAAAAAAAATCATAATAAAAAAGCAAATTTTAAATCTTATAATTGGCAAAATAGATTAACCTTCCAAATACAAATATTTGATAGTTTTATGTATATACATAATAGCCATTATAGTTAATGACCTCTGACGTTTCATCTTATAAAATATGTACATAAAGCTGTTCGATATATGTGTAAAAACTAAAACATTACAAAACAATACTTGCCAATTATTAAATCTAAAAATCATTAGATGTTTTACTCTTATAACAGCTATGCCTCTATACGTAGAAATCATTTTCATTATTTCTTGGCTAAGCCTCTTTGGACATTGAAAATATAATGGTGTTGTCCTTACACTATCAATATAACATCAACATACAATTAAATGATGTTAAATTGTTCATCTGATAAATCCCCAAAATGTCATCTTAATTCTGTTTTTTTTTTACCACATACCCCCCTACAATAATAACTAATATTAACAAGTCCTCTTGTGAATGTGACACTACAGCCAGCAGTGACTTGTATTGGACAAAGCACATTTCTAAAATTGTCAACAAGACCAAGGATATCTTCACATCACTCAGCAAGACTTTTGTCAGCTTCCAAACATTTGAGTTTAAACTGTTTTCACTATGTGAATGTAGAATAATTAAAATTTATTTGGATTCTTCAGATTACTGTTCTCATCTTCAGTGTCATTTTTGCAACATTAAGGTTGATGCAATTGCCAACTTTCTTCAGGTTTATCTTGTCGAACTCGGGAATTTTTCTGTCGAACTCGAGAATCTACATGGAATTTTAAACAGAACCCTTTATTTAATTCAAAGTAATAGCATGCCCCTGTGATTTTTACAACTAAACTTTTCCAAGTACTCTAATCACTATTTTATTTCTAGAATATCACTATTTATTACTATATATATATATATATATATATATATATATATATATATATATATATATATAAATATTACTAGCTACTTATTACTATATATATTATCTATCATTTATCATTAACAGTTCTCATATTGTGTTAAATTCAATACTAGGTCTACTTACTAATTGATTGCCACCCAACATATGTGCTGCTTCTTACTCTCCACCATTCTTCTCTGTAATATGATATCTAATAATAACAATATTACACCTACAAACAAAATACGTTTAAGGCTCTTAAAATTCGTACTGGAATTGTCCACAAGAACCTGGTGGTGCAGTGCTTAGAGTACTTGGAAAAATTTAGTTGTAAAAGTGAAGGTTCAATCCTCAGTGTGGGTGAACGAAAATACAATTGCGAATTACTTAGAACATCTATCTAGTTATGGCTGATGAAACGAGAGCGTGCTACCCTTGTGAATTAAATAAAGAGTTCTGCTTGAAATTCTGTGCTTGGCAGAAAGATTCCACAGGTTACATTGACTGCAACGTGCAAACTACACTTAAGATGAGAATCCAAATATGAATAACTAATTCTCATTTCAAAAATTCAGTAACATAATTAACAATTATTTAATCTCAAAAATTTATTTTGCTAAGAATGATAAAGACCTGGCAGAGATAGGTTTAGAAGACAATTTCTAAAATCCGTAGAATATATTCCAACATGTAAAATAGATGTTAAATTGATTATGATTGGAAATTTATCAATGCTCCTGGGTTTTCTTAATGCTTGAAGAATTGTCTCCCTTTGACGCTTATGTGACGTAATGACTTAGGTAAACTGCAGTTGCCTCCCTTTGTTAAAAGATGACGTATGTTTTTAGGATTGGGTGACGGAATTATCTCCTCTTTGACTGTGTATTTATAAAGACAACGTGTCTTTCTTTTCGGGTAAACATATAAAATAAACAGACTGTCTTTCTGCATCTCATATCAGTGTAAAAAAAGTAATGTTATATTGTTTGGTTTTTTATCGTCAATATATCTTTTCACTATAAAGTCATTCAAGGAAGAAAAGTTATGCTTTCTTTATTTACTTCATAATTAACTTAACAAAAGTTATGAATAACCTAACAATTTTTACAAATAGTTTTTACTTTTTTGTTTTAACAAATTTTATAAAGGATTTAAATTTACAAAAAAAATATAAGAATGAAAGGGTTTTTTAATACTTAAGATTTACTTGTTTCTATAGTTTCTGTTTAAAAAGTGAGCCAATAAACATTTTTTACATAAAATTGTTAAAATTATGCAAATTCAATGAACAAATATAGTCATGATATATGCATAATGGCGGGGTGGGCGGCATTAGGTATAATTTTAACAAATTTTAAGAAGCAAAAAGCGTTTTAAAGAATACAGCATCACAGCAGCTTACAATTTATACAGGAAATTTATTCCATACTTCAATAAATTCTCAACATGAAAAAATGTTCATGAAAGTCATGAAAGATGTAGTGTTTTACACATGGACAACAAAAATGTGTTCGGGGTTCTTGTCAGCAAAATGATTTATAATTTTTTTGGTGTTTACTAATTTGTTCGAGGTCTGAGCTTCAATCAATCTAATCTCATGAAAGCAAGGCGTTTAGAGTGTAGTGGCGTCTGATGGAGAACATTCATTTGGTTGTAAGTCCGAACGGTTTGCAGATATTTAATATTCTGAGCAAAATAGGATTCCAGTTTTGAGCTTGTGGCTCTAAGTAATTTGTAATTGTATTTTTGGTTACCCACACTGAAGATTGAACCTTTAACCTTCAAAAGTAAAGTTTATACAATGATTAATATGAATACAGCTATCATTATCCGAATTGCATGACAGTATGTATTAATATCATAAACTTCTTGCTGGTTGTTCAGCAATTATTTTTGGCTACACATAGCAGATCATCAAAAAGAATTTTATTTAGAAAGGAGATTGGAATGGGTAGGAAGATTTGCTGAGCATGATCACCATGACAACCAAAATGGTCATAGAAATACCTCCATTTTCATTTTAAAATACTTTCTAGTAATAGCAGCTTTTAAATGCATTCCACTTGCGATATTCATGAAAATAATGCTTACCTAAATTAAACCACATACTTCGAATTTCAAATCCCATCTCACGTCTCATGTCTTTATATCTGAAAAAGAATAGGAAAATCATTAGAATCAACATCTGTTAAACATAAAAATATTTTTAATGTTTTTAATATTAGAAATTTATTTTAGAAAGTATACAGTGCATTATGGTGGCCTTTGGTTGATACTATTGTTTACACAGATAATATTATTAAAGGAGTGATTATTTAATCTGCAAAATTGAAAATAAAGAATGAAACAAAGTGAAAAATTAAATTCATACAGGATCTGAACACATTAGTCGAATGATTCACGATGGCAGTCATGTTAAGCGGTCCTTTTTCTGATGTAGCTCAGTGGATTAAGGAGCGGCGTCATTATCTTAAGGTTGCAAGTTTGAATGGTGATGTAAGATATTTTTTTTGTTGTTTTTTTTGTAAGTTTTAATACTGAAACAGGGTTTTTTTTCCAACACGTTTGCTGGGTTTTTTTTGTTTTTCCGATTTTTTAAGAAGTTTTAACATTGCTTGCTTTGTTCGTTTTTTTGTTGTTTTTTTTCATCACGTTCGCTGTTTTTTTAAAAAAATTTTAAGAAGTTTTAACATCGTTTTTTTTTTTTGTTATAATATTTAAACAGGATTATAATGTTTGCTTATTCTTTATCTTTCATTTTCTTTTAATTTACCCCTCCAACACACACACCTCCAAACACCTGGGCAACACCAGATACCCCCACTAGTCTATAAATATAAAAGCGAAAATGTATGTATGTGTGTTCGCTTTTTCTGTGTGTCTACAAAAGGCTTCTTTCAGAGAAGCGGGCAGTCGCTCGCTTCACAACTTTTTAAAACTTTTTATATCACATACAAATCGTAATATCTCACAGTTAACAACGAAGCTTGCCTGTCTATTTAATTTGCTCGATTTCGGGAAGATAAATATTCAATATTTGTTGCTCGCCGCATGTGGGTTAGTCTTTTTCCTATAACATCTTGGGGGCGAGGAAAAAAAGCGTTCAGCAGTAAATGAAATTCCGCAGTCAAACTTGACCTCATTAATTCATTAAAACGAGTACCTGCTAAATCCTAGTAATTAAATAAATTCAAACATGTTTCTGTAAGCATCTCGCGGTGGGGCAATGGTTAACGTCGCACATTTTTTTTTTCACAACTTTGCCTCAACGGTTCGGGTTCGATCCTCATACTTACTTTTTTTTTTTTAACCCTCCCACACACCTCCAAACACCCAGGCAACGCCGGGTACCCCTCGCTAGTCTATATATATATATATATATATATATATATATATATATATATATATGCGAAAATATGTGTGTGTATGTGCGTTTGTATGTCTCGCAAAAACTTTCGATAGAGGTGACGGATTTTCACAAGATAGGTATCATTTTCAAGCTCGAACCTTCGACCGACAAATATCGAAAAATTGGCCCAAAACATTCGTTCCTTCACCCTCAACCAGACCCTTTTCTACCATGAGGGGTGAAAAAAAAATCGTATTTTCATGACAAGATGGCTTCTACGCACGCATCAACACGTGCAAAAGACGTTGTACCTTGAATTTGTTTAAATATTATAAAAACCGACCTAGATTCGTCCACGTGTTCATAGCGCAATGGATTAATTGACAACGTTATCTTAAGACTGCAGGTTCAATCCCTGTTATCAGACATATTTTTTTTCGATTTTTAAACTTTTAATATTGTAAACAAGGTTATTTATACCATTTTTTTTTCCCTTTTCGCTGTGTTTTTTTTTTGTTTTCCTTTTTTTTAGTTTTGTTTATCCGATTTTTTAAAAAGAAGTTTTACGTCTGTTTGCTATTTTTTTGTTTTCTTTTTCCGGACAGTGTCATTATCTTAAGATTGCCGGTTCAATCCCAGTTATCAGATATATTTTTTTTTCAATTTTTAAACTTTTAATATTGAAACAAAGCTATTCATACAATTTTTTTTTTTTTCGCTTTTCGCCGCGTTTTTTTTGTTTTTGTTTTTCAAACACGTTCATTTTTCCCCCCTTTTTTTGGTTTTTGTTTATCCAATTTTTTTAAAGAAGTTTTACATCCATTTGCTATTTTTTTGTTTTGTTTTTTTCCAATTTTTTAAAAAAAGTTTAAACATGCACACCTCCAAACACCCAGGCAACGCCGGGTACCCTCCCCCCCCCCGCTAGTCTATATATATAAAAGTGAAAATGTGTGTATGTATGTATGTTCGCTTTTTGTGTATGTCTTCAAAAGGCTTTTTTCAGAGAACCGATCGGTTGCCTCAAGACTTCTTAAAACTTTTTATATAACGTCTAAATGATAATATCTATAACTTAACAATGGTGGTCGCCTCTTATTTAATTTGCCCGACTTTATGAAGCGTTAAATCTTCAACATTTTCGGATCGGCACGTGTTACTTTCGTTTTTTGGTATAAAAAAAAGCGAAACTCGATTCGAATCACTGGCTCACGGCCAGTGGTCTCTAGAAAGCTATTTAACTTTTGGTCAATGTCGGCTTATCGTCATATCAGACGGTTGCTTTCATTTTGAGACGAGACACTCCCCCCTAATAAATCAGTAGCTGGTTTTCCCCAAAGTTAGGTAAAAACGAACAAACCGGGTTATGGTTATTGACCTCATTAAAAACTGTCCCGCAGAAAATGTTAACTGCTGAATAGCTATTGCTTACGATCGCCACATGTGCATCAAGCTTTTTCGTATAAAAAAAAGAAGCCAACAGACTCGCGGTAAATAAAACACTGTCCCGCACTCAAAGTTTATGTCAATAACTCGTCAAAAACGGGCACGTGCCAGGTCTCCCCCCCCCACTTTATTATTTTCCAACTGCGCGTCAAGGCTTCGTTTTTTTGTTTTTTTTTTAAAACAACCAACGATTTTTCTTTTCATTTACCCCAAAACACACACACCTACAAACACCCGGGCAACGTATATATATATATATATATATATATATATAAATAAATAAAAGGCTAAATGTGTGTGTTTGTATGTCTCAAAAACTTTCAACACACACAAGAAACACTGACAAAATTAGTATAGTTAGAAAGATCAGACTTTCAGACGACAAAAATCCAAAAATTGGCCAAAACACTAATTCTTTCACCTTCAACTGAGCTGTGCTTTGTAAGAAGGGGTCAGTTTTTACTTCAGCATTTTTGCAAAATCATACACGCCTCGCGATCTCAACATACGTTTTAAAGGCATTATTTTGAAGGTCCATAATGTCGTCGTAAGTGTGCCGTGGACCAGACAACTAAAGCATTTCCTTTTTTCACCTCCTTTTTTTCTTAGCATTACAAGTTCGCGCTTGGCTACTGTGTCTATATATTTTTTTTTTATTCACACGGGTACTTGCTGCTATTTTCATTTTTTTTTAGGAGGTTGGTTATTTTTTTTTTTTTTTTTTTTGGCACTTGCACGGGTATTTTGATTAAAACATTTTTTTAGGGGGCTGGTTAATTCTTTTTTTTGTGTGTCTGCATGGGTATTTGATTGAAACATATTCTTTAGGGGGTTGGTTAATTTTTTTTTTTGTGTGCTTGCCCGGGTATTTTGATTGAAACACATTTTTTAGGGGGTTGGTTAATTCTTTTTCTTTTTTTTTTTTACGCTTGCACAGATATTTTGATTGAAACATAATTTTAGGGCTGGGTTGCTTAATAGCATTACTATACCACCCCTCCACTCCGGGCAACGCTAGGTACTCCTGCTAGTACAATATAAATGAAAATTGTAGTTCTGTTTGTTCATGTCAAATGCATTTATAAATCTTACATAAGATTCATCATGACATTAACATGTTTATAGTCATAAGACTTTGTAATAGTAATTGCTTTATAGCAACCAATAACTAAATTAGTATGGGGTGGAGTAAAAAAAACAAATAATCCTTTTGTTTTTACTAATAACTTATTTCAAAAAGAGCTGTTTTTCTTTCTTTCTATTATATTAGTTGTCAGTGAGAAAGAGAGAAAAGTGTTAGAGGAAAGATGTTTCTTTATTTTTTTAGACTATTATCTATGCCCCTGGGCAATAGCAGGTATCCCTAGTAATCTTTAACAAAATATTTAAGCTAACCTATTGTTTTCCTTTTCTAAAGAATTCAAAGTTGTGAAGTTTTTTTTTCTAAAAAGATTTTCTCAAAATAATGGAGATTAGTTTCAAACTACAAAGTTGATTTTCACTTATCAGTGTTACAAAATAATACATATCTTCCCCCGATTTACAGACAAAAATAAAAGCTGGTAATGACAGCACCAAAAAGAAAATTGTGTTCGTTATTGTAACCATACTGTGTGTAATTGACTGATATGAGGATGTCGAACACTGTTTTTTCTCTATATTGTTGATGTGGGACTGTAGTTTGGCAAGTCGAAATCATGAAGGCATATATTCAGCTTAATTATTTCAAGTTCAAATGAAGGCTATTAGGATTTACAGATGAAGAATGAAGAATGTGTTATCAGATCTAACACATTTGTGCTCTTGATAAATAGAAACATTCAGCTCGCCACAAGCATTCCAGTTTGTACCTCAAACTAGTCAACAACACACTTGGCCAACAGTTAGCGGCATGACTAACAAATTAATGGGAAGGACTGCTAACCTCTTGATACTAAAGCAAGAATAAAAAAATATATAAATTCCTTTGTTTTTTTCTTGTGACTGTTATTTATAACACCAGTAACTATAATCAGTAGTAGTCATGAATTTATTTTTTTAAAAATGTAAAAATCTCACCTTGAAATAATTTTGTTTCGTTTATTAGCAGAGAAGTTTTCTAATTGCAGGGGTTCTTGTGTTAGGAATGACACAGCACAGAAGAAAAAGCTATTCCATAGCTGGAGAGAGAAGTGAAGTTTCATAAAAAAAGTACTTTCATTCCAAATACAATTCTGAAAAAGCATATACACTTAAGAACAAATTCAAAATAAAAATCATTAAAAAAATAGGTACTTATACAGAATAAGGTGTATCATCAGAATTTTCTGGGTAGTTTATGTAAAACATCAGAAGATGCCGAAATGCTGAACCAATAAAATCACAACAGGAACATCATTTAAAGAACACATTTCTTTACTATTATTGGTTTATTATGGAAAAAAAGATTAAATAAAGATCATACTAAATCATCAAAAATTTTGTTTGCTATTAGTTTTTTTGTTATTCAGAAAATAAATATTTATCATGAAAATCACCTTACAATGAGTGTTATTTTTTTCTTGATTTGAATTTTTATTTCCTAAAAGGTTTTATAAAAATTGTGCAATAATTATTGGTATTTTCTTCATGATAACAAAACTAATATTGTTTACTTTTTCTCATTTTTCAATGAATTATCTTCCTAATAACAGAAATAATATTTTTTATTGAAAAAAATTAGCCAGCATTTATGCAGAAAAAAAAAATCACAATTTTCACTCAGCACCTTCAGCATTTTACAGCTTAATTATTTCAAGTTCAAATGAGGGCTATTAGGATTTCAATGGATTGACAGGATATTTTATTGAGAAAATAAATTACAAAAAGGCTTAGTAGAAAATTCTGACAAGAGCACAGTTCTTATTCTGCATAAGTACATAAAAATATAAAAAAATTAGTAAAAATGTAGTTTAGTTAACAGTCAAGAAAAAAATCAAAAATATTTTTAATGTGTGAAAACTAAGGTTTTCTTTTATTTCAGAGTTTTATTTCTACAGGGTAGAATGATAAAATTGTCCCACTAAAGAAAATACACTACAGCTTTATTCAAAAACTTTTATTGAAAAAAAATCAAATCAAGTAACTTGATTATGTAGTAGAGCTGAAAGAGCCGCAATCACTGCTTTGATATGGGTCCAGAACTGAAAGCATGCCTTTTCCATAAGCACTAGTGGGAGCTCGACAAATACTTTGGCAGATGGTGGTGATCAGACTGGCTTTAGTGTTGTGAGAGGTGATGTCGGTAATGTTCTCGATGTATGACCAAACGAAGTCCAGCAGGTTTAGGTCGGGGGGGGGGGGGGGGGCAGTGAGAGAAGGGTACAAAGTCGTAGCATTCTTTCTGAAGCTAAGCCTAGGTCTCTTTGGATGTCGGCCAGCCCCGAGTCCTGCTGCAACACTTAGAGTCTATCAGTAGCCACCTGATTGCATCAGCAGATCACCACACTCTTCAGCACATCCAGGTACACTTAGGTGTTGACTTTCAAGCTGACGTTGAAGACGTGAGGTGGCATGATGTGACCTCACTTGAAACCACACCAAAGACAATAACCGTGGGTCATCTGAGATGTTGAACTATTCAGATTTGCACTTTGAGGGTGCTGGCAATGGTCCTGTTGTCATAAATTGGATCAGTAGAGAGCATGAGTTGTACAGCAGTGCATCTTGAATCTCACTCGTTGAACATTGTGTCACTTTCAGATATGATAGAAGGCTCCTATCACTCTTGGGATTTGTACACAACCACCAATTAGTAGATGGTCTGCAACAAAAAAAAAACAGTTTTCATCAAGCGAAAATGTCATCATGTCGTCTTTTCTAGAGTGCCAATTTTATCATTCCACCCTATATTATTATTATTTACACATTTATACAAAAAAAGAAAAATGGAGACCAAAGTAATGGCTTCACCCCACTAAACTTTGATGATTAAGCGAGTTTTTGTTTAAGAAAAGGACTTGCCATTTGGATTTATAGTTAGGTGTAGGGTAAAAAAATTTTCTTAGTATCTTTTCAGTATGAATTTAATTGAAGCAAGCCCTCATGTGGTCAACCATTACAGGTTGGTAAATAACGGTAGCAGGCCATGCAATCAAACTTATGAAGTGGTTCAAACTTGAATATTTTATTAATTTTCAGACTTAAATGGTTTCAATTTTGTAATGGCAAAACTAGCTTGAAAATTGAGTAAAATTAGTAATTTCAAAGTAAATAACAAAATATTTTTAAATTTTGAAAGTAAAAAGATGAGATGAGGGCCTTTTCCTGTAACTCTAGATATCCATCTTTTTATCATTACAAAAGATTTTAGTTAGCAGCAGGCCATGCAGCCAAACTTATAAAGTGGTCAAAAGACTTGGAATGATAAGTAGGTAAAATCACCACACACAGCTTGACTTGCATATTGGCATATGCTACAAACCTTTGTTATCTCCCTTGAGTATCATTCTGTATTTTTCTTACTTTTAACTTATGAGAAAAACAAAATGAAATACATATCGAGTTTTCCTTTTTTTTCCTCACAAATTTACCATCTTTATATGTAAATGTTCATTTATACGAACGAACCTGCTTGGAATATGAGCATGTAGTGTTTAACCCACCTCACTTTCCTTTCTCTGATTACTGTATTCTTTCAAGCATAGAAAACATACTTAGTACCCCCTATTTTATACCATATATCACTTTTAAATTTCTCTTCCAACACTGACTGAAAATTTTTTATATTTTCTTAGCAGCACTTTTATATGAAATTTTGTAATTAAATAACTCTAAAATGTTAGAGTAATTTTATCTCTAAGTGTTCAAAATAATTCACAAAAACTTATTTAAGATACTCAATACATATATATACTGGTGAGGAACCTTTTGATCTTGTCAAAAACTATCTAGAAGAAAAACAAACGTAAAACCTGTACTAAGAATTCCAAAGCCTTGACACCAAATCACTGAGGGATGGAGGCTTTCTTAGACCTGGACAGTCAAGCAAAAATTGCTTAAGGAGTAGGTAGGCTTGGCTTATTAATTGGCTTTTATGCTGCATCTTAGATTACTTTGAATATAAGTACAAACTATAGATAAGCTATAGAATATAGATGTAAATTATAAGATAATGCATCCTTCTCTATACCGTGCTAGAAATTGTGAGAATTGAAACTCCCAAACTAACTCGATTGTCGCCTTTTACCTCTGATAACAGGAGAGCGACACAGCCACGTCATTTCCTGTTTCTTATATATCTCTCCCTCTTTTCCGCTGAACTCTCGACAAGTCAACATGTAACCAAGAACCACTCCGGTATGAATGGCCACCCAACCAGCGCTCCTGACAAACCCATCAGCCTTTCATCAATCACAAGTAATGTTACACCTTTCTCAACGAACTCTTATTCTTACTATTTCTCATGTATATTTCTGTAAATGAATCTACATTCTTTCACTTATATATATATATATATATATATAGATATCAGTTTATTTCATTTTGACTTGTGACCTTTTGCTTTTCAATCACTCTACCATCCAATTCATTTAACTACACATGAGCACGGGATTGCCTATAACATAAGCAGGCCATCTCCTCCACAAAAGTTACTTACACCCAAAAGTATCCTATACCTCTACAAAGCAACCATTCACCGATGTATGGAGTATTGTTGTCACATTTGTGCTGGTGCCTCCACTGCTAGTCTATCGCTCCTGGACAAGGTTCAAAAGAGAGTCACCAACCTGATAGGTCCTGGACTGTTAGCTAAACTGCAATCTCTGTCCCATTAACGAAATGCTGAATCCTGCTGCCTGTTTTACAGGCATTTTAAAGGTGGATGCTTTGACGAACTACAAACCCTTGTACCTGCTCAACATAAATACTCCCGACAAACCCTACAAGTAGCAAAGTCCCACCCCTACACAGTAGAAATACCCAGATCTCAGTAATTGTTTATATATCAGTGTGAATGTGTCTGGCTTGGAGGTTAGGGTTAAAAAATAAAATAATTTTTTTGTGTTGTTTTTATGTGGTTTAAAGTCTGTATTAAATATTAAAATGTAAAAAAAACAAAAACATCACAAAATAAGAAATGGTTATGTAATAATATTTCATCTCTTAAAGATATAAAAATGTGAAACCTACCTCATAAAGAAAAGGGATAGAAAATGCATCGTTGATTGTATGAGCAAAAAAGCGAAGGGCTCGTAGAATAATGCTGCAATTAAACATATTTGTACTTTTTTTTATTTACAATTTTTAACGAAAGAAATGCAGTAAATAAAAGATTTATTTTGATTCAATAATTAATATTTTATTTCATTTAAATAATGTCTACAAGATTTAAGTAATGATTTCCTATCAGATTTTTGAAATTTTACAAAGAATAGCTTTACTAAAAACAAGCTTTCTAAAGAAACACAATACATGCCTTACCTAATATATAAGGTGTGCCACTAATAAAAATCCATATGATTTTTATAAAGTGTGACAATGGATGAAATGTGGACCACTACTTCATTCTAGAATCAAATCAGCAGTCTGTTGGAAATTACTGTGCTCGACAATGGAATTCCATTTTACTTGTTTTATTTTGCATTTACAATATTCATTTATCAATAAATATTGATGTACTAACTAGTCAAGCAACAGGAATTTATACATAAATTGCCATTTTCAAGCTGTTAAACTCATTTCTGGTTTATTTTACTTAAAGTTCAATATTTCATTTAAATAAATGTCATTAACTTAAAGTTAAATAATATAAAAGCCATTATTTTTTTTTATTTCATAATTTTTTTTTTCATATAATCATCATAATTGATGGAAGAATTTACAAATTTTATCACAGAGTCAATCAGAAAAAAGATTTTTTTTTTCAGATCTATTTAGTCAAATTTTATATTACAGATCGTTTTACATAAAATGTTGCAAACTACCCAACTACCACCACTGCTTCTAAATATGAAATTTCTGAAAAATTTGAACTTCATCCTAAAGTTCAAATTACCAACTGTTTACTCTTTAAAATGAAGAGGAGAGTTAAAAAAATAATTATAAGTATATAAAAAAATAAAAAATATATAAATATAGGAAAAGAATATCTTTATTGCATACCTGTTCTGTAGAAGAATCATGTCATTCCAGTCGGCTCGATAGACATTTTTTGTGATTAAATGACGAAGAACAATTAAAATTTCAGTGAGGAAATCTTGTAGATCCAATCTGTAGGGGAAAGATTCAATATACATTTTGTAGTGGCGTTCTGTCATCTGGCTAAGAATCGCCATCATCACAGCAACAAAATTACCCTGGAAAAAGTAATGAGATATTTTACATAAATCTCTCAATCGCTCAAAAAATATTTATATTCAAATATACAAATAAAACAATGAGTGCATCACCATAAATATAGCATATTGTATTTTTGATGCCCATAACATTTTTTCGTATTTAGATAAGTTAAAATTAGATTATCCATAGCTGCTATGAATCATTTATGTAAAATTCACTTTCAAACTTTTTAAATTACAAAATATTTCTGATAGAAATCTTGAATTTTAACCAATTTTTTTTTACTTAAATGATCTCACAACGAAAACTCTAAATCTAAAACTATACTAACAGCAATAAGGCACTCATTTGAACTTAATATTGCTCCAAGTAAAAAGGTATGTTTCAAGACAGTAATTAACATTTAGAGTGATTATCATTGAGACACAAATTTTTGCTAGACCACTTCAGTCGGTCAATCTATATCGAACAAATGCAGCTCAAAATAAATGACCCCTAAAATACTTTCTAAAAACATAAATATTAGTAGATAAATTTTATCAATAATAATGATTATCTCAAACATAAAAAGAAGCAACGTACAACAAGTTCCTCTTCCCAGCTCATCTTTATAACTGTTTGAATCACAGTTCTTAACATGCGCTGAATCATAGTAGATAAATCAGCTTCCTGTAAAATTCAAACAAAAATAACATTAATTACAAAAACAACTGATACAAATGTCTATATATTTAAAAAGAAAGGAGAAAAATACTTTTATGTGTGAAAGGCTTAATTCATTCTATTTAAAGTTTATTTATAAACCTTTTTTCAGTTTATGCAAGTCCAGAACGTTCTATGAAAAAGAGAAAGGCATATATATATACACGCACACACTTTCCAATGAGTGAAACATTCTGGTGAAAGAAATGAAAGTGTAAAGTAATAATAATTAATAACAATATTAATGATAATAATTGCTATTAAAATATTAATAAGTAGTTGTATAACTAGTATGTATAGCATTTTAGATTTTAACTTGAGTAAACACTTACATTTCTGGTATGATAAAAATTATCCATGATATCATTAAGTACCATAGCACATCCTTCCATTTCTCGTTTACTTTCCAAAAGATCAGCCGTATGGGATAGGATCATAGGAAGCAAAATTTGTCGACATTCTAGAGAAAAAAGGAAAATCAGCTTTATTTGTTTGCTTGTTTAATCAGCATATCGACCTTCTTTGGGTCATTTAATGTTGCCTATAAAATTTTAATTTTTAGATGCTTTCGGAGTTGCTTTTTACTGGATATATTCACGTAATGTTTTGGTATAGTTTGTTATTTGATGGTATTTATATTTTATGGTAAAGACTTACTCTTTTTAGGAAATTTAGAATGGTTTTAGAGTTTACTTTTTCAAAGAGTTCTTTTAAGTGTGTGACCTTGTAGTAGTGTTGATGAATTTGTGTGGGGTCATAGCAGTTAAGTAAAAAGTGTTTCACCGTATAAGGTTCTTGAAATGGTTTACATTTGGGAGATCCTTCACTTTTAGTATGTAGGAGTGAGGTATGCACATGTGTCCTATCTGGATATGTTATAAGACTACTACTTCTTTATGTAATTTTCTGGGATCTAGTGTAACACCAAAGAGGGGCCACATCAGATCAGTAGGGTCGATGTGACGTTTTTTTGTGTTGAATGTAATATTCAATCCCGGGTGAACACCGGTTACAGAAAAAAAATAATTTTTTTTCAGTTAAAATCTTGTTGTTGTGTCAAAATCTTGTTGTTGAGATACCATACGGTCGGGGGATAAAAATAGAAATCGCATGCTAAACTTCAAAGCGAAAGATTACTTAAAATATTTTTTAACCAAAATACGCTCGCGTTTGAACTAAACGAGCCAACACAAAATATTCCGAAACAGAGATTGGAAATGTCAGTCGGCTTGAAATGTGTTGTTTGACAGGTGAAATGTCGGATCGTTTTTGATCTGAGAAACACACACACACACGAAACAGATCAGGCCTGATAAAAGAATTAATGACGTCAGCCCAAGGTTCGACATGAATTGTTTTTCAATATGACTTATCTAAAAATGTCTTTTGGCAAATTGTTTTGGGCGCTAAGGGGAATTCTGACATGTAAAGAATATTTCTTTTAAAAATCACACGGATGTTTTTACAAAACAAATAATTCAAAGGGGAGAGAAGATCAAACGGATATTTTTAAATAGATGAAAGCTGGTGATCTATTACAAGCTAAAAAATAATATTTCCTCTGATTATCAGTTGATAATATGGAAAAAACCATTATCGAGAAGGCGGGGTCAGGCAAGTTGGGGAGGAGTCAATCTGATTTTGGAAATTGGGGGCGGAAAAATAATACCTGCCACAGGCCAAATTGACCAATGAGAAGGAATCAGGTGGATTGTTATCAATCAATTTGATTGGTCGAAGACAAACGTAGGCGTCGTCATTATTCAAGGGTTTTACTATATAAGATCTGTAAAACTCGATTTAATCAGAGATAGAAAGAGATAGAAGGAGATAGAAGAAGAGAGAAGACAGAGAGAGATCTCTGGAGAGACAGAGATAAAGGTCTCGGCAGAGGAATCCAGCCACCCAACTTCTCTCTCCCCCTCGCTGGTCGCCAGAGAGCTCAATTTGCAACTTAATAGAATTCAGAGGACCTAGGAAGAGACCAGCCAGAACACCTTAACGATAATTACAACGGTCCGCGACTCCGACCGAGTATTTCAACAACAAGAAGCTCATTCACAAATCTAATTGCTTGCTTCCATTTAATCTTCAATTGTACATACGTCTGTAGATAATCATTTATGAATTTCCTAAATACATTATATATCAACCAACCTCCGTAGTTTGTTTGCTGATGTGCTGTTGTCCCATGTAACTTTATTTCTTTTACTTGCCACTTGTCATCCCGTTCCCGTCAACGAACACCCAGTCAACAGGACGACCAACTAGACGATCAAGAAGAACAGGCCTTGAGGACCATGCAACCGAGAAGAGTCCTCCAACGCCTTGACGAGGACTCACTGGGTGACGCGACGTACCAACGGTTGGCAGACCTGGTTGCCCAGTCGACATAATTAATTACCCTGTGACTAGGATAGTCATAATTGGGCATCAACCCAGGGTTAAGATTATAACTGGGCCGCGATCAGAGGTTTAAGGTCGTGTAAGGTCACGTTCAAGGTCACACTAGTACATTTTATTTTAAGTTTAGGGGTAATTTGGAAGCGTTTGTTGTTTTGGCAATTGTTCCAGTTTTCTTGCTATTTCTTTGTAAAAAAATTGCTTAGTGAACATTTGGAACCTTAATGTCGCTTATTTGGAGTTTTGGGGAATTTTTAGCTGCCATGTCAGCTTCTTCACTTCCATGGAAACTATAGTGGCTAGGAATCTAACAGAAGAAGAAAATTTTGTGTAGTATAAAAGAATGGATCCTTTGTAACAATTTGATTAGTAAGTGATTGTTGAATTTTTTATTTTTTAATGATTCAAGTACTGATAATGTCTACAAATATGAATTTCTTGGAGTTTTGGTTGGTGATAATATCTAGAGCTAAGTTTATGGCTGTAATTTCTGCACTATAGATTGAAGAGTTATTTGGTAACCTTTTCTGCTGAAATAGTGTTTTCTGAAATAACAGCACATCCCACTTTGTTTTGATCTTTGGAACTATCCGTGTAAATGTGTATCCAATTTTGGTAAGAATCCAGAACGTTGTTTAATTTTTCTCTATAGTCTGAGAGGTGAGATTTAGTATATATTGTCAGGTCTAATATGACTAATATGGGTTCATAGGCTTCAGCATATTAGCTTTCTATCGGGAGGTTTTGAATGCTTCTAAGGCAAGTCTTAATCCTGTGTGATGGATTGGGTCCAGAGTTTTAAGATAACTTTTTTCTAGTTAAACCATATATATGAAGCTTCCATAATCTAGTTTAACTCTTATCAAGGTTCTATATAATTTTAGAAGTGATGAGCAGTCTGATTCCCACTTTGCTATAACCCTTAATAGTTGTAGGATTTTGAAACATTTTTGTTTCAAATATTTTAATGAGGGATGAAGGAGAGTTTTTTTGTCAAAATTAAGTCCCATAAATTTATGTTGGTCAGCTATTTCGATTTTTGTTCCTTTTAGGTTGAGAAAATGCACAACGACCCGTTGTGCATTTTCCTATGATTACAGAAATAGACACATTTAGTTTCGGTTGTTGAAAATTTTCTGTGGTCCATTTTGTTAGTTTGTTTATGCACATCTGTAATTGGTGTTCTGAAGTATGAATATTTTTTTTTTATCTATGGCAGATTACAAGTTCATCCGCATATAAGGAGCCATTTATCTTATTGTTTAGACAATTTACAATATTATTAATTTTTATATTAAAAAGCATTACTAATAAAATACATCCTTGTAGGACTCCTCCTTCCTGTATTTCTGTGTCTGATAGGGTTGGCCTGAGTCTTACTTTAAAACTTGTATCAGATAGAAAATCTTTTATCAGTATGGGTAGTCAAGGTTGTACAGGTCTTTTATTATACCCTATCGCTATGTTTCTAAATAAAAAAAAGATAGCTTTGCATGTTCTTTTTTAATGAATGCTTCTTTGATAAAAGTTTCCAATCAGATTGTTGTCCATTAGTGTTCTTTTGTTTCTAAAACCACTTTGTATGTTGGCAATTGAGTCGTTGGTTTCCAGATACCAATTCAGTCATTTATTTATCATTATTTCAAATGTTTTGCAGAAACAACTTGTCAATGCAATTGGTCTCAAATTTTGTGGATCTGAACTGTTTTTCTCTGGTTTAGGGATGGGGATCACAATAGCATGTATTGAGTAGTTTTCCCTTGAACCATATTTGTTGAGTGTGTTTGGGAGGAAGTTGTTTCAGAAACTCATAATGTATCTCATCCGCCCCAGTAGCTGTATTATGTGCTTCGTTTATGGCTTTTAGAGTTCATTTTTAGTAAAAAGATAGTCGTATTCTTCTTTGTTGTTTGAGTTGAAATTGTATTTGTTTATCTTTTTTTCAGTATCTTGTTTTGTCTTTTGGAAGGATTGACTGTAATTTTTGCTGGAGGAATTGTTTTGAAAGGTTTCAGCGAAAAGATTTGCAATATTTTTTGTCTCCGTTATTTTGTTTTGTAGGATCGTAAAGGTGGATTGAGTAGTTCTAAAAAAGAAAAAAGTCCTCTTACAGAACAGCTAGCAAAAGTTAAAACTACCCTAGAAATATCGAAAATGATAGGAAGGTACCATCAAACTGTGAAGAACTTTGTCAAGGACTCTACAAAGGTACGTAAGAGAGCTGATAAAGGTTAATCTAGAGTTGTTTCACGCTGTTCTCTACTCCAAATTAAATGTGAAGTCGTTAAGAATCCTGAGGAGACAAGTCAAGAAGTCTTTGACCAAGCCAGATTGAAGAATGTCTCAAAAAGTACTCGATGTCACCTTTGGAAATAAGTGTCAATGTCTGTTAAGCCGTGACAAAGCCTCTATTAAAGCACCATCACATACAAAACTGATAGAAATGAGCAGAGGACAACATGAAAACGGATTTTTCCAAAGTTTTGTTCACGGATGAAGTGCGTGTCAATCTTGATGGCACAGATGGCTAGAGCAAAGGATGGATCCTAGATGGACGAGATTTAGACGACATCATCATCAGCGTTTAAGGTGGCAACAAGGTGGTGGTTGGATAATGATTTGGGCTGGGATTATCGGAGGTACCTTTGTTGGCCCATGGAGAGTTACAGAAGGCGTAAAAATGACATCAAATGCTTACATAGCTTTTCTGAAGGAGCACTTTGAACCATGGCTGAAGAAGCAAAAGTTGACGCTCAGAAGAACCATTATTTTTATGCAGGATAATGCTCCCTCGCATGCAGCAAACAAAAGCAAAGAATATTTGCAACAACTTGGGTTCTCTGGGTGACAGAAGATGGAGTGGCCTGCGAATTCACCAGATTTGAACCCAATTGAGAACCTTTGGAGTATCATGAAGCAACGCCTCTATGCAAGTGGACGCCAATTTAAGAGCAAAGGTGAGTTGTGGGATGCTCTCCAAGAGGTATCGTAAGGAAGAATTGTTGACGAAATCACAAATTTGACTAATTCTGTGGACCAATGGCTACAATACATTCATAAAAAAGATCGCATATGCCCTACTAATTATGTCAACGTAGAAAATGCTATGTAGTTATTGTGTTCTAAGGATTTTTCCTAGTTCATTTAATGTTTGAAAATTATTTCAACTAACAAGTTATGGGTATATTGTGTTTTTTTTCTCAACCTCGTTAATAACTTGACACACTGAAATCAACATATATTCCTATCTTTTGCCATAGTTTCGCTAATACTGCTTTAAATACTTTTATTTTTGAACTGGAGTAGCTGAATAGTATCATAAGCACTTTCTCAAAGTTTCATGGATTTTTATTCACTCGTTCCTTAAATATTTTTAAAAAATTGTAAACTTGTTAATAATTTGATACGCAGTGTATATAATGTATCCCCAAAATGTTAGCATAAAAAATATATATAACATATATTGATTATTATATTCTACTCAATATACAGTAATTTCGAAAGTAAAAAAATATGACTTGGGTGCCATTAGCTAGAATCAAAATTAAAACATAACGCTCCAGCTTTAGTCATTACCGTTGGAGCTATCAGATAAATAAAAAATAATTAAAAATGAACCAACTTGAACATGTGTAAAAGAGTATCTGCCATGTTGCAATATTTTATTTTTTTTATTTTTACCCCTTAGCAGCTATTTTTACTTGCTAAAGACTAAATCAAATTTGTTCCACAGGTTCAAATGGCCAACATTTTATTTTTTATTTTTTTTTATTCCATTTTCACCCCAAACAAGGCACCAGGCCACTTTGATATAGAGAGCTATTATAAGTTGCAGGGATACTATGTAGGAAGTTGAGCAGCAAGATGTCTATTCACATTACATTTGAACTTCTGCATGTCAATACAGTTGGAAAAGCAGGAACCTGGAAGGGAATTCCAAAGTCTAGCAGTTCCGGCAAAGAAACTATTAGAGTAGAAGACCTTCTTACATCTAAGTATTTCTACTATGTAGGGGTGGGATTTTGCTGCTTGCCGGGTTTGGCAGAGGTATTTACATCAAGGGGTACAAGGGCTTTTAGTTCATTAGAGCATCCACCATTAAAATACTTGTAGATCAGGCACAGGGAGGCAACATTTTGTCGATGGAACAGAGGCTGAAGCTTAGATGACAGTTCAGGACCTATCAGGTTGGCGACTTTCTTTTGAACCCTGTCTAGGAGCAAGAGACTAGTAGCAGATGCACCAGCCCAAATTTGGCAACAATGCTCTATACATGGGGGAATGGTGGCTTTGTAGAGGTGCAGAATACTTTCAGGTGTAAGTAACTTTCTAGCACAGTAGAGAAAGCCAACTTTCCTCACAGCAGCCACGGCAATGCCCTTGATGTGTCTGTTCCCACTCATGTTTCACATGAATGTTAAGCCGAGGAGTTTGAAAGAAGTACTTTCAGATAATGTATCTTTAGTCATAGCTATAGATAGTTGAGAAGGTTTCTTGTAATTATTGAAGGAAACCAGCTTTTGGCAGCATTGAATGTGATCATTTTTGCCCTCCTTCCACTACAGATTGGAGGTCTTCCTCTAGTGTTTCTGCCATTTCCTTACATATGTGTTCATTTGTTCTCCCCTCATGCCTTTTACAGAGTGTGTTGTCATCAGCAAATATAACCATCTCAAAGACAATTTTATCAGGGAGGTCATTTATGAATATCAAAAATAATAGAAGTCGAAGGATGGACTCCCTGAGGTACACCCGCATTTATATCACATTGATTAGATGTACAACCATCAAGGACAACCTTGATTCTTCTCTTATTTAAGAAGGATTTAATTATGTTAAGTATTCGTCAAGTGATAACGTATATTCTGATTTTCTTTAGAAGACTATCATTCCATATCCTGTGAAAAGCCTTAGATATATCTAGAGCTACTGCTCTACCCTACCTTGCTTTGTTCAGTGTATGATATAAACATTCAGAGATTACAGTTAGGATATCTGCTGTAGAACAGGCTTTCCTAAACCCATATTGTTGGTTGGTCAGAAGTTTAGCAGCTTTAAGGTGATAGACTAGAGCTTGGTTGATTATGGACTCAAATATTTTGGCAAAAAGACAGAGGAGACTAATTGGGCAATAATTTAATAGGTCAGTTCTTTCGATAAAATTTTTGTAAACTGGTACCACAGAAGCGGTTTTCCAGCAGTCAGAAAAGCAAGATTCGTTAAGGCATTTGTTGTAAAGTTTGGAGAGGAGTGGAGCATTGTTTTAATAACAGAGCCGGGGTGAGATCGGGTCCACATGCTTTTGAGGTGTCTAGGTTTTTTTATGAGATCATGCACATGAGAAGGGATGATTTTCAGATCATCTAGCATGGTGTCTGTCCACAAAGGGAAGTTAGGGAGGGAGTGGTTTGCTGGGTCCAATGTGGCAAACTGAGTTTCAGGACTGTAAATTAAAAATTGACAGCAGAGTTTGGTAGAGACTGTTCCCCAGACAGACAGGGTCACTTTATAATTTGTGTGCCCATCCATTTATTAATTAAGATTATTCTGCACAAATACACACACTTGGAATAAAATCCATTCCAGGATGAATAAAATTAATTCCCTGAACAGAACAGTTTTATACCACTTTTATGCAATTCCCCAAACAAAAATTTATTTATATAATGATACTAAACCTTCTATGTAAAATCTTTGTGCTAATTTTGATTAAAATTTATTACAGGATTTTGATTCTACAAAATGTCTACAATTTCATTTATTCATTCAAGTGGTGTTCCGCCTGGTACAGACATTGATAACTGACTCTCCATCTATCTTTCTTTTTCGAAACATTCATGAATTCATTTTTGCTCATCATTCAGATGCTATTTCTCAAAAGTGTTTGATGTATTGCCATATCAGTTGTACAGAGAGTAAGGTGCAGTTTCTTTCTGTCCGAGCAATGTCAATACTGAGTGATTGTCCTGATCACTTTACCCAAAGAAATCTCTGCCTAGTACAATGAGATACGAAACCATGAACAAAGTTTTTCCCGATTATTTTCATATTACATTAGTCACCTTTTTTTTATGACCTCACGTTACCCTGATTGAAGGGCTGAAGTGGGTTCTCGACCTTGTCCAAGAGTCTCCCACATACTAATGGAGGGAAGGAGGTACTTTACTTTTTCCTTTGACAATAGTGCTATTCCACCACTCTATACCTATTGCCAAATGGTCACCCATCCAGTACTGGCCAATCTTGTCATTGCTTAACTCTGGTGATATAGTGAGAACTTTTCTGTTACCATGATTATGCTTTCTATAATTTCAGATTTCATTTTTTGTTTTGTTTTTAAAAAAGATTTTTTAATTGTCAGTTCGTATTACCTAATTACTTAAAAAAAAAAGTTTTTAAAATATGATTTTAAAAGTTGAATTTAATAATTTACATAATTGTTTGGTCAAAAAATTAAAAGAATCAAGTTGTTATAAAAATAAAAGTAATTTTGTTAAGGTAATCTTTTAATCTTCTATTTATAAACTTATTAGAATATAAGATGCAGGAGAGGAAAATTAATTTCCTGAACAGAATGGTTTTTGCACCACTTTTATGTCTCCTTATGAAGATTAAAATCAATGCATGATTTGATATTAAACCTTATTCAAATTTTGATTAAAATCTATAACATAATTTTGATTCTAGAAAATGTCTACAATTTCAAACTTAAGTTTAAGGAATCTGAAGAAATTGAAATTCTGACAATTTTGATTCAATTGGTATCTAATAACTGAATGGAATTCAGTAAAAATCTGACATATTTTCATTTTCAAATCGAAGATTATGACAATATTATTTTCCTTAAAATCCTTTTAAAATACTCCCAAGAAACTGAAATTATGAGAATATTTAATAATTGGTATCTAATACCTATTGTTAAAATTTTACAGAAAGTATGAGAATTTGAATTTTAATGCTTTAATAATTAAACTAAATATAGCCCATATCTGGACCTCGTATACCTAGCAACAACGTGCCAAAATGAATAATGGTCACTTAATTAGTTTAGAGTGAATCTTGTACACACAATATATAAACACAATTTTACACAGATTATTTTAATATTCTTATCTTTTAAAAAGATAGCATTATAGAAAAACACAAAAGTATTTAAATTATTTTTCATTTTTCACACACTTCTGTCCTTTTAATAAATGTATTTTTGGAGAAAAAAAAATCAGTGAATTGCTCCTTAAAACCTTCCAAATCTTTCAAAATCTTAAAAGGGAGTGATGCAAAATTTCAATGGAAGAATTTAAAAGTCAATCTAAATTAGTATAATTTTGAGAAACATTTAGATAATCTACTTTCATTTAAATCTAATAAATACAAATATTTTCATTAGATTTTATCTCAAAATTATGAAGTTCTGTATTCTGCATTTTCAACTTACCGGTTCGTTTAAACAGTTCACTATGAACTAAGTCATTGATAGTCTTCATTTTTTGCTTGGACAGTCTTTTAGGGTCTATGTTGTCAAAAAACTCAACAAGGAGTTTACTGAAATTCAAGAAAGAAAAATATTAAGTAATCCGAATTTATTTCCTTTTTTTACATTTTACAGCTAAAACAATGAATATTTTTTCTCCCCTAAATAACTTTGATGCTGATGACAAGAAGCAATTGTGTTTGAAATAGAAATGCATGCAGATGAGAGAACTTTGACATCAATAATTTTGCTTTAGTGACAAATTGTACCTTTTTTAATAAGGATATGATAGAGTTGCTCGCCAACCCGACAGAATTATATTTACATTTAAGATGGAATTAACTATTTAGCTGGAACATTTGAATTTCTTTAGATTTCATTATATAAACGATACAGTAGAAGATTACTTATGAAACAATACCAACAAGAAACAAGCATTAGACAGATAAAAAAATATAAAATACATATTTGCAAAATCTTACCAAAGATGAGAATTATTGCTAAAAAAGTTTCAGATTATAAATTTACCACAACTTATTTAACAAGTGAAAACATTATGAAAATTAATAAGGAAGCACAATACAATGTTAGACAATTAAAATATTTAAGAATAAATAACATTTCTTTCAATAATGCTAAACTAACATTAAGAATGGTAGAAGAATAAGTTTCATGAAATTTGAATAAGCAACACTAATATTTTTCTCAAAGGTTTTATGCTTCAAGTTCTTTATATGTTCAAATATTTATTCATGGTGTTTGGTTTGTAGAGGAAATTGTTTTTTTTTTTTGTTTTGCAGAACATGATTGAGTTTTAAAAAGCGAAAGAAAAGAAAACAATATCAATGTTGGCCAATTTTTTCAGATTGGTCTTGTCTGGTAGCATCAATGGAATAAGTGAAAAAAAAAAACTAGACTATAACATAGAAAACATATGCATAGACCATGTTCACTGCTGGTTAAGTATTAGTAGACTGGACTAGCGTTCAGGAGAACTAGAGAAACAAGAAAGATTATAGGTTATGCTTTTTTGTTTTTTTGCATTATCTAGTAGCATGCAGGTGTATGTCTTTTTCTTTTGAATTGTTGAGAATATACTTTTAAATAAAATAACAGAAGCATTGAAATAAAGCTGTTTCAATTGTTTTAATATCATTAATTGTTTTTAGTTTTATTAAGAGAAAGGAAGGCGGCAACGAGATTCGATAAATGTTTCATAGAAAATCATAAGTTTTATTGGCTGAGAAAGATCACAAACAAAAGTTGACTAAACTCCAAAGTTACTACTTTCTCTATTTAGTATGAAGTAAAAATAGGGGAGGGAGAAAGAAAATGGGGTATACATATATTAGACAAACAAAAAAGAAAAAATATTTCTCAGTTAATTTGAAAAAACATTGTACTTGCTTATGAAGTTACAAAATATATTTACATTTAACATATATTTATATAAATATTTGTAAGCATTATATAAATGTTTAATTTTTAAAGAATTTAAAAAGTGCCATAAACATCTTCATAAGAATTCAACAAATCATAATTACATATGTAAAAGGCATCCTTACCTGAGTTCTACAGGGCTAAATACAGTTATTATATGCGGAATTGTAGTCGTAATGAATTTCAGAGCTGCACCCTGGGAAAAAAAAAAATCAGTATTTTATTGTTTGTCTTGTACGAAGACAGGTCAAGGGACTCTTCATTAACCAGAAAAAAATCAGTAGCCCAATATACTTCAAAGCAATCAGCCAATCAATAACAACACAAATCATACTACCCTTTGTCTTTTTTGACACCAGCAAAGCAACTGGTCCTGACAATATTCCAGTCATAGTACTTAAAAAGCTGTAACCAGAACTAGCATCCATTATTGCCAAGTTGTTCAATCGATGACTAAAGGAGAAATGCTTCCCAGCAGCTCGGAAAACCTCACTGCCTCGTATTTAAAAATACTGGAGATCGGTGTTATGCATCTTAGTTCAAACCAATTAGTCTTCTGTGTGTCATGAGCAATTTGCTTGAATCCGTGTTAAATACAGAAATTGTCAACCTCCTCAGTAAAACAACCAACTCAGTGACAAGCAATATGGTTTCTGCCCTATGAGATCTACAGCTAATGTACTAACTGTAATATTACATAGGATCAGTCAATCTATCGACAGGGGTTTCTTCTCAAGAGCAATAGCTCTTGACATATCAAAGGCATTTGATGGGGTTTGTCATAAAGGTCAACTACACAAGATTTCCAGCTATGGAATATCTAGAAATGTCTTCTCAACCATTAAATCTTTTCTCTCAAATGGGTTTATACAAGTAATATACATCAAATGGGTAGAAGTTCAAAACTCAATGTATCAATGCTGTTGTGCCTCTAGGATCCATTCTGGGTCCACCTCTATTTTTATCAATGCTTTTCCAAATAACATTCTATGTTCATTCGTCAACATATATGAGGATAACACTACCATCTATGGCAATACTTCAAAGCCAAATAATGACCAAGATCTCTCAGTTTCTTTTCTCCGACCTTGAGCATGTGGTACAATGGGGCAAAAGATAGCTGGTTAATCTATGGATAAAAAAAAAACAAGCTTCTATCTTTTCATCATAAATGCTCTGATCCCCACTTGGCCCAAATTGATAGGAATAGTTCCCATCTAAAAAGAAGCCTGCTTTGATAAGTTTCTATATTTGCCTTTCAATCCTGACCTGAAATGGAAGATCTATATCAAATCTTTTGCCAAAAATTGCAAGAAAAATGGTTGTGTCATTCTACCATTCCAGACGGTATTTAACTCGGAATGCAATCCTCTAACTGTATAAGAGCCAGATACATCATAAAGTGAAGTACTGTTGCCACTTCTGGGCAGGAGCTGTTATGAGATCACATCCTGCTTTGACAGAGTTCAAAAGCAGCTTCAAAACTTAAGAGATGCCATTTTCTCTTCCCTACAACCTCTTTCCTACAGAAGAGACGTTACGAGCCTGTCTCTATGCTATGATTATTTGTTATTATTGGTAATTGCTCAACTGAGCTTGAGCCGATAGTCCCACCCTGCCAAACTTTCACAAAAAAAAAAAAAAAAACACAAGTCTAGCTACAACCACTATCAACAATTTCCTCCCCTCTCTATCTGTACCTAAATCAAAACATAAGTTCCATGAACCGTCCGCTTTTGAAACTGTTACTCTGTCTGCTTTTCAGTTGTCTACAATATGGTTGTCTTCAAGTCCAATGCAAACAAGTTCTTGTCAAGCTGGCCCTTTAAATAATCAAATTCTACCCAAATTTCAACCACTAATGTTTACTACACTGTTGTTCCAGTGACCACTGTACACTCATTAACCCTTATCCTCAAGTGGCCTTCGGGCCTTGATAAATGATCTCTTAGTTTTAAAAAATACAGATTTTTATGTGTACTGGCTCAAAATTGATTTAATCTATGGAGTCAATTTTCGTGCTGCTTTATTAACTGAAACAAGTCAGATCACAAAACATTAAAAGATAATTAGATAATTAAAAACATCAAGTGAAATGTTCAAAACTGTTCAAAACTGAGTTTATACAACTGAAGAGATGAACCTCGTTAAAAACTATTTTGACATGTAAGCTTTTATTAGGTAATCTTAAAACAGTAGTAATTTGCCTGAATTGTGATAATCAACATAATTGTGTGCTGTTTAATAATGGTTTATATATCATTACATTTAAAGTATAACAATGGGCCTATGTGCTCCATTAAAAATCTTGAAGAGGTTCAACTGCCAAAAAGTTCAGCTTAATAAAAATTATAGTGCAATAGTAAAAAATTGATTTGACAAGAAAATACAATTAAAATAAAAAGTTAAACGTTTTGGGTGGAGTTATTCTCACTCACCCCCCACCTCCAACCCTGGTTTTTGGTTTTGTATAAATTTTGTTTGTTTTTAAAAAGAAAATAAATACTTACTTGCACAAGAAGTGTTGTATTTGTTGTATATCGCATCATTGTATTGATAGAGTTGAGCAATTGTTTCAATGAGATTTCAAACTGCTCTCTGCCACGGTCAACATTAATTCTGAAAAAAAATTTATTTTTTTCTTGTCATATTTTCGAATGAGAAATTTCTTAGTACAGTAACTTCTTTCAGTATTTAAGAAAATTCTGCTTATATTAAGATTTGTAAAGAAAAATATTTATAGATTTATAGAAGATATACAGTCATATAAGAAGATATACAGCATCTATAAGATATACTGATAACATCCCTTGTACCTCGCAGGATAAAAGTAAATTATAACCTAAGAAAAAACAGTGGAGAGTAAGAAATCTCAAAGAAGCAGTGCTTATGTTGAGCAACAATAGTCTCCTAAGTATAGATAATACAGAATAATATCTCAATATTGAAACTGAAAATTATAAATAGTAGATTAGAACACTAGTAAACGAATAACAGTAAAATAACATAAAAAAATATGCAGTACACATCTAGAGCAGATTAAATTTAAAGGTTCCTAAAAGTAATACTAGAATTGTCTATATGGTCATGACATAACAAGTAAATATGTTGCTTAACATTCAGTTCTAGTCCTGATGTATGTTTAGTAATGTGATTGGGATGGATGCAACAAATGAACGACCACGCATAGTTCACATTAAGACAATCCTTTGCAGGTTGACTATTACATAATAGGAATAACAGAAAATTAACACTTTTAACCAATCATGGCTGGCAGAATGCGAATAATCAAAAGCGTTCAGTTCAAAATTATGGTTGTTAAGTTTGATATAAACATTACCAACTCTTACATTAACAATGTGAAAATATGAAGACAGCCAAATGGTACCTAATCCAAAACACAAATTAACAACCAAAATGAAAATAATAATCAGAATAACCCAATATGATTACATACTTGCAGTTAAAGTTCAGAAAATAAAATACGGAATATTTCTTTTGCTTATGACATGAACTTGTTAATTATTAATTAACTACAAATTTTGTCAAGCTTATCCCATCAATTGATTCAGAATCTTTAAACGATTAGATTTTTGAAAAGCATGTAAAACTATGAAAATGTTTTACTACAATGTTTTGTAAGAATGGATTTTGTATTGTAAGTAAAAAAAAAAGAAAAGTGGTTGACTAGTCAAGGGATATTGAAAGGCTTCATTTTTATTAGCAACTGCACCAATGTGTGGGAGAGTTTTTTTTTTTTTTTGTAGGATTACCTCGATCATGCTTTCTCCTTACTGTCGAGTGTATCAAGACCATTTTTTACGTCTTTTTGGTATGATTCAACAGAGAATTGAACATTAGTGTCCCAGCCCATTAGCAAGCATTCTCACCATTATGCCAAATTTTACAGCAAGTAAAAAGAGATAAAATAAGAATTATGATTCACACAAGTCTAAGAAAAGTTTATTGTTTAAATACTATGATTGTAATGTTGAAAATCAGTCTTCTAATCAAGTTCAGGACCAAAGTTCAATACAGCTGGCTATCACCCTCAGAAAAAATAAACTCGTCAACAGTCAATGATTTTAAAACTTAATAAGACAAGGTGATGAAATTTCTATGTTTGGTTTGAGAAGATACTTATTTTTTTTTTTATTAAAATGTGTCCAAATCCTTATATCACTAAAATGTGTCCAAATCCTTATATAACTTTAGGGAAAGTTATTAGTGCAAATTATTATAGGGGAAATAGGCTTAGACTTTGATTCTGTATTCATAGAGGGAAATATGTGTTTTTTTTTTTGTTTTGTGGAGAGGGAAATTCAATTTAGTTTGAAAAACATCTGGGATCTGGTAAGTTGGAGAAAATAGAGTGGGCAAAATGATTATTTGTTTGTTTGTTCAGTTTATTGGCCTATCAACAGCTGCATGGTCATTTAAGGCCAAATAAGTTAATTTTATTTTTTTTTTCTTTGGATGTCTTAGTAAGGTAGGTGTTCTTTATTTTCCAGTATGTCAAGGTAGGATTGGAGGAAGGTCTGTAAGAGATTTGGGTTGAAATTTTTTTTCTTTTTTTGGTAGATTTATACTTTGGAGGAGAGGTTTACCTCTTTCAAGTAATTTAGAATTGTTTTTTCGTTTATTTTTTCAAAGAGATCTTTAATGTTGTTAATGCTGTAGTGTTTTTGGCATAGGGGAGCTAGGTCAATGCAGTTAATTAAAAAATGTTTAACGGTGTAGTTTTCTTGGCAAGGTAAGCATTGAGGTGGATTTTCTCCTTTTAATAGGAATGAGTGGGTGATATTTGTATGCCCTGTTCTTAATCTTGTAATGATCACTTCTTCTCTCCGGTTTAGTTTAGATTTGGGATTCCATTCTCCAAGTGTAGGTTTGATTTCTTGTAGCTTGTTTTTTGTATAAGTGTTCCATTGTTGTCGCCATTTTGTTTTGATATACTGGTTTATGGTTGGTTTAAAGTCAGTGTAGGGGATTTTTATGTTGGAGATTTCCAAGTTTAGTGACTCTTTAGCAGCTAGGTCAGCTTTTGTATTCCCTAGGATGCCAATATGGCTTGGGATCCAGCATAGGATGATTTGTTTTTGAGTATGGAGAAAATCGAGTTTGTTTAATAGATTAGTTATTAGCGGATTGCAAATGTTCTTTTCTTTTAATGAAGTTAGGACTGATAAAGAGTCCGAAAATATTATAAACTTGTTTGCTTGATCAGCACTTATAATATTAAGGGCCAGGTTTATTGCTGAGGCTTCAGCACTAAAGATGGAGGACCTATCAGGTAGGCGTTTTTGGATTTTTCTTTGCCGATAAATAGCAGCGCTTCCGACTTTTTCTTTGGTTTTAGCTCCGTCAGTATAAATGTGTTCATAGTCCGGATAGTCATGAAGGATGTCATGTATTTTTTCCATATAGATGGATTTGATTGTGTTCGATTTGGGGTGTTTAGAGAGATCTAATAGTATAGGAGAGTGTTTTGGATGTTCGGGTGGGTTTACAGCAGTTTTGGAAAGCCAGGGTGGATGTTGTAGTGTAGAAGCTTTGTGGATTTGCGAGATGTTAATTTTGGCTTCGTCTTTTATTTCTTTCATACGGAGACCATAAGGCTTGATTGCTTTTTTCTTTTTTTGGAATAGGATTTGGTGTTTGGGGTGAGAGACACTCTGGTATATAGGGCTCAAAGTGTTAGATGCAAGTTTCGTATAGTATTGTAGGGCTAATTTTGTCCGTCTCATTTCAAGTGTAGGTTCATTCGCTTCTGCATAAAGACTCTCGACTGGTGTAGTGGGAAATGCTCCAAGTGCTAGTCGGAGTCCTTGGTGGTGAATTGTGTTCAGTTCTTTAATGTAGGATTTTCTTGTTGCACCGTAGATAAAGCAGCCATAGTCCAACTTTGATCTTATCAGTGTTTGATAGAGTTTTAGAATTGTTTTGCAATCAGCTCCCCAGTTTGTATGAGCTATGGTTCTCACAAGTTGCATTCTTTGGTTGCATTTTTTCTTTAAGTATTTAATGTGGGGTATGAAGGTGAGTTTTTTGTCAAAGGTGATTCCAAGATACTTGTATCGATCCGTAACTGTTAGTCTATTATTGTTAATTTTTAGCTCGGGGTCAGGATGCATTTTTCTATGTTGGCAGAAGTGAACACATTTTGTTTTTGTTTGAGAAAAGCTGAAGCCATTTTTGGTAGCCCAGCTAGTAATTTTGTTGATGCATAATTGTAGGTGTCGTTCAATAGTGTTCATATGTTTGGCCTTAAAACTAATCATGAGATCGTCAACATAGATGGCATAGTTTGTTCCGAAGTTTATGTTATTAACTATATTGTTTATTTTCACATTAAAGAGTGTAACTGAAAGAATTCCACCTTGGGGAACTCCCAATTCTTGTTTTTGAGACTTTGATAAGATGTTTCCGAGTCTTACTTGGAAGGTTCTGTCACTCAGATAGTTTTTGATAAATGTTGGCATTCTGCCTCTTAGACCTAGTTCATTAAGATCTTTTAATATTCCATACTTCCAAGTGGTATCAAAAGCTTTTTCTATGTCAAAGAAAACTGTTACCACATGTTCTTTGAGGATGAAAGCTTCTCTAATATAGGTTTCCAAATTTATGATATGGTCAATAGGGCTTCTGCCCTTTTGGAAGCCTGCTTGGTGTTCAGAGATTAGGTGATTTCTTTCTAGATACCAGGATAGTCTTCTATTGATCATTCGCTCGAGGGTTTTGCAGATGCAACTAGTAAGTGCAATGGGACGGTAGTTTATTGGATCTGAGGGGTCTTTTGAAGGTTTATGTATGGGAATTATAATGGCATGTCTCCAAGTGTCGGGGAATTTTTCATTGATCCAGATATCATTGAAAATTTTGAGGAGGTATTCTTTTGATTTCATTGGCAATTCTTTTAGGAAGATATAGGGGATTTCATCTGGTCCGGCTGTTGAATTATGGATGTTTTTGAGAGATTCTTCTAATTCGTACATAGTAAGGATTTGATTGTAATATTCAGTGTTGTCTGAATGGAAGCGGATTTGTTGTTGTTCTGCTTGGTTTTTGATGACTTGGAATTCTTTGTTCCTATTAGTTGGTGAGGAGTTTTTGGCAAAGTTTTCTGCTAAGATTTCAGCTATTTTTTCTTTGTTAGTGATTTTGACATTGTGATGGATGAGATGTTTATTAGCTTGTTTAGTGTATTTCCCAGTAATTTTGTTTATCATGTTCCATATTTCCTTAGGTTTGGTGTTTGAATTTAGTTGGCTAACATAAGTTTGCCATGTTGATTGCTTAGCTTGCTTAATGGTTCTGCGAGCTTTGGCTCGGTTTATTTTGTAATTTTCTAAATTTTCTTTAGTTGGTTGGCTATTAAATTTTCTGAGTGCTGTTCGTCTGGCTCTGAGCGCTTCTTTGCAATCTTTGTTATACCAAGGCTTGTTATATCTTGTTGATGGGGAGCTTTTAGGAATAGTTTTCTCAGCTATAATATTTAGAGTATTGGTGAAGTGGGTAATGTCATCATCTTTTGTTAAATTAGCTTCTTGCACTAGGTCTGTGTGGCACATTTTTTTGAAATCTTCCCAGTTGGCCTTATGCAAGTTCCATCGGGGTGTTTTAGTGTCATTCTCTGGTTCTTGACCTTCTAGGATGATTGGGAAGTGATCACTCCCACAGGTCTCATGATGTACATTCCATTTATATTCTGGGAAAATACTGGGTTCTGATATAGTGAGGTCAATAGCCGAGAGTGTTCCAGAGCTAGGGTGAAGATAGGTGTTGGTTCCGTTATTAAACAAACATAGTTGGTTTTCATCTAGAAAATTTTCGATAATTTTACCTCTTCTGCTTGTTTGTTTGTTTCCCCATAGTTCATTGTGGCTATTAAAGTAACCCATGAGGATAAAAGGTTTAGGGAGTTGTTGGATCAATAAGTTCAAGTCTGTTTTATTTATGTTTTCATTAGGTGGCAGGTATAGGGAGCAAATTGTTAGCGGTTTTCTTAGACTGATGGTTACTGCAACGGCTTGTAGTGTTGTATTCAGTTTGATTTCGCTTTGAATTATATTATTATTAATTAGAATGGACACTCCTCCGGAGGCTCTATTTCCTTGTTCGTGTATATAATCATAGGTTGTATATCGTTTGATATGTAGTGTGTTCTGAATTTTCTTATAAGTTTCTTGTAGGCATATGACTGCTGGGTGAAAAGAGGCAATGAGAAGGTTCAATTCGTCAAAATTTGCCTTTTCACCTCTAATGTTCCATTGAAGAAATACTGGTTTATAGGTCATTGGTGTTAAGGTAATGATCCTCTGTGCTGTGTTTTTTTTTTTTTTTTTTTTTAGTTGATTATTGGTGTTGATATAAGGTATGGATTTAGTGTAAGTTGTGGAGGGTTTTCAATTAGCTTTGTTTTTTTCTTCTGTTTTTGGCTTGTCTTCTGTTTGGTCTTTTGTTTCGGGTTTTTTGTTTGGGGATCTGGAACTAGAATTAGCATGGGACCTTATGTCCGTTTTGTTTTGGTTTTTCTTTTGTTTTGACGTTGATCGATGGGAGATTTCTTGATTTAAGGTTTCTGTTTGTTGGTTTGGGTATTCTGTTTCCATTTCATCTTCAGGTTCAGTTTGATTTTTAGGGATTGGGGTTCTAGTTCTGGAGTTTGAACAGGACCTTATAACTGTTTTGTTTAGGTTTTTCTTTTGTTTTGGTGGCGTTCGATAGGAAATTTCTTGTTTTGGGGTTTCTGTTTGATATTCAGTCTCCATTTCATCAGTTTCTATTAAATTTTTGGTGAGGATTTCTATTTTTTGTTTTGCTGGTTTATTATTTGGTTTTAAGAAAGTTAGTTCTTGGGGATATTGGCTTTTAAGAGGGGAGGTTTGGGTTTGGGAGGAGTTAAATACTTTATTGGGTTCTTTCCTAGTTTCTAGTTTTAATTTCTCTAGTTTTTGAAAGTGTTGTATTTTTAGGGTTTTTTGGAAGTTAAGCAATTCGTTTGGTTCTAGATGTACCAGTTTTTCAATAAGTTCATTGTATTTATCAGGCTGGTTGGTGGGATTTGTTTTTTCTGTTATTTTCGCATATGTTTTATTTTTTATGACTCCTTCCACTATTGTCTTCGCTTCTAAGTAAGAAATGTTTCGTTTATGCTTTGTGGCTAAGATTTCTTTTTCAGTTTTCCATCGTTCACAGCTTTTTGAGTAGGTAGGGTGCCCCCCTTGGCAGTTTATACATTTGGACTCGTGACATTCTTGTTCATTGTGACTTATTTCTTTAGAGCCACATTTAGCGCACGTGGGATGACCTCTGCAGGCATCTCTATGGTGACCGAATTTTTGACAGTTGAAACATCTCAGAGGATCTGGGATGTATATTTCAATTGGTTCCATGGTGTAACCAATTTTAATTTTAGGTGGAATTTTTGGAGTGTTAAATGTAATAATGTAAGTATGGGTAGGTATTTTTTCTGAGTTTTTCTTTATATAGATTCTTTTAGAGTCAATGACTCCTTGTTTGCTCAGTTCGTTTTGGATTTCTTCTGGTGAAGCCAGTGATAGTTCCCAGCTACGGATAACTCCTTTGGATTGATTTAGTTTATTGTGTGGGGTAACTTTAATGTTAATATTATGGAAAGTTTTCATATTTTCTAAATTTAGGCTTTGACCTTTTGTCTCAATTTCTATTAATAGGTTACCATCTTTAGTTTTTTTTACCATTTTAGGATTTATTTTCCTTGTTAACACCTTTTCAATGAGAAAAGGGGATAATTTTGACATTGGCGTTTCGTCCAAAGATTCTAATACATAGTATTTAGGAAAATCCGTATTTTCCTCATCATCTGAGTCCGATAAGGCGCGTTTAGTTTTTTTTTGTTGTTTTGACATAAATATGGATAAAAGTTTCTTTGCCTGTGTTCCCCACCCACCTCGGAGCCCAATATTGAGACTTGTCAAGGGGGAAACCCATTCGCCTTGACAGAGTCAGGGCTACACAGGCAGTATACTCAGTCAAGTAAGAAATACCGAGCATCTGTCGTTACTCAATTTTTCACTACCCAAATCTAGAGTGAACAAAATTTTGTGATTGCAGCCATGTCGGGATTGGATTCTACACTTGCTGATTGACCCTTGGCCAGCGCTTTCGAACGTCTACTTTAGGGGTGAGGTTTATCAGTTTCTATGGTTTTGTTTAAGAGGATTTCTTTTGCTAATTTTAAATTTCTCAGTTTAGTCTGAACCATTGATAGTAGACGTAGGGCTTGACCTGACCAGCCGATTGATCGGATCGGGCCCCTCCGACCGCCCGTCTAACCAAGGTAAGGGCCAAAGAGATGTGTTAGGAAGAGGAGGCTCATGAACTCGTCCTCCAGGACCTTCAATCACCAGGATTCCGTTCCAAGGTGTCACGGGTCGCCACCCACGGCCAACAGGTGGCCCCATTGAGGGACTTTTACCCTCTGCAGGGGGGCAGTCAGTGTATTCTAATGCCCCACTGACAGGGCCAGCAAAATGATTAAGAAGAATTGGCTTGCAGGTGGTAAAAAAATAGTTTAATATCATGTCTCAGAACATAATTATATGTTAAGAAAAGAAATGTACTTACATAGAAAAAAGAACTCTAGAACGAATAATGAACTTGAAAATGTATTCCAAGGATTTCATTGCAATTAGAAGAGTGTCTTGGGATTCATTAGCACAATCAATATATTCCTTGAGAATTGCAATCAATTTACTGAAATTAAAGAAAATTAGATAATAAATATGATAAAACAAATTACAAAAGTGTTGCTGTTAATGCAAAGTTATTACATAGAAAAGAATTTTTTATTTCAAAATATTTTCATTTACCTGTAAGCCATAGCAAAACTAAATGTGTTTGAAATATAAGCATCAAGAACTGGTCTGAATTGATGATACTTGCGGTCTGAGATCAAACTAATGATGTTTATCTGAAATAAAACCAACCATTGAATCTATTATGAAAAAAACATTTGGGTGAATCAATCAACATTAAAACAATAAAGTGTTCTGACACACCATTAAACATGAAAGATATGTTTACATCTGTATATGTATAGCAGTTAGGTATGTCTATATATTTATATATTTGCATGAATTAGACTCAATTCTAAACTAATTAATCCATTATTATGAATTTTAGAAACAACTGTTTGATTTTTCATGTTCAGTATTCACATCTTCGAGATTAATAACTATTTTTAAAAAGTTTGTTTTTCCATTTTCTTCTCTGTAAAAAGCAACATGTTTTTATAGAACTAAGAATATGTCATTTCTTAAACAATTAATTTTTTAATAATAAACATTTTATTTCAAAGTTAACTTTTTTAACTATGTTATTTTTTAAGAGGTAAATTGTTTTTTGTAATAATTTATTTTCTTTTTCAGAAGATAATTTTTTTTAATCAAAAATTAACTTATTTTAATCCATTATCATTTAAGAAGTTTCTCTAAATAGTTAATTAAAATAATATATTAACACATTTCCAGACAAAAGAAAGAATGAAGATGTTTTTTTTAATTATTTTAATTTTAAATCTGTCATCTCAATTTTAATTTGTAATAAAATTAAATAGAAAAATAATTACAAAAAAGATTTATGTAGTAAAAGGGATTTTCTTTTTTCTTTTAGACTATTTAAAAATATAAATTGCCATCATTATCTTCCCATTCCAATTTTTTATGCAATTAACAGTTTTGCTTGATAAAAGTTAACTGTACATTCAGGTCAATCTTTGGTGAACATTTAATAAAGAACTAGAATTGTGCGTCTAACTTTCGTGTGTCCTTTCATGCGTCTTTTGTGCTAAATATTTTAAATCTTAGTGTGTGTGTGTGATAAGAATTTCTTTCTAATCACACACATAGATATAGGGAGAACTTGAATGTCTGCTAGACAATATCTTCCAGTATCTAAGGTCCCTCCATACAAGGGTTTATCAGAACAGCCTGACATAAGGATACTGCCAACTACAAGTAAACCCTGACTAAATATTCAAAATAATAGTATTCAAAGCCCAAATAAATTCCCTCCGTATGGTTACCCTACACTGACTTATACAAGGAATAGTGCATCTTCTACACATGATGTTGCCCATAGTTGTTACTACAACACGAAGATCAAGAAACCATAAAAAACTATACTGTAATAAGGTTAACTGGTCAAAATTAATGTTCGTAACTTTTTTTACTAACTCAAATGTTTGAGATGTAAAAGAGAACTTTAATGGAATATTCAAATATTCAAAGATTAATAGTTAACCCTCAAGAAGGAGGTCATGATTTGTGAGAATTTTGAAGCAAAGTGATGAAAAAAAATACATGTGCGTATGAACACACACATAATGGCGAGAGTTATGTTTAATTAACTGTAGATGCAAGTATACAAATTTAGATATTTTTCTCTTCAATACTCTTCATGCTTATAATTGTGACTTTGGGTGGGGGTGGCTTACTATTAAACAGTCTTTTCATTAAATTTTGGGAGTTTTTGGGAAATAATCATATTTTTTTTTATTCAACAACCTTTTTATACATTTTAACACATTTATAAATTTCAAGTGTAGTACTAAGTACATGTTCTTCATAAAATATTTTTTGCAACAAAATATTTGTGACGAAATATTAAAAACAAGACTTTTTAGATTGAATTTAATAAATTTAAAAAAAATTATTATTTTTTTTAAATTACTTCAGATTGCAAATGATTACACATGTTAACTTTCCAATGCTTTTAATTCATTGTTTGTCTGGCTTCCCCAAGTGTTGTGAGTGTGCTGCATCGTTGGGCTTGTTGAATTGTTTATATTTAGTAATAAATTCACCATAAAAACGAGTCAACGATTGAGGATGATAAACTTTACCTTTATAAAAAGGTCATTTGTGTAAAAATGGAGACTTATTTTATGCAGTAATATTTTTAAAATCCTTAAAAAGTAGTTGGGAGGTTAAAAAGTAGTTGTACAAAGAATGCAATGAAAAAGACACAAATGTCAAACATAAACGTTCTGATATTGTAGAAAACACTAAATATCAAAAATGGAAACATTAATTATATAACAGTGTCATCAGGAATGTTTTTCTATTTGTTTTACTTTTTCTTTTAGCTATGTCTGTCTTTGTTTTCTACTAATTTATTTTTTGGAAAACAGAATTTTTCAAGTTAAATTATTGTATCATTTGACCAATTAATTATTAATTGAGCCAAATTGTTAACTAATTTCTTTTAGTATTTATAAACTGATTTTGTACAAATAGCTTCTACAATTTTTAATCTTAAAATTTATAAGGATTTGCTGTTTGAAAACTAGAAATGTTTTTATACAATGATTTAAATGCTGTCAGAAAGAAGATTGTTCATTCTTTTTTACTATTAACTAGATTAAAATAGCTGACCTCTTCATGAACAACTTTTATTAAATTACTTCCAAAAAATCACAATCAAAAAATGTTAAAATTTCTAAATAAAATTAACTTTCATTATAACATTGAAAAGGAATTGATTAATCTGCTTAAATAATATACAAGATGAAATATGCAATTGACAAATAATAACAAAAAAAAGTATTGGTTTACTAAAGAAAACTTGTGATCCAAACTCACCAAAGCAGTGAAGACTAAATTTTCATGATTATCTGAATTAATATTTTGCATCAAAATGCTAAATAATGAATCCAACAGATCTTGTAAAAACTGAAAATAGAAAGAAAAAAAATCAAATGTTTTCAGTATTCCTTAGCAAAAGATTTTATTTTTTTTAATTTTATAGCCTTTAGGAAATCATTTCCCTGAAAACAAACTATCATAAATTATATATATATATATATGTGTGTGTATGTGTGTAGTGTTCCAATTCAACAATATGAAATATTATTTACACAAATATAATAATTCTTAATTCATGCTGTTAGATTTTTCTAAAATGTAAATTCTAATTCATTAATATTTTACTTCGTTTGTCTGCTTAATGGCTTTTAGAGATTATTTGATGTTTGTTGTTAACAATTAAACACAAGTCATACAAAGCCTGAGAGAGTGGGTATATCTTTCCCCAATCATATTAAGGATTAAATGATCAAAATAAATCAGATTCCACAATGGTATCCATTAAGCCCATGTGTAGAGCCAATAAGATAAAAATAAAATTAAAAATAATAGCCTACCTTGACAATTTCTTCTCCATCAACATGTATCAATTCTTCAAGATGCCATTTTAAGGCAGCCGTATCATCGAGAATCTCTTGCCATTTGAGCAAACCAAGTAAGTTTACTACAATCAAAAATAGAACAGATGACATACAATCAATGGAATCATTTTAGAAATTATGTTCATTTTTTCATCAAATCATAATAATCATTCTTGTAAATCTTTATTATAAAAAATCTTTCAAAAGAAAAGTGAAACTTAGTTATAATGCATTTTTCTTTGGAAAATGCTAAAAATATTTGTGAATAGTAGATTATTAATTCTTTATAGGATCAACTGGTTTCAGCTAGTTTCTTTTCGCCTACATTGTCACTTGGCAAATAGAAAGATTACAAAAAAGTTAAACTAATGAAGTGGTTGCCTTTATAGACATGCAAACCCATTACAAACAGGAATATACAGAGCTTTTAAGTAGTCAAAAAATATAGAAAAGAATCAAATGAAAGCAAAAAAATTTTTTTAAAACAATTTCAAAAGATTGGAAATTTCATGATAACTGACCATTATGTGTAAGTTTTGTAGAGCAGACATAAGTCTTGATAAGTACAGAGTCTTTTGGGCTGAGAATAAAACCTTTCTGAACGCCAGTTTTGTTGTGTGACTGAGATGGGTGTACACTTTCCATTTCAGCTCGTGTAGAATGAAAATCAAGATAATAACCATGGAAGCCGTCACTCTTTTTCGATTCAAGCTTGAAAATATAAGTAAAAAGAAATTAATTTTATTAATAAGTTTATGAGAAAAGAAAAGCAAACTTAAAAAATAAAAACAAGCATATCAATTTTCATATTGTATGATTTTTACTGAGAATGAAATGTTTAGTTTTAATGGAGAGTTAAGTTTTTATTTCAACAAGAACGGTTAGTTTTTTATACAACTATTCAATTTGTGTATTGTCCAGAAGAGATTTCTCTGATGCTTTGAAACTCAACATGTAAAAAGGATGTTAAACCAAATATGATAATGACGATTCTACATTGCACTCATGATTCCAACGAATACTTACGCTTTAGGACTTGAGCATTAAAGGCAGAAACTCTGTATGCAAAAATGACCGAGAACCATAGTCAGCAAACCTATTTGGATCACTGCAATCATCATCATATGACTTAATGTCCATTTTACATGCTGGAATGTGGTGGACAGTTTGTAGAAATTTAGTTCTAAATAACCTATCTCTGGCCAAGTCTTAAATAATCCCTCTTTCTCTCAAGTCTACCCTTATCACTTACTCACATGTTTTCTTCGGCTTTCTCCTGTGTGCTGACCCTGCTACCTCAACTGTTCTACAAATTACTAACCCAAGAACTCTCATTCATTCTTTCAATATAACCATACTATCAAAATCCCTTGTACTATTATATGCTCTAGATTTAATCTAACTCTAAAGTTATAAGATCTAAACCTTTTGAAAACTTAAAACACGCATCTAAGATAACTCAAATTAAAAAATGTATTATTTAGATTATTGAGACTATTATTCTGATATTAGTTTTTTTTCACAAGAATTTTTTATAAATAATGATTGATAATTTGTATTGTTAAAACAAACATAACTAATCCAAAGCAAAGAAACTAAAATTTTCAAGCAATTTATTTTTAAAGAGCAGATGCACTTATGATAGTCTTTGTATTTTGATGATAGACCCATAATCTCTAAAAATCATGACTTGTTTGGTTTGAACAAAACAAATTACTGTCATGCTAAACCACTGCCTTTTCTCGTATTCTCATATTTGCTTCATTTTTTTCTTTTGTATTATTTTCCGTTACTAATAGCAACATTCACAAGTGAAAGTGAGACTACAGAAAACAACACTCTACAACCACATCGGTATAAACAGGTCACATGACCAGATTATATTTAATATAGATTCTTATTCAATTTCACAAAACAATTCCATAACATAAAAACAACAAGCTCATTGACCAGAGTTCAGTTCCAGAGTTGCAAGCACACAAAACAGAGACCAAATCTGCAATAAAACAACATCATCACAAACCAAAATGGTTCCTGTTGGAATGGACATAAACACTTGCACCTATTACACAAATACAAGGATAATGCATGTCGTTATACATTGAAACCCACACAAAAATATTAATGAACAGCAATGAAGAGACACACAAATTATATGAATTTATAATAAAATCCAAAAATATAAAACTTCTCTCTTTTTTCACTAATACTTAGTTTTTCCAATTAATGCTAAAAAACAAATCCATTCATGCAAAATTAACTGACATTCTCTTGCAATCTGTTTTCATGTGCTTATTGTAATTACTAAGTTTCATTATGTGACCAATTATGCTTTTGTTCTTGCAAGCTTAGTCATCTTTTATTGTTGACCGTTAAAGAATTGAATTCTTAGTGAAGGGTTAAAAAATAAGAGAAAAGAGTGCATCTTACCTTATAAATCAAAAGGTCATGGGTTGTGTCTTTTAAGGTTGTTCCATCATCATTCATCAGTTTGATAAATGCCATTGCAAATGCCTTCTCAAGTTTATCTTTCCCTAAAAATAAAAGATTTAAATACTTATTTCAGATTTTCTCAATAATGTTTAGTTTTTAAACATTAATTAAAAATCTGAAATTAGAACAACATGCCATTAAGAATTCATATTTTTAATAGTATAAAAGTTTGTCAGAACAAAAAGGCTAGTATTAACATATCCATAGTCCAAGGAAAATAAGTTTGACAAACCCATACTTTTTTTTGCTTGTTTTAAGTGTCATTTTTGTTTTATTACCAAATTATTCTTTGAATGATTTTTAAAGTTATTTAATTATTAAAAGTTATTAATAAAACTAAACTGTTGTAAATCTATAATGTTCTTTTAATCTCTATTAATAATGTTAAATGTTTTTGACTCTTAATGGAGGGGGGGGTATGACACCAATGATTTCGACGATCGTTTTTATAACCACAAGTTATAATAACCAACCAATGAAAAGCTTCCAAAGTTACTATAAAAATTGTCAAAGTTTGCCGTTGTCTACATCATGAACCTGCATTTGATTCTTCACTGCCATCTTTGTTACAGACAATTACTTAACACTCAGGATCAGAACTACATTTGATTCTTTGCTGCCATCTTTGTTACAGACACTTAACACTCAGGATCAGAACTGCATTTGATTCTTTGCTGCCATCTTTGTTACAGACAATTACTTAACACTCAGGATCAGAACTGCATTTGATTCTTTGCTGCCATCTTTGTTACAGACAATTACTTAACACTCAGGATCAGAACTGCATTTGATTCTTTGCTGCCATCTTTGTTACAGACAATTACTTAACACTCAGGATCAGAACTGCATTTGATTCTTTGCTGCCATCTTTGTTACAGACAATTACTTAACACTCAGGATCAAAATTGCATTTGATTCTTCGCCGCCATCTTTGTTACTGGCAATTTCTTAACACTCAGGATCGGAACTGCATTGCTTCTTCACGGCCATCTTTGTTCAACATAATGTCTCAACACTTAACAAGTTATGCGTCCAGCCATTGTCTTTTCTTTGACGGTTCGGAATCTAAATTCAAATTGTGGCAGATAAAATTTCTGGGGTATAAGGATTTAGAAACTACACAAAGTGATACAATCTCCAACAGAATCGCATTCTTTTCGAGAAATTTGGGGTCGTTAGGATTCTGTTTTTTGCAGAACTGATTCAATGCTTAGACGATAGAAGTCTGTCTCTGATTATAAGAGATGCCTTGGATGATGGACGGAAAGCATTGAACATATTAAGAGAGCATTATTTATCAAAAGGGAAACTGAAAATTATATCACTATATACAGAACTAACGTCTCTAAAATGAGGATGACACTATTACTGACTATGTTATAAGGGCAGAAACAACCGCCAATGTCTTAAAACTCTCAGGTGAAATAATAAGTGATAGCTTGTTGATATCAATGACCCTCAAGGGACTTCCAGCTGATTTTAAACCATTTACAACTGTTAAAACGCAAAAGGACAAACCCATAAATTTCAGTGAATTTAAAGTGGCATTGCACAGTTACGAAGAGACAAATCGGATGCTCGTGAACAATTATAACTCCAGCAATATCATGAAGTTCAAAAATGCTTCTTGAAAACAGACACCACCAAATTATGCATCTCACCACAATGTTTTCCCCAAAAGTAATTTTTCCAAGAAAAAGAATAAAATTATCTGCTATAATTGTGGACAACTCAACCACAAAAGTTTCCAATATCGATATAAAAGCTCAAAAATGGACTCCATAAAAAAATGTTGAGAACTTTGATGAAGAACATACATTTCTATTCACATGTAACTTTGACAATACCACAAACGGTAAAAATCTCCTTGTAGACTGTGGTGCTGCAGCACAGGTTATCACCAAGGAATCTGATTTTATTAAGTTTGATTCAAACTTTAACCCACAAAGTCATTTTGTCAAACTTGCCAACGGTGGTCAAATAAATAATATAGCCTTGAAAAGAGGTGATGCTAAAATATTCCTAAAAAATAATAAAGGTGAAATTTGTAACTGTATTCTAAAAAATGCTCTGTTCATACCTACATTTAAGCAAGACTTATTTTCTGTGCAGGCTGCCATAAAACAAGGCGCGAATATACAATTTGGCCAAAAGAAGTCAAAATTGATATACCTTAATGGAACTGTATTTGACATTAAAGAAAATGGCCGACTATATTATTTAAAAAGTATGGTTCCCTCAAAAACTGCCTGCCACAACTTGGAAACCTGGCATAAAATTCTAGGACACTGCAATAGAGCTGATATTAAAAAATTAACAAATGTAGTCGAAAGCATGAAAATAATACCTTCAGACGATCTCCCAAATTGTGATGTTTGTGCACAGGGGAAAATGACAAAATATATATGCTAAACACCAGACAAAAAGGCCACAAAAATTCTCTCACTTGTGCACTGTGACTTGGCAGGTCTGATCAGCCTAATGGGGAGAAATAATCTAAGGTACATTTTGAACTTTATTGATGATATTTCAGGTTTGATTATAGTTTATTTTCTAAAAAATAAATCTGACAGTATCCTCGCCACTAAGAAATATTTAGCTGATATAGTCCTGGGCACGACGTTAAACTGCGACCATTTTTATCTTACAAACCAAATTAACCAACTAATACCTAACAGAATGTTTCCAGTTTTGTTAAAAAAAAAAATTAAAAAAAAAAAAAAGAATATATATTTGTATGTGTTTGTGTATATATATTTATATGTATTTGAATAGGATTATATTTGTATATTTATATATTTGAAAAGTGTTTATTTTTATATGTATCAAAAAAATAAATGGTGTCTTTTTGCACACATTATACCAATATATTAATAATTCTTTTTGACCAATGAGAATAAAGACAAATTCCCAAAAACAAAAAAAAAGAAAACAAACAAAAAAACAAAAAATTGTTAATTTATTTGTTCATTTATTTGTTTATTTTTACTTATTTATTAATTTATTTTCCTTTTCTCAAGTCAAACCAAATTAAATCCAAAAGGATTTTTCCATTATATCAAAAAAGGGGGGGTGTTAAATGTTTTCACTCCGAATGGTGGGTATGATACCAATGATTTTGATGATCGTTTTATAACCACAATTCATGGTGAGCAACCAATGAAAAACTTCCAAAGTTACTATAAAAACTGTCGAATTTTGGATTCAATCAGTTTGCCGTTGTCTACATCACAAACCTGCATTTGATTCTTCGCCACCATCTTTGTTACTGTCTAAACACTTTAACAAATAAAATCTTTTAATCTCTGTTAACTTCAAAAACTTTTAATACATGAGGATCTTCTAAGTGAAGATTGACTTCCTATTCAACAGTTTAAATACTTCTAAATTTCTTTCAGATTTGGAACAGTCACAAAATAATTTATTCTTGTTTATAATTTTTATTCAACTATTAATGAAATAATAAAATGGCTGATTTGTTTGTTTATCCTGGAAAAATATACTGCTAACAACAATAACAACCAAGATATGTAAATCAATCTAAAAAGTATAGCTAAGAAAATTTAACTCACCTTCATTTGAAGATCGATGTTTGAATGAAAATTTTAAATGAAGGCCTCTGAATTCCTCTTCAGTAGAAATTGCCACCTTAACAAAATGAAAAATAAAAGAACATTTTAAATTTGCAAATAATTATAAATTAATTATTTGAAAAGCAATCAGAAAAGTCAAAACAATATTTACTTTAACATAGAATTTGTATCAAGAAACACTAATATGCATATTCTTATTATTTAATAAAAAAGATTCTTATATTTTATAGAGCTTACACTAATTATATTTTATATAGTTTATTCTAATTATATTTTATAGAGCTTACACTAGGCACAGCCAAAACGAAAGGAGAAAGTAAGTATTTTTTGACTGAGTCTCATTTTAAAAATCTACCAAAAATCAAGTAATTATCCAATCAATACAAAATTTTCATTGATTATTAAGTGAAGATATTCTTTATAAAGATATACTTTTGTTTTCATAATCGATATATATATATATATATATATATATATATATATATATATTGCCAACAACCCACTCTCTTCTTTATTTGTGGGTACAAATATGCTTAAAATAATCAGCCGAAACTAAGCAAAATGTATTGTGGGGAAGGTGAGGATTGTAGATAAAACAAGCAAAACAAAAAAGCAACTGCACACATAGCAGATTTAAAGGTTGAAAATCCAAATTTTGAATGTGTTTTACTTTTCATCTTTTGAAGTGTAAAATTCATTGAATATGTTACATATAGGTCCCAATTTTACCCCATCTTCTAGCGTCAGCCCTTACTAAAATAATAACTTTAATGTATTGTTATTTATCTAGTTATTTCATTACAAACACATCAATCAATTAACTCACATTTAATCATTTTTCATAATTATTGAATATGTTACTAATTTTTCATAATTTTAACTAACCTTACTGCCTCCCGCCTTTACTAAAATCAACCTTGATATATTGTCTGGGCTGATTATTTCATTGCAAACACACTAACTCATATTACATCATTTTTCATAATTCTTGGATATGTTACTATCTCCGACAATCATTTTTCATAATTTTGATTCACATTATCACTCCCCCCCTCCTACTAATGTAAGAACTTTGATATATTGCCTGGGCTAATTATTTCATTTACAAACACATCAATCAATTCCGGGTATTCTCATAGTATATATGCTCCACCTATCTTATCAAATTTCGAGTGAGGCCGTGTATTCTGCTAGTATATATCTTCCACCTATTTTATTTGATTCCAGGCGACGCTGGGTATTCTGTTACTATATGTTTTCCACCTATTTCATTCAATCCTGGACGACGCTTGGTATTCTGCTAGTATATATTTGCTCTTATCTTATCCAATCCCGGGACTGACTTCATATCCACCACCTCACTGTTAAAAATATACATGAATAAAAGTAATGTTTAAATCATAAACTGTTTAAGCCATTTCCAGGACTGACTTTATATCCTCAACCCCTGTTAAAAATATGCATAAAATAAAGTAATGTCTAAAACATAAATGATTGCAGCCATTTCCAGGACTGATTTTATATCCCCCACCCCACTGTTAAGAATATACATGAAATAAAGTAATGTTTAATGCGTAAACGGTTTCAGCCATTTCCGGGACTGATTTCATATCCCCTACCACACTGTTAAAACATACATGAAATAAAGTAATGTTTAAATCATAAACTGTTTCAGCAGCTTTCCAAAATTTTCATTAACACGGTGAGGGATTAGTTAACCATTACTTCAACATGAATTTCTGAGTGTAGTATCAGTCTCAGCATTCCAGTGGCTTTAATCCACCCCCCCCCAACCTTCTTAAGAAAAATTTTTGCAATTACCGCCATGAGGACATTAAGGACGAAAATATGAACTCAGGATTATTTGATATATTTACATAATTTTTGGAATGTTACAAATAAGACCCTAGCGTCCATTTACCTAGTTTTTATTGGAATCAGCAGTACATCCATGTGAATTTTGGAATATGACATCTTATGTCAATGTAGTACATCATAAATATATTATATGCATCTTTTTTAACAGAAGATAATGACGTCATCAGCGGAAGTAAACACGTCAGACTATCATTCTCCCCACCCCCTCCCTCCATTCAAAAAGAAGGAGATTAAGCCTGGGATCTTATTAGACACTCACATTTAGTATAATCTATATATTAATATGATAGCGTGTGGGCTCTTAAATCTCAACCAATGAAATTTGCCGGAAAACGTGACACACAAAAGAACACATGCTATTGTTTTAATATATAGATTATCTTTCAGATTAGCAAATAATTTCTATATTTTCATTATTTTTGCGAAAAATACTACTTTTGAATCTTTGAAAAATAAATTTATAATTTTTTTTTAGTGAGCCCAATATTGCTAATATACCATTAAATAGGAAATGCTTTGAAGAATCAATACGAAAAAAGAAAAAAAAAAAATATCGATAACTGTGCATTTTGCTAAAAATATGATAATTTCTTTTGACAATTTCTTGTTTATTCACCTATGGTGGACCAACCCTGATAGAAGATGCAGGAGTTGTTTTCAGCCCATACCACGCCTAGCATTCCCAAAATGGTCACCCATCTGGTATTGGCCAGCCTCATCATGTCCTTACTTCGGAGATATGTAGGCAACAAATATATATCGCTTATGAAAAAAGAATTGAATCCTTTCACTTAATCATCAAATCAAATGTTTAAAATGCATGGCTAAATATAGTTTAGTCCCCTTTAGGCCTCCATACTTAATTTTAAACTATCATTAAATTTTGTTTTTTATTAATTTTGCTACGCAAATCTATAGAGTGATATAAAAAGTTGGAATTATTTGAAATTCAGGTGCTTAGATTATAATATTTTTGCATATTCTTATAGTAAATCATCTTAAATCTTATTTAGATGAAAACAAAAACAAAATTGTGTTTAACGTGTTTTCTTCATGAAGATCGGGATGTTTTTTCATATAAAACGGTTTATTTTAGAGATGAATTCCAACAATGTTTATGATGTCAACATCATGGTGCAGGAGTCCCTATTTACTTGCTTTCACATGTGAGGAAAGTTAGACACAAGGTCAGTTTTTGATATGGATAAAATCCAGCTCCCCTAAAAAAGCTCTCTAGATTAAGACAAACTAAAAAAAATTCTTCAGCCTAGAAGGACCTCTCCCTAACTGAGTAATGATAAGAAATATAAAGTGCAGTACCAGAACAGATACTGCACATTGCTCCCAAGGTAAAACAGTCAAATTATGGGCTAGAATCTTTGGGGATAAATCTGATGGCTCAATCTGGATTCCTGAATAGGTTTAATACAATCAATTGGCAGAGGTCCCGAATCCTTGAATAGCATTTTCAAGCTATTCATCTGAACACTCATTTGGTCAAAACAATTTTCTCAGCATATGCTCATCAATAAGTATTAGTATCCTTTATTGTCTCCAATATGTCAAGATGGCTATTTTCATCCTAAAAATTTGTATCTAAAATAAAACAATATTATACAGAATAATGAAAACCAAAGAATAATGTTATCATTTGGGAAAATTTTTATTATTGATTGGCACAAAATTTAGAACATTCAGCATCCTAAAAGTAGCAGTCTGGATTGGAACAAAAATTAAAATTACTGCAATCAAGGAGGATTTCTCCTTTACTGAAAGAAAACAGAAAAGATGAATTGTAGCATCACAACAGATACTACAATTTGATCCTAGCCAAAGAGTCATGGCAATTGTCAATTTTAAAATATTTTTTAATGACCAAGACAATTACTTGAATTTTAAAATGAAAAGTAAACTCATAACTGTATTTTTCCTTAAAAACCTCACATTTCTATTTTTACTAAATGACAAGAACTATATCTAAAAAAATGTAAAGAAATAATAAAAAAAAAATATTCAATTATCTTATGCAATAGCGTCCCAAACACAACAATAAAGTTATAATACATCAGTCAAAATTTGATAATGGTTAACAAAACAAAATTACAACATAAAAGGTTTTGTTGTTAAGTTGTAATTACAAAAAGATTTAAATACAAAAGTGGTAGACAACAAATCGCATTCTCAAACAATCTGGGGAACTGATGTGTTTTTTTGTTTTGTTTTAAATACAGAATAATTTACTAATATAATAGTTTTATTAACTTGTTTCAGCTACTATATTGGCAAAACTGTTTCTATATATATCAAACTTAATTTTTTACTCTAATATTTCATGATTTTAAATTAATGTTGGGGTGAAAATTTATTTCTCCGGTTGATGATATGCTTCTTTGAACATTAATATATTAATATGAAATATTAAAATTTTTAAATGGGAGCTTATGTTCATATATTAGACACCTAAGACGCCTTTAAACCCCCAGACATGCTGGAATTTGAAGAATATTTATTAATTAATGTCTAATAGCACTTGTTAACATTTCAAAATGATTGGAGGTATCTAAATTTCCACAAAAAAAATTTCCATCACTGTACGACATCTTTATATATAACTAAATTAAACTAAATATAGTTCACATTAACCTTTATGCCGAACAGCTCTGCTCCAAAATTGATAATGATTAGTTAATTATTGTAGGAACGAATCCTATACATGAAAAATATGAATGTATATTAATACCTAACAGCGAGAGCAGAATAAAAGGAGTATATATAAGGCTCATTAGGGATGTTATATAAATCCCCAAAACAGTGTTTCATAGTAAACAACTGATGATCCATGAATTAACACTTGGACTATTGTGAATTTGTGGAAGCAAACTGATTTAGCGATAGTAGGAAATAACTGACTTATTGGCAAAATAGTTGGTTGTGTTTGTTTTACGGCATATCAACCTTTTTCAGGTTATTTAATGCTGAATCTAGTTATTTTGAGGAACAATTTTTAATGGAGTATATTTTTTTTTAAGTCAGATTCTATTTAACCCATAGTTGGGACCCTAACAGGTACTACCACTCCGGGTCAAAGTGGACCTGGGAGCAATGGCAATTAAAGCATGGCTCCACATTCCCCAAGGCCCGCATCAGATATAGTTTTAGGTTATATCCAGGACCGTATTGGCAAAATAATTTCCCAATGAAGGACAATTTTTTTTTAAATAGTTCTAAAGGTTAAAAAAATTTTCAGAACTATATAATATATATATAACTTTTTTCAGCTATTATATTGGCAAAAGTGTTTCTATATATTATAAGCAGCAAGTATCAGCCATTGTATCTCATATCATTGTGAAAATTTCCTCAATACAATTTCAAACATTTAGAGTATCACTCGTCACAATGAGCACTCCACTTCTGCACCTCTGATATTCATATCATCAAAAACCCAGACTCTTACTTGATGGCTCTTCATTACTTGGTTCACAAGGATAGCACTACATAAAACTAAGTATCATTGTTCAACTGTGAAACTGCAATCTAGCAAGCAAAGTTGTAAGATGAGACTCACAGTTGTATGCAGCCATTCTTTTATTTTAATAGGTTTGGTAGAGTAGTAAGAAAGTTGCTAGCCCAAATAATACATCTGCTTAAAAGAACTATCGACATTGAATGCAAAGTAACAATTTTCAAACTGAATTACCTTAGGTAAAATGTGTTAACTTTTTGTGTGTTAAGTATATTTCAGGAATATATATTAGTATTCAGTGACCTATAGGGTCACAACCACTACATATTCCACTTTGATTTCATTTAAACAATCATAAACTGACATATCTCTTAAGACATTTTTCTTGCATAATTAAAAAAGTCATACTTGTAGATAATCCTTACAAATAATATAAATGCAAGGACACTTATGATTTTGTTATTTAATTTACATATTTAATTTACCACACTATGTAAATTATATCGCAAAATAAAGCAATGCTCAAAAATGGAGTCACTCTTTCTGTAAATACTCAGATGTATTAAAAATATTAAAGAGTGAGTGAATGAGCATAAAGTGAAAGAGGGCAGGAGAAATAATTAATCAAGAAATGCAGGATTTGTTTAATTAATTATAAATTCTGACTAATTAAAAAAATTGAAATGGAATTATTTTCAAACATAACTTAATCCCAGAACTAAATATTTTAGCATGTATTTTTCGTCACTAAAGTGTGTAAGAAAAGGCTTTTAGTAAAAAATATTGATTCACTCAGCTATAGTATAATCATAATGAAATGTTCTTAACAGGAAGTTGTGTTTTTCATACATGCTTTATTATAACAGTTATTATATCGAGTACATTATAATCCATTATATTATTATTATATTATAATCCATTATATTATTATTATTATCATAATATTATAATCCATTATATTATTATCATTATTATTATTATTATTATATTATAATCCATTATATTATTATTATTATTATCATAATATTATAATGCATTTCAGATACAAAAAAAAATAGGGTTAATGCTTGTTTAATCTTCTTTCAACCATAATATTGTGTTGCTCAGACAGTAAATTGTTTTAGAACAGCTCTTTTGTTGACACAAGTTTGCATCCTGTCAGTTTACTCATCTTTTCTCCAATTAATTTTCAATGACTTAAACCATGGTTAGAAAATAACTTATATTTCTAACCAACAATTTCATTTTTGTTACTTAACACTTCGTTTCCAATATATTTCATAGAATCAAGAATGAAAAAACAGTTCCCAATCATTAACAGATTTGAAGTATTTAGCAAGAGAATTTTTTATACAATAGATCAGGTACTGTCAATATTTCACTCCCTTTGCAAACATTATCAACAGAATAAGATGTTCTTAATTTGTGAATACTTACAAAATAGGTTACAGCAAAAGTGGGTTTTATACTTATAGTCATGTTTGATTGGAAGGTTGAAGGTAAAAGAATGATGGATACAAAAAATCAATAAGCAATGTTTGAATAAAAAAAAACAGTGCAGAGAACTAAGGGTTGAGGAGAACCAGTGTGTCTGGGTTGAGAAATACAGAACACTCACCTGTGGATTTTAAGACTGCCACCATGATAGAATTATCTGTTAATGATCATAATAATCATGACAAAGATTTTACAACACCCATTAAAAGAGATAAAGGCTTCTTTAAAATAGAAATAATCTACCAGAAAAGAGTGTGTGTGGGTGTGCTTTCTGTATGAGTTCATATGTAATTTCGAACAATTTTTTGCTTATATATGTCACCATTTTAGAACTTGAGATATACTTAACCAATGATGGGAATATTGGTGTCAAAATGAAACTTTAATGAATCTAAAAAGGAATGGGAATGGATATTTTTTTTTTAATTTTAATCAAATTATTACAAAATTTGATGCAAAGTCACATCCCATTCTGATTCTCCATTAGATAACAATTTTAAAAATAAAAAAAATATTAACTTTGGTTGAAAAGTAGTCATAACAAGTGCTTTTTAGTTTTCAGAGTTTTTTTTTTTTTTAACCAACTTGTGAATATTTAGCGGATATGTCATCAGAATATTTAGGGGATATACTATCAGTCAAGTGCCAAAGTTTTATATTACACAAACGAATTTGAAAAAAAATTACTGGTTCAATATAAATTGAAGGAGATTCAGTTTTCTATAAATTTAACGTAAATTACTTGATTTTTTTTACTTGCATTTGGCCCAAAAAATTTGTTTATAAAATTCCTTTCAAATTCAAGATAAAAAAAAAACTAAAAGAACATCACATATAGAAAATTGTTCAATTCTATACATTTGAATATGATTAAACATCAGTGTATTTTTAAAAGAAAATATCCTATGATTTAATAACTTTAATAAGTCTTGAAGAGAAAAATTGAAAAACAAAGTTATAGATATATTCATCACTACCAAACAGGATATAAAAATTCAAACAAATATTACACAATGCTAGAATTCTTTCAACAAAGTTATTTTTGATACATTATATGTAAGATTTTTTAGTAGAAAGTATATGTCTAACATTTTACTTAACTTCTTTTTTTTTTAATATTATCTTAAAAAATTGCTATATTTATTGTTTGGCTTAAATATATGTAATGTTTTAGAATTTTTTAGATGAGGATTAATAATTTGTATAATCCAAATTACTTTTTGGTCCTCCTTACTTGCCTTCCCACAAAGTCAGTTTTTAATGTGAGGAAAATACAGCTCCCCAAAAGGGGCACACTGAACTGGAACAAAAATTAAAATTGATTCAGTCTCAAAGAATTTCTTCTTTATTGAGAGGACAAAAATAGATGGAGTGTAGTATCTGTTCTGATACTACATTTTGCTGGTAGGCAAAAGGGCAAGGAATAATTCATTTCAATTGTTATCTTCACATGTCGGTTAATGTAAAAACATTTTAAGAGTAATTCTGTCTTGTATATTTTCTCCATCAGTCACACATTCTTTAAACATAATATATTGTTTCAACTGAAATATTAGAAATATTACTTCTAAAAATAGAAAATATTACATTAATGGTAAATAAATTTCCAACAAATAAAGCAAATGCTTTCAGTAGAAATTAAAATCAAACCTCGGAATCTTCAATCTGAGGTTCAACCTAGTCAGACTTTTTAAATAAATACAGCTTAAAAAACTTTAACAAAATAGCTTTGGCATGATGTCATAATAAATTTATGATTTATATCATGTTTCCAAACATAAATTCAAACATAAGCGATAATAAAAATAAATGAATAAGTAAACATTATCAATAGCATTGGAAATTATTTTAATAGTTTAAAACAATTTATTTTGTTTCAAATGCATATTATCTGTAGTTCTTTTTCAATTATATAATTTTCCAGCCTAGTAAAAACATGCGACTGAAAGAGCATTATATTTGATAAGTAATAATACTACACATCTACACCAGACTAGCTTTAAGTTTCTCAAAATTCATATTAAAATTGTTCACAGACTGATAATAGTTAATGGCATTGATTAGCAATCACTTCCAGAGGTTGAACCTTCAAGTTTTATTACAAGTGATAATAATGAAGAATAACGTCAATTAGAACTTATATTAAGTCATGACTGACAGAATCTAGCCAAATGGGTTAAATAAAAAGTAAAGTTTGAAATATCATACAGGTTCCTAGGTTAGAAAAAATACAACTGGAAAAGGTTGGAGATTAAATTGGTTGAAATGTTGAGAATATCACAACCAAGATGAGAATAGTAAATTAAATAATATAAATTACCAATCTTCATCTAAAAAACAAACATAGAATGGGTACAGATATGAAGGCCAAAGTTTATAAAGATTTCACTGTTGTGCCAGAAATAGGAATGTGAACATTTAGTCTTGCCAGAAAAGTTTCATAGCATGAAAGTGACATCAAAATAACCAAACAAAATGTAAGTATACAGACTAGTTTGAAGTAAAGTATACACATCCCTTTCAACATCATAATGTGCTGACTTTAATTATAATCACATAATTCTTCCTTTTCTAAAGAGAATTTATTTTGTGCTTGGACAGTAAATTTTTTCAAGAACTGACAGAATGCTTTCACAATCTTTGTATTTGTATTTGCAAGATGAAAAGATGGAAATGGTGACATTTTGTTTAAATAATTAGAAATTTCTTATTCAAGAACTTGATAATTTTCAATCATATTAACACTAATAGAGCTTAGTTGTTACAGTTTTATTATTATTTTTTATTATTATTATTTTTTTTAATTCAATTTTCACCCCAAAACAAGGCACAGTGCTACTTTGAAGTAGGGTGCTACTATCAGGAACATAAGTTGCAGGGGCATTATGAAGGGAGATGAGTAGAAAGATGTTTGTTCACATTACACTTGAACTTCTGCATGTCAGTAGACTTGGGAAAGCAGAATCCCGGAAGGGAGTTCCAAAGTTTAACAGTTCTGGGGAAGAAACTATTGGAGTAGAATGCCTTCCTACACCCAGGGATCTCTACTGAGTAGGAGTGGGATTTAGCTGTTTGTTAGGTTTGTCAGGATATTTTATGTCAAGGGGGCACAAGTGCTTGTAGTTCGTCAGAGCATTCATCATTAAAGTACTTGTAGTACAGGCAGAGGGATGCAACATTTCGTCGATGGGACAAAGGCTGAAGCCTAGATGACAGTTCAGGACCTATCAGGTTGGCGACTCTTTTTTGAACCTTGTCCAGGAGTGAGAGACAAGTAGCAGATGCACCAGCTCAAATGTGACAACAGTACTCCATACATAGGCGAATGGTGGCCTTACAGAGGTACAGGATACTTTCAAGTAGCTTTCTAGCACGGTAGAGAGAGTCCACCTTCTTCACAGCAGCCTTGGCAATGCTCTCAATGTATCTATTTCAGTTCATGTTCCCTGTGAATGCTAGGCCGAGGAGTTTAAAGTTTGAGTGATTATGAAAATATCTTATTGATAAAAAAAAAAAATGGAAGGAGTTGTAAATAAAAACACCTAAGCAATTCTTGTTATTGTCAATTCAAAGTAGAACCTAGAACTCTGGAAAAAATCATTATCTTGATTTAACATCTGTTTCACTTAACTGTTAACTTAAAAAGGTTAAATGTATGGAATTAAAAATAATACAAAGATTAAAAAATAAAGTCAATGGATGATTTTGTTAAAGTTTATATATATTAAAAATATTTCATAAGACAAGAGAGAATAATGTCTTCAAGTCCAACATAAACAAATTCCTAATGAACCAACCCCTTAAGTAAACACTTCAATAAATCTCCACACTAACGTACTGTACTTGCAATAACCCTTATCCCTGAGTGGCTTCCAGGCCTTGATAAGTGACCACCGTGTAAAAAAAAAAAAAAATGACATTATTACGTGAACTTAATATCTATGCTAAATTTACCATCTCTTGTGAGTGTACAGCAATGAACATGTACACCAACCAATAATGGTGAATCCATTTATAAAGTATTACTTTGATTTATGAAAACTGACAACATAGTAATCAGTCAAACATAGTAACAGATTTGTTACCCAAACATACCAAAGACATAGGCATCAGTCTGGGCCATGCCAATTACTGTTGTTTATTCTTCAAAATATACATATTCTGTTTTGAAGCCATCCATTAAATTCCAATCAAATTGAATTACAAAATTCATGAGTGGATTTTAACTTTTACTCATGATTTATGTTAAAATTCACGGTTAACTTATTTCAAAATTAAAACCTATATAAAATAAATATAACAATATACATTCATCTCTTTAGAGTGTGCTTGTTTTCATACATACAAAATGCTATTATTATTAATTAAATAGATATCTTTTCTACTTAAAATCAACTGTTACAAAACTATAAATGAATGCATTAAAATAGGTTTTCATTGTACGTATGTATATATTTGGTTTTCTGAAAAACATTTTTTCTTAACTTTAAATAGAGTGTATAGAAAAGGAAAACAATTAAAAAGAGAAAATAATTCAGAATATTATTCCTTTTACTTAAAAACAATTTTTTTTTTTAATTAGATTACATTTCTTTTCCACCCCTGTAAAATAATATTAAAAATGAAATACTATATGATGGAATACCTTTACTGTCTCAAACCACTTTGGTCTATCTTCATGGTAATAAATGCAGGATCTGTATTCACTCATCATTTCTCCACCAGCACCTTCACTAATTACATTCTAAATTTAAAAAAAAGAAAAACAGAAAAGATATACAAAAAACAAAAATAACAGGAAAATATTGTTGATTAGTTCATTTATAATGGAAGCTGCAATAAAAATGAGTCTTTAATTATATCAAATTATGAATCAAATTATTTCCATTTCAGTGTATTCTAATAAACAGGTAAGCATTTCTAAAATTTCTCTGCTTCTTGTCAGATCAACTCATACTTGTGGCCATCAGATTACCTCATTTTATATATATATATATATATATATATATATATATATATATATATATACACACACACATACACAAGGTGCCTAAAATAAGTTTCCAGACATATATAGGTATATAAAATTGTCATAGATCCTTCAAAATCCAGTATGTTATTGCTATACATCTTATGAGATCTTTATGATTTCAGGTTCAAATGAACTGCTACAGGAGGAATTGGAATACACCCTACTAAAGCCTGATTGTCACAGCTGGTGAATTTCAAAAATAGAATCTGAGGGCACTTTAAAAGAATGATATGCAATAAAATTGTGTTTTAAATTCGGAAAAAATGCCACAAATGTATGGAATGCTTCAGACTGCTTTTGGATCATCTTGCATGAATCAAGCATCAGTTTTTGAATGGCATAAGATATTCAAGGAAGGCAAGAAGTCTGTGAGGGATGATAAGATGTGTGGGAGAAATTAGAAAGAACACTATAGTTGATTGGCCAAATAAAGAATTTCATGGATAAGAACCATCATGTATCTATAAAGACAATAAGTGCAAGTTTGATGTCAGTGTGGAACTGTACATAAACTCATTCATGAGGAATTGAAGATGTAGAAGATTTGCATGAATGCACCAGTCCACAACTCCATCCTTGTCACAGACTGTTTGACTAAAGATTGGCATCCTCACTCTCCCTATAGTCCAGACCTTGCTACCTGTGACCTTTGCTCAAGGAAAAACTTAGAGGCTATTGTTATAAGATAATCGAGGAGATGAAAGAGGCTGTGGCAAAAGTCATTGACATGCTCACTCAAGAGAACTTCCATGGGGCCTTTCAGAAGTTGTTGGAATGGTACAATAAGTGCTTTGCAGTCAGAGGAGATTACTCCAAAAAGGACCAGAGTTTTATGTGTGTGATATTAATAAAAGTGCTTATACGAAAATAGTCTGGAAACTTATTGAAGGCACCTCATATACACACACTACATGTCAATACCTAGTATCATCCAGTAGCTGTTTTTAATTTATCCAAATTGTTATTAAACTATAATTCAATTACTCAAATTCTGGCCTCTGAAATTGCATTTAACACAAACAGTAGACTTTTTGAAATAAACAGAAAACTTACTGATCAGATCATGTATCCAATAAGTCAAAGCAACTTAAAATGACATTAAAATTTCATGTATAAAAACTGGGTCTACAGATCTGGTCACCTCACCATCCACCTCAAATTGTCCACTACACTGGCTTTCTTTCTTTCCCTATAAACGTTCTACATTTCCACCTTTATCTCCATTACTCGGAGCAAAGTCGTAGCACTCCTTCTGAAGCCAAGCCTGCGTCTCTTTAAACTTGTATGCCAGTGCTGAATCCTGCTGCCACACCCAAGATCTGCCAGCAGTCACCTGATTCCACCAACGGATCACCACACTCTTCAGCACACCCAGGTACACTTTGGTGTTAACTTTCAAGTTGACTTTGAAGATGTGAGGTGGCATGATGCGACCCTCACGCGAAACCACTCCAAAAACCATAACCGTGGGTCATCCGATGCGTTGAGCTGTGCCCTCAAGCGTTGAACCATCCGGATTTGCATTTTGAGGGTGCTGGCAATGGTCCTGTTGTCATGACTTGGGTCGGTAGAAAGCTTGAATTTGTACAGCGGCACACCTCATATCTCGCTCATTGAACATTGTGTCACTTTCAGACATGATAGATGGCTCCTATCGCTCTTGGGATTTGTACGCAACTGGCCAACCAGTAGATGGTCTGCAATAAAAAAAGAAAACCGGTTTTCACCAAATGGGAATGGAATCATGTCGTCTTTTCTAGGGCGACAATTTTGTTATTCCACTCTGTAGTAAAGTAATTGTAATATCTCCATTTTCGAAGTTAGAAATCAATTCTTACTTTGAAAATATAGATATTACAATTCTACTTGGTTTATTTGGCAATAGAAATTGGTTTTTCACAGAAAACAAATCAACATGAATGTAAAAATGAAATAAAGAAAACATTATTATAAAATCGTATTAGATTAATTATTAAAATTAAAAAAATAATAGTTTTCCTACAGAAGTAAAAAAAAAAAAAAAAAAAAAGTTTTTTTTTTTAAACTCATTAATGATATTGAAGATCTACCAAGTGAATTATGACACCATTTACAATTGGAACAAACAGAATAATTTCACTGGATAGGCATACCTGCTAATTATTTGATCAAAATTAATGGTGAATTTTGAAAATATCTTATTTAAAGATTTAACAGTCTGGGTAGAAAATGTAATAAATGAAATCAATATAAATTTCAGATTTTAATTGCAAACAGCAACAGATTACTACTTAGACATCTTACTTAACTCCCCTAAATATGAATTGATTGGCTAGTTAGAATAAAGTATTGATTTTGTAGAATGAAATCTATTGATGACAAACTTTGAAAACCTAACTGACTTAATTTTATATAGTAGATATATATATGTGTGTGTGCTATAATTCTGTGTTCTTAGAGAAATAAATAAGTTTGATTTTTTGTGAAGACTTTATTTTGCAATTTTTTAATAGTATATGTAGTATTTCAATCACATTAATGTATATAAGATCTGTGGGTTTATTTCTCCCCTTTTGTTTTCTTTCATTTTTCACAAATACTTTCGATTTGATTAATCTGAATGTCTTTACAACTATGTATTTCATTGTTTAGCTTTTAAATATATAATCACTTTGACTAAAATGAGCATCTATAGTGACGGGATGTTGTATTGTGTAATGGCGTAACAAAAAGGGGGTTTGTTGTGTAAGGTGTACCATAGTACCATATGTTGATATGTGTAATTGGAACATAGGGTTCATCATTACGTGTATATGTGACACTAAATGTCTATTTGTGATTCTTCACTATCTGAACCCTAAGTTATGTTGTTGCTGTCTATTTATGTTCTGATGCTATAATCGTCTAAATGTTCATGTGCGGGGGGGGGGGGGGGATGTCATACATGTATTCTGGACATACCTTAGTTTTATGCGTCGTTGATCTTGTCCACCTAGAATTAATCTCATTGGGGGTGTGGGCCTGTTTGGACAAATATTGATTCACTTCCAAGAACGCTGGTTGGTTTTATAAAGTTTTTATTCACTTTCTGGGTATCGATAACAGAAGAATGGAAACTGAATATCTTTGCTTGCATGGTAAATTCTAGGTCTCCATTTTAAGACACGTCAGCTCCCTCACTGGTGAAAAGGGAAGCGACCTGTTAAACCGTTCGCTCTGCTCAACATCCAAATTCCAACTCCAATTATTCTTATCAGCTAACTAGAACGACGTAACATACACGTACTTCCGTCAGCTGACCAGATACTTCTGGTAAACTTGTCTATGATATGATTTAACTATATTTTTACAGATTTTCAACATTCTCCACATTCATCTCCCGTCCATTTCTCCAGTTAGATAGATAGATAGATCAAGATGATAGATACAGAAATAGATAAATAACTAAATCGAGAGCTAAGAATTTGTTAATGTTAATCGCAACACTTGACACTTTAAAATTGTGTGACTACTTTTGTAATTACTGCTATTAATTGTCGGGCATCTTGTTTTAATGTAAATGGTTTTATGAATTTCTAATCTTTCTATACTGGTACTGAAATGTTTTTGTGTGAAATAAAATTTGTCTATATTAAGAAAGGGGCAGTTCTGTTTTCTTAGGTTTCACATACATATATACATATGCTAGTTAGCCATTGATCGAAAGAATGTTCACTAGTAAAATCTAAAACAAACCCAGTGGAGAAATAGGTTTTAGGCACATATGATGGGTGCCAACTTGTTAAGCAAACATAATCTTCACTATTTACTTCAATCCAGTTTTAGTCATATGATGTCAACAATGCCAATACTAAGATTATAGTCAGATACAGTACTCATCAACCTACATGGATATTATATTTGTCCGGATCGAGGAAAATGCTGTAAATAGTTTTCTTGGAGTTCATAATATCAACATTTTCTGTTTAATTAAAAATTTAAAAAATAAGAGCTAATGATTTGTGTTTGAAAACTCCTCTAATGAATTCTTACCTGCAATGTATCTCCATTTTGATTGCACACTTGAATAGTGACTTCAACATTTTTTTCAGAACTTTTAGAGCCTTTGTTGAATTCACCTTGCATCAATGTTATATAGATATCATTTCGTACATCACCTGAAAATTTTAAATAGAAACACAGAAATATTTAATTTAAAAACATCAAAAGACTAGATGGCTGCTGCTGCTCTTTTTATGTTCAATATCACAAATGTTTTGTATGGAACAAAAGAAATATAACAATAATAATGTATATTATTTTATTGTGATATTTTTTTCTTGTTCTTTAATAATTTTTCCAAATTTTTGCTACAGTTATAGCCTAATTTACATGTATTTTTAGTGAATATTTTATATAATTGTACTTTTCATAGATGATAGAATATGGTTAATTACTGATGGTGAGTGAGTTGATAGTGTATGTACATGTATAGGATTGACATTTTCTTTCACGTATGGTATATTCCTTATTTAGATTAAGTGTGACAAATTCACTTGTTTAATATTTGTAGTTATTTTTATTTTCAGATTTATTTTTATGCAGTCAGCATTTTTACAAAATAAATTTACAACCAAAATTTTTCCTCTACATACAAGAAATTTAAAACACATTATCTACATATTTCTCGATCTTACTTGCACACAAGAAAATTCCAATAGTAATGCTATTTATGTTTTGATGAGAAGTTAGAAATTATTAGGTTCAATGAGAGAGGAAACTTGCTGAATAAAATATCTAAAGCTTCAATTTTTTATGATTTCATTTTTAATTACCAAGGTATATCCACCTATAGTATTTGTTATTGCACACATGAATCTATATCACTTTAGTATAATTGAGGTCTCCAGATTCTACTCATACCCGAGAGTATCCTGTATCTCTACAAAGCCACTATTCACTCATGCATGGAGTATTGTTGCCACATCTGGGCTGATACATCTACCACTAGTCACTCCCTCTTAAACAGGACCCAAAAAAGAGTAAAATCTAATAGGGCTTGCATTGTCAACTAAGCTCCAACTCCTGTCCCATCACCATAAAGTTGCATCCCTCTGCCTGTTTTACAATATTTTAATAGAATGTGCTCTGATGAACTCATCACACTTGTACCCACTCAACATACATACCTCCAACAAACCCCTTCAGTAACAAAAGCACACTTCTTCACCATAGAGAACCCTAGATTCCGAAAAGCCTTCTACTCTACTAATTTCTTTTCCCTCCCTGTTACCCGCTACCTTTACTGTACTAACATGCAGAAGTTTAAATATAATGTAAACCCGACATCTCACTCAACTCCCCTAAACATGATCACTAGTAGTAGCCCCTTACAGTCAAGTAGCAATATGCCTTGTTTGGAGTGAACATGACTAGAGTAAAACAATATTTTAAATACAGTACCAAATGCCATATATAGCAAAAACGGGTTATGTATTCGAGTTTCCCAAGCTCTCCTATAAACTGGAAATTACTGACCTTTCAACTTCTGCCTCAACAATGTGCCATTGCTGCCTAAATACCCAACAATTACCTCTGCTGAAAAAAGACAAACTGACTAATGTGGAGACTCTGCTCGCCTTTGTACCCCTTGCACATGCCTATTATTTTAGTGGTGTTCTAGATGATCTAAAAGCTCTTCGTCAAGACATAGAAGAAAATCAAATATCACCAACAAGTGCAGCTATCAGTGAAGAATCTGATGATCTGGATGATGGCAATGCATTCATGGATTATATTGACACCAACATCAGTGTAGAATAACTAAGAAGCAATGTAGTAAAATTGTCTTGTTTCTTTAACTTTATTATGTTTACAGGCAATAACATATGTGATTGTCACCATTTTCACAATAATCATCATTCCATCCAAACTATCATCACCGTTGAGATGCACACAACATGATGTGACAGCTTATGTGTTACACTTAATTTTAAAATAGACCCCAAATATCTCGATTAGTTCCTGATATACACAGGTTACAAACTTACAAAACTTTGAACCCGTTTTCTGACATTTTTTAAAAGTGCTGCTTAGTGTTGTATGATTCTGGGGGCCTGTATTGTGTTTGTGTGCTGCTTGTAAATTTCTATGAATGTGTGTATGAGTGAGGCTTTATTTGTGAGCGTATTTGCAAATTAGACTTTAAGAAACTTAAAAATTTTATTAATTGTACCAAACAAGCAGAGGTGAGTGCATCATATTTTATCTTTTTTAATCAGAGTGTGAGGAAGGAAAAGAAAAGTTTTCCTGAGTTGAGAAAATAGCACCTCATTTTCTGTGAACACTCTCCCCTTGCCTAATTTTCACCCTGAAACTATGTACGTTATGAATAAATTAAAACTACTTGTACCTGTCATTGCACGTTCAATTTCTCACCATAAAATGCCACCACAATTGGACACATGACATACATGCATATATATATATATATATATATATATATATATATATATATATATATATATAATATATATAAAAGCGAAAATGTATGTATGTATGTATGTATGCTTTTCCTTGATGTCCACAAAAGGCTTCTTTCAGAGAAGCGCTCGCTCGCTTCACAACTTCTTAAAACTTTTTATATCATCTATAAATTGTAATATCTCACACTTAACCATGGAGTTCACCTGTCTATTTAATTTTATTGACTTTCAAACGTTAATTATTCGACATTTCCCGCATCGACACACGTTACATTCGGTTTTCGGTATAAACAAAAAGCGAAACTCGACTCTAATTACTGGCCGAAAGCCAGTGGTCTCTAGAGAGCTAAGTAACGTTTGGTCAATGTCGACTTCGTCATATCAGACGGTAGCTTTCATTTCGAGATGAGACGCTCCCCTTAATAAACAGGGAGCGGATTTTTAAAAACAAACAAACCGATTTATTGACCTCATTAAAAACTGTCCCGCACAAAATGCTAACTGCTGAATACCTATCGCAGTCATGTCAATCAAAAACGCGTACCTGTTTTTTTTTTTTTTTTCACACTTTACTATTTTCCAACTGCGCGTCAACGCTTCGTTTTTTTTTCACGGGCACCTGTTTTTTTTTTTTTCACATTTCGGGTTTTTTTCACACACACCTACAAACACCCGGGCAATGCCAGCTAGTCTATAATATAAAGCTGAATGTGTGTGTGTGTGTGTGTGTGTGGTTACGAATAGGCTCCTATATGATTGACTATTTTAAAAAACTGATTACATATAATGATAGATGTATCGAGACACAGGAATAGGTATGTTTGATCTGGCAGAACGGTGGTTCATAAAAATTGTGGGGTCTGCGTTCGCGCATGGTCCACAAAGTATGGAAATAAAAAATTTAAAAAAAACATTTACAAGTGTTTTTGATATAGATGTACATAAGAATACTTTGATAAGTATGTTTTAACTTAAATAGGGATGGTATAATAAAATTGTGGGGTCTGCGTTCACGCCTGGCCTCCATAGAATGGAAATAGGCACAAACTTTAATAAAGACTTTTCATATCTATCTGCGTAAGTATACTTTGATAATTATGTTTCAGTTTGAAGAAATATGGTATAATAAAATTATGGGGTGTTCTTTCGCACATATGTCACAAAGTTTAACAAGGTTTTGTAATATAGATCCACAGAATATTGTGATAAGTGTTTCAGTGTGAACAGGTATGGTATAATAAATTATAGGGTTTATCTATTTTATTTTTACTTTCATCATATTTTGCTTTGGTTTTGATACCCCCAAATTCAAAGCTATCTCTTTACAACCCTTCCTTTTCATAACCTATCATACTTTCATAAATCAGAGTCCATTTTCTGTAGGCTGTTTTGAAGCTTTTGCTAGTATATATATATATATATATATATATATATATATATATATTAGCTCTGACAGAATTACAAAGACAAAGATTTCACCAGAATTTGCTTAATACATAATCTTTGTGGTTGATGAAAAAAAAAAAAGAGTAAAAGCAAAGAGGGGGAAGATAAAGAGAAAATATCTTTACTAGTCTTTCTTTATCATAGGCAGATGAGCATTAAAGAAAACAAATGCCAAGAAATATGATTCAGTTCGTTCAACAGAAACACTTTCATCAAAGCCACACTTGACCTTGTGTCTAACCTCATGAAGAGATAACCGAGCTCGTCCATTTTGTTTTCTTGTTCTACACTTATTTGATGTAAATAGTTTTTTTGGTTGTTCTGTGTTATGTCTTCTTTATTTTGTTCCTGTTCTCTATACTTGGTTTCTTAAATTGGAGAATCTCCATGTTATTGATATCTGGTCCAGGAACCAACCAGCAGATTCCAGTTTTATATTATCATTGTCACATGCATATTGCCATAGTTGCAAGAAAGACTGAATGTGACAATATGTGTGAAATTCAATATTCACGTGCATACATGATTTATATATACATTAGGAAATGCATGCACATGTTTGTATTTTTTCCACAAGTTTGTGTAGTACCCGCCTTTATATGTATAGTTTCATATGGGTATACACATATTAATATCTGTTTTGTTGATATGAGTTTTAATATCAGATTACCTCTGAAGCTTTTTACATGCATGCTGGCATGGACATATCATATATAAACACAAAGATATCTATAAATTTATCTTTTATTTACATATGAGTGGGTGTCAGTATGTATGTGATTTTGCAAGTGTTTATGCGCGTTTATCTACATATATATTATGGAAGGCCTGTAATAAAAAGAAAGAACAGAGATGTAATATTTGATTTCCAGACATGAATGAGACTGTTTATGGTCAAAGTAATTATTGCCTGGTGTGTTTATTTTCATATATATATATATACATACATACATACATACATACACACACACACACACACACACACACACACACACACACACACACTAGTATGATGCCCAGACTTTCTAATTTCATTTTCATGCATAAGAGCAACAGCTTTGTATATTGATTTCATGAGATTGAAAAATTTTCTTTGACATGTATTCTCTCACATAATTATTTGGATCAAGTAAAGAATAGATACCTTGTAGCTGATGACAACAACTAGTGACAACCGGCGCACATTTCAATTGACACCAGTGATTCGACCTTGACATTGGCACAAGCACATGGCATTGGTTGTTTGTAAACACATCAAATAGCAGATATAAGCGAATATTCGCAAGCAAGATTTTTTAAAAATATATTTACAAAACCTTTGAAGATTTAAAAGAAAAAATATATATTTACCAAACATTTTTTTTAAGTAAATAACAAAACGAACATATTTAAATAAAAGATATTTAAATAAATGGGTGCCTTTCTGAGTGCGTTTTTAATATATTTACAGAACTTTTTAAATACAACTTAGAATAATAATAATTATAATTATAATAAAATAAATAGCTAAATACATTTAAGCCAAACTTATTAATGGCAAAAACAAATATAAAATAACTGCCTTGTTCGGATTTTTTGATTGTTTCAGTTTGTTTCACGGATTTTTGCGACCAAGATTGATTTTTTTTTGTGTACAGCGTTTTTTTTTTTTTTGTACAATTTAACTTAATTATGCTTTAAAACATTAACTTTAGCGACAATTAATATATTTTTAAAATAATATTTTTAAATATTACATTTTGATTTAATCTCATGATGCCCTCATGTGATCAATTTATTAAATGACAAAAAAATCCAAAAATAATATATTTAAATAAATGGACGTCTTTCCGAGTGCGTTTTTAATATATTTACAGAATGTTTTAATAAAACTTAAAATAATAATAATTATAATTATAATAAAAATAAATAAAAAGAATTAGCTATATTAATTACAAAACATTAAAAATCGACGTCCTTTCTATTAAAAATACAAATATCTTTTATTTAAATACGTTCGTTTTGTTACTTACTTAAAAAAAATGTTTTGTAAATATATATTCTTTCTTTTAAATCTTCAAAGGTTTTGTAAATATATTTTTAAAAAATCTAGCTTGCGAATATTCGCTTATGTCTGCTATTTGATGCGTTTACAAACAACCAATGCCATGTGCTTGTGCCAATGTCAAGGTCGAATCACCGGTGTCAATTTAAATGTGCGCCGGTTGTCACTAGCCATCGTCGTCTGCTACAGGGTATCTATTTTTTACTTGATCCAATTTTTTAATCCAAACAGAGCATTTACAAATGAGAAAGCGATTTGCTATTTTTTACTCCATCATCATCATCATCAACGCTCTGATCCCCATCTGGCATCAATTGGGATGGCTCTCGTTTGGGAGAGGCCCCGTGTTTTGACAAGCTTCTGAGTTTGACCTTTACTCCTGATCTGAAATGGAACACGTACATCAAGTCTGTTGCCAAGGTTGCTGGAAAGATGGTGGGATCCTTCTACCACTCCAGAAGATATCTCACTACTGATGCAATTCTCTATCTATATAAAAGCCAAGTACGTCCAAGGATGAAATACTGCTGCCATATATGGGCAGGAGCAACTAAAAACAGCCTATCCTGCCTTGATAGAGTACAAAATAGACTTTGTGGCTTAACGGGGGGTGCCCTTTTCTCTACCTTGCAACCTCTTTCCCACAGAAGAGACATTGCGAGCCTATCCTTGTTTTATCGTTATTTCCATGGCAGGTGCTCGTCTGAACTCCAATCTCTGGTCCCCCCTCGCCAATCTTTCACGAAAAACACCCGTCTAGCCGAATCCACTGCGAAAAATTTCCCCCACTCTTTATCTGTGCCTAAATCAAAACGTGGATTCCATGAACAAAGCTTCTTTCTTAGAACTGCACGCCTGTGGAATTCTGTTCCGTCTGCCTGCTTCCCACCTGACTACAACTTGGATGTCTTCAAGCCCAACGTTAACAAATTCCTAATGAACCTCCCCCTTAAGTAAACACCTCATCAAATCTCCACACTAATGTAATGTACTTGCAATAACCCTTATCCCTGAGTGGCTTCCGGGCCTTGATAAGTGGTGACCACTGTGTAAAAAAAAAAAAAAAAAAAAAAAAAAAAACTCTATTATAACTAAGTTTTATGTGATATTACACAATTATTTAAATGTTACAAAATTATTTTTAATAATTTGTAATACTTACATTATTTTATTTAAATGATAACTTTAATATATACCTTATAGATATTAATATATATATAAGAAAAATACTTTTTTTATAAGTCACTTTATAGAAAAAATTGAATAAACAAAAAGTAGAAAAATATTTTTTTTAAATGCATATATATATATATATATATATATATATATATATATATATATATATATATACACACACAGAAATATGAAACTTTGAAGGGGAAGAGATAATTTCCTTTCATACATGCACTAAAAATAAATTATTTCATTTCAAAAATTGTATATTTTAATAATTCAATAAATTGAAAACATTTCTCTGACATGTTCCATCAGAGAATGAACATGTAACTGTTTTGTGTTTCTCTTTAACTCTAGTCACATTAAACAATGAAGCTTTATGTGATAAGTAATAGTTATGTAACGCAGTTCTAAATCAAGTATTTAAATATGAACATTGTTTGTTAGAGTACATAATTATTTGTATAGTTTTCATTGTTTCGACAATTATTCACATCTTGGGTGTTATTGGCACAATGTTTCTATCGTTGAAACCTATAACCTTCGTCGGGTGTAAACTCCATGCTTTTTTTTTTTTTCCCAACTAAAGAAATCGGACTGTGGGTTTGAGGGTGTGTCCGTAAATTATATGTAAAAAATAAGGTAAATTTTCAAGGGTTACTAGGGTACTTTTTCAAAACTTTCTTACGATTCAATTTTTAGCTGAATCCTTATACTAACTGTCAATATTAGTGAAAAAAATGTTTTACAAAAAATTTTCAAATTACAATTTTATATGGGAAAAATAAGAGAAAATAAAAATATATATACAAGGGAGATAATCCCCACCCCCCGAACAAAAACTAACTTTTTCTTAGAGTAGTTTCCCTTGCCTTGGGTTTCCTAGAAAAAAATGAAAATACACGTAAGTTGTCTATCGACGCTTTCGTAAAACATTTCTTGGTACTCTTGCATAATTTGACCCGAATTCTCGTGAATTCCCGTCAAGCATAGATCGGGGGAGACCGGTAATTATCGGTGTCAGCCGAGCGTTGTTCAAATGTTGAAACGCTAACTCGACTTTTTATTTTATTTATTTAATTTTTTTTTTTCTGTTATGTTTTTAGTAATTTTTAATGTTATATTAAGGGGCGGGGGTGACTTTATTTTCTGATTAGTAACTTACTTATTATTTTTATTTATTTTTTTTTTTAATTGAATTTTTGGGAGTTTGATTAGCCCAATGAAAAAGCGCTGTCTAAATGGAAGCAGACGACATTTTAATTGGAAGAAACCGACTAAACTAGGCACCGCCAAAAATGGCCGCAAAATCAAGTTGTTGTTGTTTTTTAAAACGAAATTACATTTATTAAAATCCATTATTTCTGAGTAACTTTTTTTTTCCAGAAAGATAAAACCCTGAATTTTATCATATAGAAAACAGAATAATGCAAAACTTTTTCTACTATTTTTAATTCAATTTTAAATGTTAAATTTTCCCAAAAAGTTAACAATTGACATTTTTTGTCTTGCACAAAAATCGTACTTAAATATTTAAAAAAAAGGGTTTTTGAAATAATTAATTTATTTATTTATTGTCTAACTAAGATTTAGGATGATTTTCTAAGAGAATATGCAAAAATATTATAATATAAGTACCTGAATTTCAAATAATTCCACTTATTCATATAGGTAACCAGATATTTCGCGTTGACGTAGAGTTCAGATCGACTCTGTTTACGTTTTCGTTTGATAAAAAGCAAACTATGGAAGACCAAACAGGCCAAAAAAAACTTATTTTTCAGTGACGAAAATTTCAATGTATTATTAAGCTAAGGCTGGCCAGTACCAGATGGGTGACCATTTGTATGCGTTTGGTTTTTAATGTGTATGTGTGTGGGGGCCAGGCTCCCCAAAATGGGGGGGGGGGCAATTTAAAGCAGAATAAAAAAAAATTATTTCAGCGCGTTTGGTCCACCGTAGTCGAAAGGCGGCAAACGTTTTCAAACGGGATCGAAAAAAATGATGCTATTTTTAACACAAAGGGCACAATATTTATCGAATTTTTTTTTTTGGTATCGATTATTCAAAGCATGCCCTGTTTAATAATGGTCATGCATTATTCGGCTCGCTAAAAAGAAATTGTTAATTTATTTATCAAAAATTTTAAAATAGCTTTTTTCGTATAAATATTAAAAAATTTTTTTTTTTTGTTTTGCTTAACTTAAATTAATTATTTTACTTAACATATTCACCGAATTTCACACTTCAAAACTCAAAAACGGGATAATTAAACACAATCGAAGTTCTGATATTCAGACGTCAAAATAAGGTATGCAAACAATTTTTTTTTTTTTTTTTTTTTTTAATCTATAATTCTGTCCCTTACAACAACACAATATGTTGATTTCAGTTTCAGATGATTATTTTAAGCATATTTGTTCCCACTTCAAAACAAGGGGGGGTTTTGTAAGCAAAAAAAAATATATATATAAATATCGTTTATGAAAAATAAGTACACTGTTATAAAGTTCATTCTTCTCCTAATAATCGCTGAAAATTTCGTATTGATCGGATAATTACCTGATTTTTGGTAGATTTTTAAAAAGACGGTCCGTCAAAAAGTACTGACCTGCCCCCCCCAGTTTTGGCGGTGCCTAGACTAAACCAACAAAAAAAAAAAAAAGTACTAGTGAGTGCACTTATTGATCCATGCTGAAATAATAACGTTATTATTTAAAAGCCATGGGGAGGGGAGGGTGTTTTGTACCTATTCTATACTTTAACCTTACAATTGAATTCAAAAAAACATATCATAAAACTTTAATTAAACATGGAAATGCGATTTAAAAAATAGCGCGGATCGGATCAGTAAGAGCACTAGCACCAAAAAAATAAAAAAAGAAAAGCTGACAAACAAATATTTTCAAACTCGCCAAACAGAAAAATGGCAGGCAAGAAAATAAATTTATACATGTAAGAAAAAGAAATGAAAACATCTATGCAGACAATCTCATATTGCCAGGAAAAGAAATTGCTGTCCCCAAAAAATAAGGTGCAATAATTGTAAACACAAATGTTTGCTTAAAAAAAGATTGTGTGTAAAGGATGGTTTCTCCTGGAGATGTAAAAATAGACAGTGCCACCAAAAGAACTTGACTGAACAACGAGTCTTCAAAATAAAAAATAAAAAACAAGAAAAAAATATGGTTACAAAAAAGAACACAAAATAAAACAAAAAAACTTGTACTTTCACCTAACAATTATATGGTTAAAAAATCTTTTCTTGGAGAGAAAAAAAAACAAAAAAATTTTCTGTTGATAAATATTTTGCAAAAAAAAAAAAAAAAAAAAAAAAAAAAAAAAGTAAATACTAAAATGAAATAAACATTTTCATTTTTCAAGGTAGTTTTTTTTTTTTTTTTTTTTTGGGGTTATTTGCATTTGTATTTTTTTTTTGTTTGTTTTTTTTTTTTTCATTAGTCTGCGTCTGTTACGCCACTCGGCTTACACCGATGATTGCCGGTCTCGCTTGATTCATGCTTGACGGGAATTCACGAGAATTCGGGTCAAATTATGCAAGAGTACCCATTTCTTTCACTAATATTGACGATTCGCATAAGGATTCAGCTAAAAATTGAATCATAAGAAAGTCTTTAAAAATATCTTAGTGACCCCTGAAAATTTAGCTTTTTTTTTATATAATTTACATACGCACCCTCAAACCCATTGTCCGATTTCTTACAATACAGAGCTAACCCCTTTTTGTTAGTTGAAAAAAAAAAAAAACATGGAGTTTACACCTGATGAAGGTTTCAACAACCAAAGCATTGTGCTAATAACGTCCAATATGAGAATAATTGTCTGAACAATCAAAACTATACAAATATTTATGTACTCTAACAATGTGGCTATTTAAATACTTGATTGTATAATAAGAAAATATTAGGAATAGACATGTATATAAGTATATATTTTTTGAAAGCTGAAATCAATCACAGCAAGTTTCCATCACATCAAATCATTAACACACAAATAAAATTCAAAATACATTTGATCTCAGCTGAAGATGAAATGTATTTCAAATTCTTACACAAAATCAATAAATCAATGTAAACGTTGGCAAAAGCAAAAAAAAAAAAAAACATTTACCACAAACTAAAAGAGAATCAAAAAGAAAAAAATGCTTTCTAAAAATATATTTTTTATGATTCAAGCTTTTTTACTATTGTTAATAAAATATTTTTAAAATGATAGGAAGACAAACCTATTTTATTGTTTATGTAAGTTGAAATGGTATTTTCCAAATGTGTATCAGCATATCGACATTCTTATCAGATGCAGTTCAAGCAAACAGACAAAAAATATGAACCAATTTAAGATACAAACCTTATTAACTCCTTTAATAATGTGAATACAAGTCTAAACCAAAACACAGCATTATACACAACATATATAAACACATATACTACACGTATATACAAGCACCCCATTTCACTTCTTTCATTATAGATGAAGATTTCACGTTTTTTATTTTTCTGACAGAATAACATCAAATGTGAATTAAGGGTATTTTAGTAATTATATGTGTGCGCATGTACACACAATAATACTCACCACAGGACAGGTAAAATACTCTAAACTTTGCACTACTTTTATGTCATTTAACAATGATTAAAATGATGATACTAAACATTATGTATAGAATCTTTATTAGAATTTTGATAAAAATACATTATATGATTTGGATTCTAAAAAAAAATTTTAATTTAAAACTTAAGTATAATGGGCCTTATGAAAAACTTTAAATTAAGAGAATCTTGCTTTTAATGAGTATGAATACTATTTAATGTAAATCTGAATTATTTAAATTTTCATATGAAAATTTGTGCCCATATTATGCCCCTTAAAAACCCTTTAAAATATGTTAAGGAAACTCCAAATAAAAAACTTCAATTTGAGAAATATTAATGGCTCTTAGCTATTGTATCACAAAAATCAAATGTACCTAAAGTTTTACAAAGCTTTTCTATCCCTTAACATAAAACTAAATTAAACTAAATATAATGCAGATTACTCACCCTTAATTTGCAAATAATTCAAACAATCCATTTTTTACTTTCTACCACTTTCACCAGCGTGTGTTGCTTAATGTCCTTCTCTCAAATGTCTATTCTATATATTGTCTACCACTTGTTAGGACCCAAGAGAAACTTGTGTACAGGCGAAATCCCCTTTGCAGAATTTATAACTTTACGAAATGACAGTTTCTCCCTACACTGCTCATAACACAATAATAAAAAAAGAAGGAAATATAAAATGACGTTTCGTCTGTGAGAGTTACGGACCCTTAGTAACATATGGTTTGGTTCAGATCAGTCGTTCTCATGAAACAATCAAGTGATGCATAAAGATGACAAAACACATTGACAATCATGGATCTACAAGAATATTTTTAGGTATAAATATAGCGGTTAATTCCCCCCACCAAAAAAATTTTTCATACATTGAGTCAATGGCTGAAAGAAGGGGGTGTGAACGCAAGCAGAAAAATGAGAATTTTCTGATATTATGAGAAATCATTACGCCAGCTGACAAATCAGAACATTTAAACATGAATGCCATGAAAAAATCAGTTTGGCTGTTTACCAGGTATCGGGCAGGTTGGATGAAGGGGTGGGGTGATGGGAGATATAAAGTATTTAGTTGACACAAGTAGTAATCCAGATATGATAAAAGGATGAAAAGAAGTAACATGTCCGACTCCAAAGTTTCTGAAAACTTGCTAAACAATAATACAATCCAGGGATAATCCAGTCTTTCCCTCATTTCCCTTTTCAACAGAATTAACATTGTTCCTCTCCAGTAAATATTCCCATTGGCTTTTTCTCTGAGAAATAGTCCCTCGTGGTGGAGCGGTAGATCAAATTTTCCATTATAGGTTTAATTTTCATGACTATTTGTCACTGGGTTGGATGTATCATTACAATGCAGACGGATGCATTTTTTGTCTTCTAGAGATTCTCTATCTCTTTGCCATATATACCACATATCATTCCTGATAGATCTGATCGAAATTCAAATATGAATTTTAAGTTCTTCTGTGGTTCCATGCGATACTGTAAAACCTGCAATCAGCTTCGCCCTGTTTCTCAATCACCTCCAGGTGAGTCAAGTTGCGCACACAACATTTGGGGGTCGACATACTGTGGATTTGCATCTTATCGACCACACTACAATAGCGTGATCAATAAGATGCAAGGCTCCCCCCACCCCAAAAAGCTGGCTAAATCTCAAATACTTTTTCTGAGCACTTTCTGTGCACGTGGCATTTTTTTTTTTTTTTTTTTTTTTTTTTTTTTGCACCAACACTGTTCCTTTTGGAATTATTTCACTTCCTTTCTTTTTACTTTTAGGAAGGGGGATGGCACAAAAAAAAGAGAGAAAGAGAGAGCAAGAAACTGTGATAGGGATGTGGGCAGAGTTATATATCTGGATCATTTTCATTAAGGTTCTATATTGTGGGTGCTCAGAGGAAAGAGGAAGTCCCGGCTGCCTGTTGGTAGAGGGTGGGGTATCTGATTTTCTGGCATTATAGCCCAGTCACAATTTTTTTGAGGATAAATAAGATAAAAAAAGAAAAAGATTTGAATAGTCCATTATAAAAAGGAAATACCACCACTGGTAGGAACACTATTTAACTCATGGTTGGAGAAGAAAAGAACTATAACAAAATAACTACACTGAACTAGTAATTTATTTAAAATTATTTGATAATTGTCATTCATTAAAATGAAATTGTAAGAAGGAATCAGTTAAAAAAATAAAATCAATTTGACCAACTTATTAAAAAATAGCAAGATATTTATAAAAATCAATAATCAACTTAACCAACAAAAACATGTGTGTAATTGTGAAGATCAAATGCAAAGATCACAAGTAATGTTGATAGAAATGTTTGAATATTTAACAGAACAATTTTAAATACAAGAATATTGAATACAAATCCTACAATATATTGTGTCAGACATTCAGGTTTTACAAAAGCAAAAAATATTTGAAATTTTACTAAAATCATAAATATTTAACAATAACGATAGGCTTAGCAAAAATATCTGCTGTGGATATATTTTCTGGATTCTTTTTTTCACCCACAATCAGGGGATTTCAAACCCCAGAAAACCAACGAGTGCATGTTTATTTTTTTTTTCTTTTAAATAAAAAAGAACAAATGTCAAAAATAATTTTATTTTTGTTTTGTATTTAAATTTGACATTTTTCATACTAGAAAGCTATATCCACAATTGAACTTAGAATAAAAAAAATGATTGACATATAATTTTGCCTAAATATTACAGATCAATTGACACCTACTTCTGTTCACTGAAGTCCTTGCTCATGTCAATAACCAAGAAAACAAATATCAGAATAAAAGATTACCATAATTTATTAGGTTTCTTTTCTAGGATCAAATATTTTCTGGGCCAGAAAAAGTTCTTTTACATTGAAATCAGTTGAAAAAGTTACATTTTTTATGCAATTTTCCTGTTACACTTTCAGAAGAAAAAATAAAGTAAAAATACCTAATTATATAATAGTAATATAGATTAAACAAATTAGTATTTCCATACAAAAATAATATCTAACTTAATTATTCATGAGATAGAACAAAAAACGTAGGATCCAACTTTAAAAAACATTATATTATAGGTATAACATAAGTAAAAATTCAAACAGAAAATAATTTAAATATTTCATTCAGTTAATGATAATGCATTAAAAGATTTTGGATACTTGTGCATTTAACAAACCAGACATAACTCAGCATTTGCTCGGCTTTGTCCAGCGCATGACGTCAACAGCCGGATAAAATCGAGCGTTGCCGATAAAATAAAAACAACACTACAACAAAATAACTGTACAATGAAATTGTAAAATGTAGAAACATAAAAAAATTAAATAAGTAAAAAGCAAAAACCTACCATTCATTTATGTTTTTTTTTTATTATTATTGTTTGAAATTGTTTTCTGTTTTCAAAATAAATACATATAAAACAAGTTTTTTTTTTTGTTAAATAATAGGAAACTTTTTTTTTTTGTCTGAACTGGTTTTTTTTTTTTTTCAATTTTTAACGTAAAAAACATATTGTCTATGTCTTAAACACGTAAAAGTTAATATTTTTTTTTTGCAACTCTTTATGTCAAATAAATGGAAAAAGCCTAAAAAAGGGCAATAAAAGCATTTTGGTGGGGGGGGGGCAGGAACAAGGATTATTTGTACATTTTTTTTCGCCAGAAACAAGGACTTTTTTTTTTTTTGCCAGAAACAAGGATTTTTCTTTTATTTATTAGTGGAAGGAGGGTTTCGGCATTCCTATTTGGTACAGTGACCAAGAAACCCTCCTTTTCGGCAGGGGTCGTATCCACCGAAGACCCAGACCGGTGTCAGAAGTCTGCCGACGTTGTGTTTTCTGCGGTTAAAAACAGACTTGTCGATTTCTATCGTATGGCCTGGGCTTACAATCTGCCAGGGATTCCTAAGAAAATAGTCCCTGCATATATCACGCAGGAAAATTTTCCAATCCACAATTGTGTGGCGAGAACGTAACCCACATTCGCGATGGAGATTTTTTGTAGATGCCATCTCGAACGCCCATAAGTATATTATTTTTATTATACATGCGATGGTTAGTCGGGATTTTGAGAAGAAGGTCCCAATCCTAATGGAGGTCCATTGACGACATGTTACACTTCTACACCTCCAACCGTAACCGTCGGAAAGGCTTGTTCTCTTTGCAAGTACACAATCCTGGCCAAAATGTAAACACCTTTTCTCTTCTGCCAACAATTTCCGTTGCTGGCAAAAGTTTAGTGCAGCCTCTGGGGTCTGGAGCTGGTCCGCAAGGTTTGTAATATTCATTATTATTTCGTAAGTTATCTTTTTAAAACAAATTTTTTTTTAACTCTCTTCAAATAAGCGTTTCTTGAGTTGTGACACTCTTCCAATTGATAGCGAAATTCTCGTCTGCTTAATCGGCAACGCTCGGTTATATCCGGCTGTTGACGTCATGCGTCGGACAAAGCCGAGCAAATGCTGAGTTACGTCTGGTTCGTTAAATGCACATTTAACAATTTCAAAGTTCTGTCAATTGTTTTGTTGTTGATTTTTTTAACAACAATTCAATATTCAGTATTCAGTATTAGTGTATCCTACCTAGAAGATCAAGGAATTAGCTTTCCCTAAGAAAGATCGCCCATATTTTTTTAATGTAAACAAATAAATTATTTGTTTTTATTTTACTTTTCTAAAACAGTCATCCATGTACACGTGTCTCGCTGTTCTGCAGCTCATCAGCATAGCTTGACTGCACTAGGGTTCATATAATTCAATTCAACAAAACTGTTTTGCATAAATTTTATATAAAAATTGGTTTTCTCAAGTTAAAATAAAACTCATTTGTGAGTGCAAAATGTGTAAAAGAAAAGATTTCAAAAATCAATTACAAACCATCTGACATGATTCGTTCAGCTTTTGATAGCATCATGAACTGTGATTGTGCATTCAAAATTAATCAGGAAATAAACACTTGCTGATATGAACACGATAAATCAATAATCTGATCATAACGAAACAAATATTAGAAACAATACCGATAAATGATTAGACTGCTAATTAGGTAACAAACTGCTAACATAAAAAAAAAATTTGGTGAGGAATTCTATCCTGCAAAGTCAAGACAGCTGCAATGGAGAAAGAGAGATGAATATAACAAAAACTAATACATGCAGTCAAGAAAAGAAACATTAATACAGAAATCACTACGACCAGAATATAGAAAAGATGACAACAATAAGATGGTTACATGCTTAAAAAAAATACATTTATATTCATGTTATTTTGATACAATATGAAGTTATGTTTTAATATTTAGTACATGTTCCATACATTTGTCTGTACTGCTTATTGTGTTCAGGATGTGCTATTTTTTATTTTATGTCAATTTTTTTTTTTAAGTTGAAAATTCAATCCTCAGCACAGGTGGTATTAAAAACATAATCAAGAATTATTGAAAATTTCAACCTGGTCATGGTTGGTTGATAGAACCCACTTCCCCATGGATTAAATAATGGTTCCAATTCAAACGTCAGTACAGATTCCCATGTTCAACATATGCACCTAAGAAAAAGTCTGCAGTTATATAGACCAAAGACAAGATGAGAATAGTAGTTTGAATAATCCAAATATAAATTAGAAATATGAAAAAAACATAAAATAAACATAAATATAAAAAATAATCTTCTCACTAAAATAATTTTTGGAGTAGAATTAAAGATATGAGCCAGATTACTTGGATCAGAATATTGCATTTTCATCAAAGATAGAATACTTGGTCAAATTCAGTTGTAAAAGGTACCCTCTTCTGGAGGTTGAAGATTCAATCCTCATTGCAGGCGACACTCAAAATTGCAATTGCGAATCACTTAGGACTTCTATCCAGTCATGGCTGTTGGAATGAGGATATTATCTTCATAGATTAAATAAAGGGTTCCATTCAAAATTCGTGCAGATTCCTGAGTTCAGAGAAAAGATTCCCAAGTTTGACAAGATTCAGTTGAAGAAGGTCAGAAGTTACATTGACTGAAATGTTGTACAAATTGCATTCAAAATTAGAACAGTTGTCCAAAGAATCCAAATGATATGAATATGGAATTTTTATTATTTTTACAATTTTCAGTTTGGCCTTCTTCAAGAAACTGAACAGATTTTTGGAAAATAACCATAAAAATGTTAACTCTATAAAAAGGTCATTTTGTGTCAGATTTTTTTACCCTTGTAATACTTAGAAGTTTGCTATCTATGAGAAATTTTGTTATATTTGAAAAACAATCAGAAAAAAACATCAATCTCACTTATTGTTGGGGTACAAAATAAACTAGTCTATTCATTTTTTTTTTTGTCTTAAAAATAAAACTTCAACATGTCTCAAACATTTATTTCTAAATATATTTTGTACCTTTATTACTAAATAAATTAATGTTTACATTATTTTTATGTGTTAAAATGATAATTCTATGTTAATTTCTCTTTTGGCAGTGTCAATTTTTACATAGCCTCTTCCTCATAATTTCAAACACTTTTCAGTGAAAGTAAAAAATTTCACTAATAATGCTGATAATTAAAAGCTAACCATCAGGTCTCTCGACTGTTAGCTTGAAATCAACATTTTGTGAATTACGTTTACTTTGAAAATAAAAAACTTTTCTGTTTAAAATTAATATGGTTTGTGATTCTTTAAAAAAACTTTCTTAAAAAATATTAGTTTTCAAATATGAATTGTCAAACATGAATTGTCGTAATAAATGACTTTATAGCTGCCAATTAAAAAATAAATAAGATTCTATTCTTTTAAGTGATTAAAAAAAAATTAGAAAAAATTATAACAAAAATAATTTAGAATTAGAGTGGGGGGATCAGTTTTACATATAAATTTAATGTATAATGATTCTACATTTCCCCACCATTACTGCCTTTTAAAGTAATTAGTACTCCAAATTTTGTTGATATTTTTTCAATTTGAAAAATTAGTATATATAATTAAAAATTACACTATGCTACTAAATCTAAGTCCGAGTGACAAGCTCAACTCCTAAAAGTGCGTCCCTTGAACTTGTCAGATCATTAACCTTAAATCTGAGTGACACTTCCCACTCAAAAAAAAAATCTTTAACCCTACCACTAACCCTAAATCTGAACGGCCCTTACTTCAAAATAAAAAACCTTTCATAATTCTACTACTCTAAGTTTTAGTGGCAAGCCATCCTACAAGTTGTCTTAAGACCACACATTGTCTAAAAAAATTTATTTAACTCTAAAAAAAAAAAATAAATAAATAAAAAAAAATAATGCACGCTCTCATAAAATATAAATTAACAGCTCTAAAACGCTAAAATGGCCTAGAAATGGAGGATTATTTTACATTAAATTTATATGTAAGACTGATCTTCCACTCTAAAATAGTTTTTGTCTCTTTATTCCAAGTTTTCACTGTGTTCACATGTAATTGCTCTTAGCACTACCACTAACCCGAAGTCCAAGTGGCAAGCCGCCTTCTACAAAGATCTTAAAAACACACATAATTGTTTAAAAATAAAAAAAATCCACAGGATTAATTTCGATAGAAAAAAAATATGGTAAACTGCCCTAAAACGTTAGAATGACCCTAAAGTCTAAGATTATTTTATATTAAATCTTTATTTATGTTGTTTCTTTTTTATTTTAACCAAATTTTTCAGTGTGTTCATTTGTAATTGCCTAAAAACAGGGAGAATTACATATTTTGGGGAGACAGATGGGGTGATTTAGCCATTGTTAATCTACAATAACACCAAAGAAATCTTGCAATATATTTATTTCTAACGGTCTTAGTATTAGAGTTCAGTTTCCTGTAGATAAAATCCATTACAATTTAACTAGAGTTCTCTAGAATTTTTATGGTATTACTACATATTTATGTATATTTACTGCAGATTACTTGAAAACTGTTAATTTCTGGTGATTTTCAGTGCCATATTTGGATTCCTTGCACAAATTCTTGTCTGAGGAAGGTCGGAGGATGTAACCTCTGACCTTCTCTGTACTAAAGTTTTCTGTAAGGACTCAAGGTGCAATGATTGGCTAAAATGTTTTAAGAATAATGTCCAAGATGGAGCATTAATTCAAATAATCCCAGTTATCATTCCTTATCTAAAAAATTCCAAAACATAAGAATTCTGTTTGTTAAATTGTGATTTTTATTCTATTTTCTTGGCTTATCTACAGTAAACTTTAATTGAAATTACTTTGCAGAAAAACGAACAAAATTAGGGTCAATTTGTATAAAATTTATTGAATCAAGTTAAACGTCTTTACATGCTAAAAAGATAATGATTGATAAATAATAAAATTCCAAGTTGATTTACTATTTAATCAAAAAAATGAAATTGATATGTTCAATGAATAAAAAAAATAACTAAATTCTGCAGCTGCAATTTTTTTAAGGAGGGGTTCTTTTGTTAAACTATTTCAATAAATATGTTCTTTAAAAAATTAAGCATGGATTTTATTTAAGAAATTATTCATACAAGTAAATCAGAATATAATCAGTTTTAAACTAAAATCAATTAAAAAGAGTGGCATTTCTCTCTCTCTCTGTGTGTGTGTGTGTGTGTGTGTGTGTGTGTGTGTGTGTGTGTGTGTGTGTGTGTGTGTGTGTGTGTGTGTGTGTGTGTGTGTGCATAATATGGAGAAGGCAGAATAATTATTTTTACAGAATTTTAATAAGTAAAAATGTTTCACATACGTTTGTTTTATTGAACTATTTCATGAAATGATGGAGAAAAATAATCGTATAAGTTTCTATTTAATACATTATATGAATAAATAAACATTAAAGTAACATAAAAAAAACAACAAATGATTAAGAAGCCAAAATTTTCCTTAGATGATATCAGTGAATGCCATCTTTAATGGACACATGGAAAAATGTTTCAATAATAATACCAAAACTAATTGTAAAAGGAGCATCAAATAAAGAGAAACTTAACAGAATAAAATATTGGGAATTGCTTAAGACAACCATGCTGGTAAAAGAGAGAACTGGTTAAAGATATAAAAATAACTTTGAAAAAAATATGTAAGAAATAAAAATCACATGCTGTGAGTAGTAAGGAAACCAACTACTCAAAACAATAGCAACAACAACAGAATGACACAACTTAGTAAGACTTGGTGGCACTTACCTTCCACTTTAAGGGACAGAACAGAAGCAAAAAAATACATAAGTTAAGATGCAAATCTAAAATATATCTAAGAAGAGAAAGAGGAGAAGAAAAGGTAGTCATGGAAGAAGGAGGGGAACAGATAGAAAGGAAGAAAAAAGTTAGGGTTTTCATTGGATTAATTTAGAGATCAGATTTTTATTTCTTTTGAAATACATTTTTCTGAAAATGTTTATTCCAACCAAGAATATTGGAACAATAATCAGAAGAGAAGGAAACCAATCTAGTGGAAAACATTTTATTTGATAATGCATTGAATTCATTTTTAACTTTCCAATTAATTTGATGCATATAAGAAATCATTTTTATCAATACATGAGTAAAACTTAGTAGGAAAATAATACACTTATGGAAAGCTACACAGAAACCGGTTTCATTTAAAAAGAAATAATCAGGTGAAATTTAAACTTGTGATTGTCTTCAGGAATAAAACAAATGTTTCTCTTTAGCTCACTTGCAAGAAGTATATTTCTATACTATTAATATATAGAGTATTTAAAAATATTGTGTTTTTAATGTCATTATAAAGGTTTCACACATTCCTGCATTTGTCAGATGGTAATGATGCATGAATTTGATCCCAAATTTATTTATTATGCCTTGTGATGGTCATCAGAATGCTGGTAATTGCATTAAAAACTATATAATCATTTTAAATACTGCTAAGCTCTGCTTGAGAAGTCATTGAACACTGTATACAAATGCAAATCGAAAACTCTGAACCAGCTAAAAGAGATGATTTTCACAACCATATCTATATATATTTCAGATATATACACATGATAAGACTGATATGATACATTGTGCATAAATTTTCAGCATTTACTTCAACAGTACTCAATACATGAGTTGAGCAAAGAGGTAGTAGTAGTATATATATATATATATATATATATATATATATATATATATATATATATATATATATATGGTAATTAAGCTATACAGATGCATCTATAGTTCATCTCTCCAGGGAATCATTGAACAGTGAAGTGAACAGATTTTTGTTATTGTTTTTAAGTAGTGTTTAATCTAAATAATCAGATTTAAGATCATATCTCATGGGCTAATGTTTTCATTGAAAGGAATGAAATATGGACACTTCTGTGTAGCTTAAACACATAGACAAATTTTCATATTATATTTTCTAATACTAATATATATATATATATATATATATGAAACTGATTTTTAATTTAATTAAAATTTGTTTTTTAAAAATTTTTTTTAAATTTTAAATTGAAAATCACTTTACTTAATATTGAATTAGCTCTAGGACATTTAACTATCGAGCTTATTATATATCTAAATTACAACGAGCATTTCCTGTATTTTAATTAAACTAGTAATTTCACTGTTACATTAAAATACACTTAGCTCTTTAGACTATTATTCTAATCTCCTTTAAATTTATATATATATATATATATATATATATATATATATATATATACACACACACACACACACACACACACACACACACACACAGTTCCATTTTATGTGTATAGTTCAATCATAAAGTAAAAACAATTAATTTTAATAGTTTAGTTACATTCCATTTGATAAAATATCCAACATAGAAAAAATTACACAGATAAGGACATTTAATTGTTTTTAGAAAACTAATCTGTATAAAAATGAATTGGTGTCCTTTATCATATATATATATATATATATATATATATATATATATATATATATGAAAACAATAGGAGTTGGAAATGAAGACACAGAACTATATATTAGTGGATATAGATTGGTTCATTTATTCAATAAGGGAATACAATCAGTTAATTGGGGGACAGAAGGTACTCTTTACACCAAGGCATTTCAAAGCCTAATACTTCTCATCAGAAGAGTAGAGAAGATGCTAGGTAACATAGTGGGGATGCGGCGTCTAGCATTGGATTCAGGATACTACTTTCCGAAATTTTTGTTTCTGCCGGCTAACCCCATTGTATATGTGTATACGTGAGTGTATGCATATATATATATATATATATATATATATATATATATATATATGTGTGTGTGGGTGTGTATATGCATGTGCACTACTCTAATCCCTTATACCTCATTTAGGTATCCAACTCTGCCCCCTTTTAACGAAACCAATAATTTTTTTTTTTTTTTTGTTCTTTTATCTTATTTTATATTTTTATTTTTTTTATCGCCTCTTCTTTCTTTTTTTGTTCTTTTTACTTCACCCTTCACCCTCTATCCCTTAAATATATTACATGTGTCTTGGACCTTTATCTGTACCCCTCAATTTTATGCAACTTCTAGTCATTATTACTAATTTTATTATTAATACTATTATTATTGGTGTAAATATTATTATTATTATTATTTTTATTATCGTCGTCATTACTATTATTATCGCTACCATCATTATAATCATTTTTATTGTCATTACCATCGTCGTTATTACTGTTGTTATTATTAATATTATGGTTAATAGTAAAATTCCCCCTATTACTCCACCACACCAATCATCCATATGCAAAAATCTATTTTTGTCCTGTTAGACACCTCCAAAGAATTTGCCACCCTATCTCTCTACCTTTGCCTTATAAAAAAGAAAACATAGAAATATTGCCACATATTACCTAGCATATAGTATACTTTGAAATCCAGTATTATAGCCTTAATATATGCACCCATTTCGCCTTAAATCACTACCAAATATCCCTCCCAAAATTATACACTAATTCATAGTGCTGTTGTCATCTTGCTTGCATCTGTAAAAAAATGCCCCTCCATAGATAATAGACACCTTACACGCTGTTAAATTAGAACCACCACACACCCAGTTAAGCCTCAACTTTAATCCTAAAACATATACTACATGCACTTAAGACAATGAAAAAGACTTTATACACCTTTCTGCATTACACTATATATAATATGCTCCTCTTTTATTAAGAATTCAACCCCCCTCCAAACATCATCTATAATTTTAATTTGTTTTGATCTATTTCATTCTTAATTAATCAAACGCTAGACGCTTAATTAATCAAACACTCCTTTATTAAGAATTCGACCCCCCTCCAATCATCTATAATTTTAATTTGTTTTGATCTATTTCATTCTTAATTAATCAAATGCTAGACGCCGCATCCCCACTATGTTACCTAGCATTTTCTCTACCCTTCTGATAAGAGGCATTAGGCTTCAAAATGCCTTCGCATAATGAGTCTCTTCTATCCCCCAACTAATCGATTGTATTCCCTTATTGAATAAATGAACCAATCTATATCCACTAATATATAGTTCTGTGACTTCATTTCTCACTCCTATTGTTTTCATATATAAGCTCCAAAGATACTTGTTGAGCTTTATATTGTCCAGATGAGTCTCTTCTCATAGAAGTGAGCTTGCTCTTTTCCTCTAACGCTCTACGTTATATATTATATAATATATATTATACATATACATATCATATACATAATAAATATATATATATATATATATATATATATAATATACATAATATATATATATATAAATATTATATATATAATATATATATTATACATATACATAATATATATATAAATATTATATATACCTAATATATATATTAGACATAATATATATATATTAGACATATACATAATATATATATATTAGACATATACATAATATATATATATATATTAGACATATACATAATATATATATATATATTAGACATATACATAATATATATATATATATATATATATATATATATATATATATATATAATATATGTATTAGACATATACATAATATATATATATATATATATATATATAATATACAGGGTGGTCAAAAAGTCAGGTAACATTTTAAAGAAAAACGATATTAGCAATACACGTATATTTAAGTACCATACATTGAAATATAAAATGAAACAAACATGAAATATGTTTATTTTGTTAATTGTCGTCCATTTCTCTCTATCAATCACTGGAAGCGATTAACCACTGATTGTGTAACACATGTAATCATGTCAGCTGATATCCGCGCAATCTCCTCTTCAATAAATAACTTTAAAGACGCTATTGTATCAGGCTTCTTGCCATAAACGCTATCCTTTATATAGCCCCAAAGCCAGAAATCAGGAGGGGTAGTTTATATATTACACTCAAATATTTAAACAAATAATATTAAACGAATAGAGATTATAATGGATCATATTGTTTTTTCTACCTTTAACATGTTACCTGACTTTTTGACCATACACACAACAATGCACATACATATACATATATACATATATATATATATACATATATATACATATATGTATGTGATCGTTTATGTATATTCATGTTTATTTAATTTATTTATTTGTTTTTTTTCCTATTGTTATTGTTAGTTTTAAAGCTATTTTGTATCGCTATCCTAGAGTAAGTTTTATTTTGTGAACACAGTTGTTTGCTATTTCCCACCTACAGTTTAATAGATTTTGAGGTTCTTTAAAGTACAGGACAGAAAATTTTTCATGGAAGCATAATTTACATGGGTCGTCTAAATGTCTGCATGTGGTAGCTTGTCTCATTATTTTCCATTCGACTACCGGCGAATGTCCGCTTTCTTTGAGTTCCCAGTATTTATTCGCTAGTGTTGTTTTTATACGGTGTTTTTTATTTTTGAATGTGCTTTTGTGGTCATAGTATCGGGTTTTGAAATCTAAGGAAGTCATGCCTATGTAATATTTCTTGTTATTCGGGTTTTCTTTCGAAAATATTGTTGCTTGATAAACTACGCTTTTTGTTAAACATTTATTTTGGACTGGGCAAAGTGTGCAGTGTCTACAATTGCATTTATCTTGATAAACTGTAGGCGGGAAATAGCAAACAACTGTGATCACAAAATAAAACTTACTCTAGGATAGCGATACAAAATAACTTTAAAACTAACAATAACAATAGGAAAAAAAACAAATAAATAAATTAAATAAACATGAATATACATAAACGATCACATACATATATGTATATATATGTATATATATATATGTATATATGTATATGTATGTGCATTGTTGTGTGCACATAGGTATATTTATATGTAAAAAAAAAAAAAAAAAAAAAAAAGGAGAACGACCACCTAAAACCACTAACCTAGTTCTAAAACAGATCCTTTGTTTGATAAAATGCATGCCCATTGGCTGGTAGGAAGGGGCGCGGTGGATACTAGAAAGCTGATTGGCCGACTAGAAATCCTCAACATATATAAAAACAAGAAGCAACGACAGAATTCGCGCATAAGCCTGACGAATCCTATAGTTGGATGAAACGCAGAATATTCAGTGTAGCTTAATCGCCATATATATTTTATAAATTACTAACTAGCTCTACCTACGTATTGAGCACTTTTGAAGTAAATACTTAAAGTTTACGCATAAATCTATACTTTCATATATTAAATTTATGCGAACAAATGAAGTAGTTATAATATGTATAATATATATATATATATATATATATATATATAATATGTATAATATATATATAATATGTATAATATATATATATTATATATATATATATATAATATGTATAATATATATAATATATCAACCCTTAATTCCAATATAAATATAAAAGGATTAATATTAAATTCATATTAAGGAAACATATCATCCTAATAATGATAAAAGACAGGAATAAACATATTCAATATAAAGTAACTGTATATTGCAAAGTAGAATTAAGATTATCTTTAAATCCAAACTTAGCGAATAACTAATAAAGGTGTATATCTGGACAAATGTAACAAACATATAAAAATAAATATAAGATTTAATCTTGTTGCTTTTATTAAGTTACATAAGTTTCATCGTCAACAATAGAATGAGGAGGGGAAAAAAACATGCAATTTGCCTTGTGAAAATCTAAGTAATAATTTCAGCCATATTAATCCACAAAAGCTTGGATAAAACATTAAAAGGACAGCACTCATTCCAATAGCTTTATTCATCCTAAAAGCGTTTTCCTCAATGAATAAAATGCATATCTTTAAATCTAAATTCAATATTAAAGCCATATTAATGTGGGTGTGCTATTATTAAACTTTAAGTTTTAGATTAAAAAGCACTTTACATATTTACACTTCTAACGACTTTTAGATTTTCAAGCAACAGTTTTTAACACTAAAATTGCAATAATCATTCTAAATAAATTGGAAAATCTAATAGATTAAAATCAGGAAAGTGTTGTCAGTCAATAATGCATGGTAAAAATGGCTAACTTTAAACAAAAGATTGTTTATGATCAACTTAGATGGAGCATTTTATGAGACAGGCAAAACTCACTCAGTTAAAACAAAATGTATATACATATATACAGGGTGGAACGATAAAATTTTCGCCCTAGAAAAAATATGATTCCATTTCCATTTGATAAGAACCTGTTTTCTTTTCTTTGCTGCAGACCATCTACTAGTTAGCCAGTTGTGTACAAATCCCAAGAGTTAGAGGAGCATTCTATCATATCTGAAAGTGACACAATATTCAACGAGCAAAATCGTAGATGCGCTGCTGTATGACTCATGCTCTCTACCGATCCAAGTTATGACAATAGGACCATTACCAGCACCTCAAAATGCCTAGGGTGATGAAAACAAAGTTTCCAGCCACAGTTATAGTCTCTGGTGTGGTTTTAAATGAGGGCCACATCATGCCACCTCACATCTTCGAAGTCGGCTTGAAAGTCAACACCAAAATGTACCTGATGTGCTGAAGAGTGTGGTGATTTCTTGGTGCAATTGAGTGGCCGCTGACAGATCCTGGGTCTAGCAGCAGGACTCAGCACTGACCTACATATCCAAAGAGACTCAAGCTTGGTTTCAGAAGGAGTGCTATGACTTTGTACTTTTCTCTCACTGGCCCCCACCTCCTCCCCAACCTGAACCAGTTGGATTACTTCGTTTGGTCATATGTCAAGAACATCACCAACATGACCTCCCACAACACCAAAGCCAGCCTGATCGCCGCAATCCGCTGAGTATTCACTGCGCTTCCACCAATGCTTGTGGAAAAGATATGCTCCCAGTTCTGGACCCCCTATCGAGGCAGTGAGTGAGGCTGAAGACAGATACATTGAATAGATGTCAACTCTACTAAATAATCATGTTACTGGAATTGATTTTTTAAATAGAAGTCTTAAAATAAAGCTGTAGTGTTGTTTTCTTTAAGGTGACAATTTTATTGTTCCATCCTATATGACAGTCACACAGTAAAATATCTGCCATACCTTACATCCTAACCCCAAAAACTACATTTTTCATTTATTTTCCTATTTCCGAGAAAAGATCCATAGTTTTATAATTTTTCAAAGATAAAACAATATTACCAAATTGATATTAAGTCAATAAAACTGTTTCAATGACTTATCATAAACAACACTGCAAATGCCTATCAACATATTTGATTCAACAGATTCAACATACAAAGTCTATTTAATATTTCCTTCATACAATCAGTGTGATAATACGGATTTTGTGACCAAGGTGATACTGTCATCCATGGTCCATAAAATACTTTCAAAATAGTTTAATAATTAAAACGGTTAACAACATAAAATATATCATGTCACAAATAATAATTATAAATATGGAGGAGGGGTAGCATCTTACAAAATTCACGAGCTGTATCCTAAAAGTATCAGGATAGGTGATCATTTCCTGATCCTCCATGCTCTAAATCTTTCATGTATAGCTTCAAACACCATACACTGGTAAACCAACTCAGTTGGCGAGCAAATCTCATAAAAGTACCTATTGTTTATGGAAAGCTAAGCTTATCTTGTATAACTATGGTTGGTGAAAGAAAGGGTATCCAACCCTAAGAGCATGCTCCATATATAACTGACAAACAGCAAGCAATCCAATTAAAAAAAATATCCAAACCAACAAAGATTTGAAAATAAAATTTTAACAGATAAGCAAAAATTGCATTCAAATATAAATTAAACTATAATAGATTATTAAGAGATAGTAAGCTTTATCTTGTTCTATATTTGAACTTCTAATGATTAATTGTATAATTATGAAGTTTTCTCTTTAAGATCTCTGGAAAAGGATTTGGAAACATGGTTTATTTATTTTTAAGCTAGTGGAAATTCTATATTTTTATTTAATTTAAATTATTAAATAAAAAAAGACCCACTAATTGATTTCTAGTTCACCAAATATAATTTACCTACCTGGCATTATCACTTCAGGAAATCCCATTTTACGAGAAACTGCTGTTCCAGGCAAGACTAGATGAGGATAATCATCCCAGATCTGTATGAATATAAAGGAAAGATTTGCATCATTTTAATAAACTTAAAACTTCTTTTTCTGAACACTTAAAATCAGCTTTTGAAAATTACTGAATTGCTAAGAAACAAAAGTAATCTTGTGAGTTTAACAATATGGTAAAAAAAAAAGAGGCATTTTAAGAAAGCTTTTCTAAAAATATAGACAGACAATAAGAATTAGTCAAAGGAAAATAAAATGTCTTTAAATGAAAACATTTAGAAAGTTCTCAATGCAAGCATGTGTAATAAATCTAAAACAGGAAGTCATAATTTCAATTTATATTTGTGAATCTTTAAATTTTTACAATATATATACTTGAAGCAATTTATAAATTACTAGTTGTATCTACCCAGTGTTGTCCGGGATGCAATAAAGCCATTTTAGTTTTTAATTTTTATTTCTTTGCATATTTTTTAATTTAAGGTAGAATGTAACAATGTTGTTTTGTCGAGGTGTGGTAAATTGTATTAATACAACTTATACAATTTCAACTTTTCAAATAATGATTTTAAAGGGGGGGGGGTATTTCTAAATTACCTGTTGTAAATCTCCTTGCAAAATCTTAATCGACACAAAAAAACCTTGACCTTTATGATTGAATTCTTTGTCTGTTTTCTTAATCAGAGTTTCAAGAAATTCTCGATCACCACATCTGAAAGCAATAAACAACTCTTTATAAACATTCAATTTGAAAAATATAGTTAGCAAAAAATATAGTTAGCAAAAATATAGTTAGCAAAAATATAGTTAGCAAAAATATAGTTAGCAAAAATATAGTTAGCAAAAAATATAGTTAGCAAAAAATATAGTTAGCAAAAATATAGTTAGCAAAAATATAGTTAGCAAAAATATAGTTAGCAAAAAATATAGTTAGCAAAAATATAGTTAGCAAAAATATAGTTAGCAAAAATATAGTTAGCAAAAATATAGTTAGCAAAAAATATAGTTAGCAAAAATATAGTTAGCAAAAATATAGTTAGCAAAAATATAGTTAGCAAAAATATAGTTAGCAAAAATATAGTTAGCAAAAATATAGTTAGCAAAAATATAGTTAGCAAAAATATAGTTAGCAAAAATATAGTTAGCAAAAATATAGTTAGCAAAAATATAGTTAGCAAAAAATATAGTTAGCAAAAATATAGTTAGCAAAAATATAGTTAGCAAAAATATAGTTAGCAAAAATATAGTTAGCAAAAATATAGTTAGCAAAAATATAGTTAGCAAAAATATAGTTAGCAAAAATATAGTTAGCAAAAATATAGTTAGCAAAAAATATAGTTAGCAAAAATATACTTAGCAAAAAATATAGTTAGTAAAAAATATAGTTAGCAAAAATATAGTTAGCAAAAATGTCGTTTTTAACAAGATATAATAATATAAAATATCAGAAGTTTGAAAACAAAGAATAATCTTTAAAACTAAAAAATTCATATACACAGAAGGATGTCATGCTTTATTATGTTTTTCTATTAGTCGATAGTGTTCAAAAAATGTTTAGAAAATAATGTTTGAATAAAACTTTAAAATTGAGCTTGTGAGTGACATAAACACAATTGTCAGGTTTTATTTTCGACTAGTGAGGGGTACCCGGCATTGCCCGGATGTAGGTGTGTGTGAAAAAAACCCGAAATGTGAAAAAAACAGGTGCCCGTGAAAAAGAAAAAAAAACGAAGCCTTGACGCGCAGTTGGAAAATAGTAAAGTGTGAAAAAAAAAAACAGGTGCGCGTTTTTGATTGACGTGACGGCGATAGGTATTCAGCAGTTAGCATTTTGTGCAGGACAGTTTTTAATGAGGTCAATAAATCGGTTTGTTTGTTTTTAAAAACCCGCTCCCTGTTTATTAGGGTGAGCGTCTCGTCTCGAAATGAAAGCTACCGTCTGATATGACGAAGTCGACATTAACCAAACGTTACTTAGCTCTCTAGAGACCACTGGCTTTCGGCCAGTAATTAGAGTCGAGTTTCGCTTTTTGTTTATACCGAAAACCGAATGTAACGCGTGCGAATGCAGGAAATGTCGAATAATTAATGTTTGAAAGTCAATAAAATCAAATAGACAGGTGAGCTCCGTGGTTAAGTGTGAGATATTACAATTTATAGATGATATAAAAAGTTTTAAGTTGTAAAGCGAGCGAGTGCTTCTCTGAAAGAAGCCTTTTGTGGACATCGAGGAAAAGCGTACATACATACATACATACATTTTCGCTTTTATATATATAGATTTTTGTAAATACATGAAAGTGAGTTTTAAAATTCTAAGGGAGAGAACTCGCGTCTACAATGCCTTGTAATCAAAAGACATTTACCTTTGTTATCTAAATGAATTATACTCATAAAAACATTCAAATTATTTTAGTAGTTTATAGTTAATGTTAACTTCAATTATTTTAAAGAAAAAATTATGTAATGTAATAAAAAATCAATGAAAAAAATATTCTTAATGAAGTCTGAAAAGAAATAATTTTCACTCACGGATGAAAAGGAATGAACAGTTGTGTATCTTCATTCATTTCTCGGGTACCTTGAATTACATCAGTAATATCTAAAGCTGTAAAGTAAAGAGAATCTTTATAAAATAACCATTTAAAGTTAATGTGTATTGTTTTCTAATGTCAACATCATTGAAATGCTAATCTATTTCTTAGAAAGTCAAATAAATGAAGAAAAAACAATTACCTACATTAGAAAAATTAGTTGTAAATAAAACTAAAATACAATAGATATATTCATCAAAATGAATAGCATGTTACACAGAAGTTATTTAAATTAAACAAAAGAAATTGGCAATAACTTTCTTGAGCATTGATTTAATACCTCCTGCAATCAGGAACTGAACTCCAATAATAAGTGAAGTGAACAGAAAAAGAGAATAGAAAGCAAAACTGGTCCCTGATCATAATTCACTTTCAGGGCATTTTCCTTTATATATCAAAAATATATTAACTAATAACATAAGAGTTTTTAGGGTTATTTTGTTTTATTATTTTCTTTTTTTAGTGTGGATTGTTCTTGACAAAGCTTAAACATTCTAGCCAATTCCTCTTCTATTGTAGTAGAAGTGGCCTATACCCGAACCAGCCTACACAAATTTCTTTGAAACACTCATTAAAGACTGTCATACAAAATTCAATTAAGCAAATCAAGACAAAAATAAGTTTAAATAGTTATTTTAATACATTTTAAAAGGACAAAACATTCACAAAAAAAAATTTAAATATTGATTTTTTTAGAGATAGAAGAAATAAGAAAATAATTACTTAGTAGTTGTGCATGTCTATCACATTAAACTAATAACTAAGCTCATTTTGAATGGTTTCTGCTTCATTTTTAGAATTATATACTTCAATAAATAACCGATCTGTATTCTTCAGTCACACATAAAAATATTCTACAACTTTTGGTAGATAAATTGCTTTCAAACCTAAAATATTTTATGGAAAGTAAGTTGCTTTTATAATCAAATTCACTTGTAGAAACTATTCTAAAGTTTGTAATAAAAATAAATAAAAATGTTAATGCTTGCCCATGAGGAAAATAATTTACATATTCATTTTAAAATGATTTAAATAATTTTTATATGATGTGTAGTTTTAGTTTAAATTCATATAAATTTTAAGTATAGTGCAATTAATTACATTAACAATATCAAAAAGAATATTCATAAAAATATTTTATGAAAAAGACAATTATATTTCGAAGTAAAATGACCTAAATACTTGTATAATATTTTGCAAAAATTATGTAAGGATACGCCTTTTTTACAGAGAAAATTACCCAGATCTGAATATCTGTAAGTTAAATAAAAACTCCAGTTTTAGAATAATTATGTGAGGGGTTACTGTCTTTATAATTCTGGATATATTTTTTCATTCTAAAAATAGACAAATTGCTCTAGTTACTAACCAGCAATGCCAAATGGTCGCCGTAAACCTTGAGTTTGCTTCTTATTGTCTACATCTCGTGGATCCATTGTACCTAGTAAAAGAATAGCATTTTTGAATGGAAAAATAAACATTTTTTACATTTGTAAAAAAAATACCTGTACGATATTTTTATTTTACTAGTATTTAATATTTTTAAAAAGGAATATTTGATGGTAATATAAATTTTCTGTTGAGGACAGTTCGGAAAAGTTGCAATTTTGGAAAATGAAAGAAAGTTGCTCTCATTTGCATCATTAATAAAAAAAGATCTAATTCTGTCTTTACATTATTTGCTGTTTACAGAATTAAAATAAAATTATAGCAACACTTAATTTATCATGATAAACACACATGCAATCAAAAAAATACTTTTACCACCAAATCATCTGTTAAAAAGACATCTTCAGAAATTTACCTTTTATTTTATGTCCTTGGAGAAATATTTTCTTTTTGAAACATATTTTTTTAAGTTATATTTTTAATCCTTTTTTAGCATTAAAAATACAATTTAAAAAAATATTTTTCAAATATAAAAAGCTCCATTTTAGTATTGTGTAGACATAGAATCAAAACAACAGAATATATAGAACAGTTGATTTACATTTTTATTTTAGGAATTTACAAAAACTAATTCTATTTGTCAAATTTTTCAAATACGTAAAAGTGCATTAAAATTATTATAAATTATAACAACACAAAATGCAGAGCAATATCAATTTATAAAAAAAAATTAAACTTACCAATTCTAACAATTTGGAAGAGTAAATATATTTTATCTCGCTCTCGGTCTTTGGAACCAAGATCCTAAAAAAGAAAAAACATTTTGTTTTGTTTTTCTTTTATAAAATGCGAAATAACAAAAAATGATTTCAATTTAAATCGATAAATCAATAAACAGATGATTAAACAAAAGGTCATCAAAACAATATGGATTCGATCATTAATTGTTGTTCATTAAGAGAAAATTGTGAATAATTTACTTTTTTACTCATTCAAATATTTATAGAGCACCATTGAGATTTCATCATTGTAATAACTTCTATATTTAATTAATACATTTTAAAGGTTAGCTTTTAAATGGTATAATATAGGAACTTCAGTTTTCTAGAGTTTAAAAAATTATATAATTTTTCAACTTTGCAAAATAACATTTCAATAGGCAAATAAAGATGATATTTGTTCAAGTGTAGGCAATAAAACTAAGCAAAATAGGTTGATAACTTTGATTGGTGTGTTTTATGTCATATCAACCCCTTTTGGGTCATTAAATGTCGAAACATTAGTTGTAGTATGGTAGATGGAAGTTGAATGTCATTAATGTTTCAGAGGAACGTTTTATCTGGGTTAACTTTGCTGAAGATCTCCCTTAAGTTATTTTTCTGGTAATGTCTCAGCCGCATCTGTTCCAAGTTCACACAGTCTGTCAGTATATATTTTGTATCTCCTATTCTGATGTCACTTTGTATAGTTTATTTGCCATGATTCCTGATACCTTTTTAGGATATATCTATGTTTTATTTTTTTTATTTGTTTTACATAAGCATTAATATGTCGCTACACATTTATGAGCATGTTTTGGTCAGTTAGTTCCAAGTAACTAGAGACCTCTTCAGGCGGTGTTGCTAATATAAAAGCAAAGTCTATAATTACAGACTTTACTTTTGTAAATGCAAATGAATGTGTAGCACCATATAAATGCTTATGTAAAACAAACAAAAAATATATTTTGCCCTACTTTACAATTGAGCACTCTTGCATTAACCTTTGTCTTATCCGCATTTATGTGAAGACCAATGTCATTTGCAGACTTTTCTAGCTTACGTAACAGTGTTTACGCATTAGCAGTGTTGTTCGCGAACAAAGCAATATCGTCTGCATAATCTGCATCAGTTATGTGTGCTGATTGATGACGTCTGTTTCTGGATTCATTTAGGATGAAGCCTAGCATGTTGTGTATATCAACAGATGTGCGAAGTACAAAGTCAAGACAGACAATGAAAAGAAAAGGGGCAAGAGTATCTCCTTGTAGAACCCCAGTGCGGATGTCGAAAAACTCATTGTCCCCATCTGGGGATCTGACCATTGCTCGAGTGTGCTCATATAGCATCATGATAGCATTAACAACTTCATTTGGAATGCCATATGCTTTTAATATGCTGGCCATTTTTCTTCTATGTACGGAGTCGAATGCTTTGGAGAAATCTACAAAGATCATGACTGCCTCAATGTTTTTTGCTTTGACTCCTTCAATCAGTCACCTAACAATAAGTATTTGACTAGTAGTAGAGCGATTCTTTCTAAATCCATTTTGGTTCTTCCATCTTTGGTTGGATACGGTTAAGAAGCATAGCATTGTAGATTTTTGCTGCAATTGGAGTGAGTGTTATTCCTCTGTAGTTGCTTGGTATGCTTAGGGAAGGGAAGTATGCATCCTTCCCTCCATATATTAATAATTTTTTTGATTATATACAGAATTGCATGAATTAAGAAGTATGTCATACTTCAGGAGGTATGTTATCTAAGCCTGCAACTTTACAATTCTTGGTCTTCTTTAGTACATTTAGAAGTTCCTCTATTGTCAAATCACCCTTCTCAAATATCGAGTTCCTGTACAACAATCGGCTGAATTAGTTGGTCTGTCACCTCTGGTTTGTTTCCGAGTAGCTTTTCAAAATGTGCTTTCCATTTCGAACATGCATTTTCCGGAATGTTTGCCTTTAACTTAGCTTTGGCAGGTCGTTTGTGCCCAGATATCTCATTTACTACTTGCCAAGCAAGATAGGATTGTTATCTGCTGCATTCTGGATTCGATCTATTTGTTCTTGAACATACTTCTGTTGTTCTGATAGGTACATCATACTAAGCTCTTGAAGCGCCTGCTTCCTTAATTTTGTATTCTGTCGAGTGGGGTATTTATGTTGCTTTTTGATTATGTCTTTTAACTTTTCTCGTTTTAATATTATTTTGGTATTTTCCCACGGTACTTTTCGCTTTACCTTGGGTTTCAGAGGTATACATTTCTTTGCTGCTTCTTGGTGTGATCTAATGATGTTTTCATAGGTGGTATTAGCAGTTGGTTCTTGCTCTTGTGCTTGTAAAGCATCAATCTGTTTTGCAGTTCGAAGATGAATCTCTGATCTGATTGTCGTGTAACAACGTTGACCAGTTGTAGGGCTGTCTAGATGATTTTTTAGTTTTGTTCACTCGTAGGCTTAACTTCAACTTGGAGGTTACAATCCTATGATCAGTAGACACACCGTATAAACTGCTATAAGCTTCACAGTTATGACAGCTATTGATCCACTTCTTATTCATAAAAAGATAGTCCAGTTGTGTCTTGTCTCCATTTGGGGATTGATGGATCCAGAGCTTACCGGGTCTTTTCTGAAAACGGGTATTCATGCATTGTAGGTTGTTTTTAAGGAGAAAAGTTAATAGATACTCTTCATTTCGGTTTATTCCATCATGGAAAGAGAACGTATGCTTGTTGTCTTCCTGTCCTATGTGCATTCATGTCACCCCCGATAACCAATAAATTATGTTTGGGGATTGAGCACACTATTGCTGAGAGTTCATCGTAGAAATTCAGGATCTCTTGCTTGTCACTGACGTTGGTAGGGCTGTAGCAACAAATAACAGTAGTAGCAGGTACCACTGAAGATAGCAAGAATTATCCTTTGTGTTATCTTCTCAGCACTGTTCAATGATTTCAATGCTTGAGGGCTAAGCAGAAGTCCTACTCCCTCAATGGTACTATTTGTCGAATTTTTCCATGCTGACGCTGATACTAGTGTCCAGCTGTTACCAATTTCATGGTACTTTATGTCCATGTCTTTGTAAGAGACGGTACTCTTGAATACACACAATATCGATATTGTGTTCTTTGGATGAAGCAACAAGTTCTGATATTTCAGATGTGGGTTGAAGTGTCCGTACATTAAAGGTGGATATTTTGATGGTATGTCTACATTTTGCTAGCCTAGGTTTTGGTGCTGTAGTAAACTTGTTGATAGCTGTGGTCAGTGCCGGCACACCAAGTAGCGACCCTTGGTTACCCATGTAGCGGTCAATGCGGTATGGAATTCTGGTTTGATTTAGAGTCATATTGAATCTTTCGATAGCTCGGATAATATCACCTGTGTGAGCTACATCTACAGGCAAATCGCAGTAATTTCTCAATTAGACTAGTTGAACCTGATCGTTGATCTCTTAATGATTCTTCCGCTCAGCATCTTTTGTGCCCTGCCATTGACTGATTCTTTAGTTCTTCCGCCAAGGCGCATAACTGTCATGCTGCTCCCCATGACATTACCAGGGCTCATTTACCAGTTCAGGTTCTACATCAGTCTTCCGTTATGAGTGGTCCTACATGATTACCGTAGACTATATCCTCATTCTGCCATGATTTAGGTCTGATGTGAGTGTTTCTTTCATCAGACAGTATAGCCTGTTGAGGCAATCCTATACTGTTGTAACTTCTGCACGAGCTATGATGTAAGGTTGACATTTGCGGAGATTAAAATATTTTTATCACCAGGATCGGTATGCTCTTCACAGCATTTTTGAAGTACTGAAAAAAAAAAGTTTTGACTTTCAATGTGAAAGGTGAGATCAGGGCTTTGGTTGGATCAACACTGAAAGAAGTCGCTGAGTTTACGTATCTGGGCAGCAAGATAGTTTCCACAGAGAGAGATATCGGAATTCGCATCTCAAAAGCATGGACTGCATTGGATGGGCTACATTCAGTATGGACTTCGAGACTGGCTGACAAACTGAAAAGGCAGTTCTCCAGGGCAGTGGTAGAGTCTGTCCTTGTTTACAGTGCTACAACCTGGACACTCACCAAAAGATTGTAAAGAAAACTAGACGGCACATACATCCGTATGCTAAGAACAATATTAAATATATCTTGGCAAAATCATCCCACGAAGCAACAACTTTATGGCAACCTACCTGCCATATCTAATACCATCAGAGAAAGACGCCTACGATTTGCCGGTCATTGTCTGAGGAACAAGCATGAATTGGTGAGTGATGTATTGCTAAGGACTCCACGACATGGACGTGCAAGCAGAGGATGACCTAGATTCACGTACATCCAACAAATAGCACACGACGCCAACTGTAAACCTGAAAATCTGAGGCAACTGATGGAAGACAGGAAACTCTGGAGAGGAAGAGTCACATTGGTCCAGGCAAGGAGTCCATCATGATGATGAGGCATTAACCTTGTTAAAACTTAATAGATTGTTTTACCTCTGGAAAATATTAACCGGGAATAATATACAGATATTTTTTTCCTTTCAGTGATATATAAGCAATACCTGTAAGAATGAGATATTTTTGATATTCAAACTCTATGATATTTAGTGCTAAGTCAATAAAGCATTGACATAAATTATTAAAATACACATTATGGATCCTCTGTAAGGACGTCCGTGCAAAGAGTCTACTTGAATTTCTGTTTTGTCTTTTTATTATTATTTTATTATAATCACATAAACACTTTTTTTTATTATTATTCTTAAATTTATAAATCCAAAACTGAGAACCAGGAGTGCCAAATCAGCATGTGGGTGGATAGAGTTGGAGTTGGGGAGGGGTGATTACATTATAAATGCAGGAAGGGAAAACTAGCTATGGAGTGTGTGTGAATGAATACATTTATTATATTCTTGTAGATCATCGAATCTTTCCTCTCCAACAAGTTTATACAAGTAGTTGTCGATGGGCAGAAGTCCAAAACCCAAAGTATCAAGATGGTGGGTCTCAAGGATTCATTCTAGGCTCAACTCTTTCTCTTGTCTTCATCAATGATCTCCCAAATCACATTCTAAGCTCATTTGTTAACATATGTTTGTTGGTATATGTATACATAGACACTACCACCTACAGTAACACTTCAATGGCTAGCAACAATCAAGATCTCCCTAAGTCTCTCTCTTCTAACCTTGAGCATGTGGTGCAATGGGCAAAAGATGGTTGGTTAATTTCAATGCATTAAAAACTAAGCTTCTAACTTTTCACCATAAACACTCTGATCCCCACCTGGTCCCAATCGATATGAATGGCTCTTGTCTCAAAGAAACACCCTCCTTCTATAAAGTGGCCCTGGAGTGGATTTGAGCCACTAAATGCTGAGATTGGGGAATAGACAAAGGAAGAGGAAATAGCTTAGAATAAACAAAGAAATCGGAAATATCCTACAATCAACAATAGATAGGAAATAGCTTAGAATAAACAAAGAAATCGAAAATATCCTACAATCAACAATAGATAGGAAATAGCTTAGAATAAACAAAGAAATCGGAAATATCCTACAATCAACAATAGATAGGAACTAGCAAACAATAACAATAGAAACCTACTGATAAAACCGGAAAGGGCAACTTCTGGTAGCCAGGGTTGGGTGGCCGACCTGAGAGACGAAGACAGAGGAGACAGTCAGTTGAGATCTAGATGCGCTAGACGACAGATGGCAGTTGATAACGACTACAGTTGAACAGTTATAGAGTTGACTGTGAAATAGAGTCGTGGACAATTTTAGAGTTGACTGTGAAACAGAGACAGACGAATGTAACATCAATAGGACGGAGAGAAGACACACACACAAGTCCAACAGTCAATTTATATGTGAACATTGGCGTTTGTGTTTTTCCTTTCTTTGTTCATATTTCTATTTTGTGAACCGCGTGTGTTCTCATCGACAGTCGCCAATGGGAAAAGGACGATCCGGCCATAAGAGGAATAGAGGAATAGTCGAACGAAAAATCCATGGCACACGGTGTTAGGAGTCAGCGATTGTCGTGGGGTGCACGTCGGGGTTACACTTCAATAATCTTCTAGAACTGGCCTCCACTCCTGAACTGAAATGAAAGACTTGCATCAAATTTGTTGCCATGGTCACTAGAAAAATGGTTGCATCATTCTACTGCTCCAGAAGGTATCTCACTCCCAACATAATCTAACTGTATAAAAGCAAAATACGTCCTAAAATATAGTATTGTTGCCACATCTGGGGAGGAGCTGCTTAGAGTACTTATCATGCCTGGACAGAGTTCAAAATCAACTCCAAGTAGGCGGTTCCATTTTCTCCTCCCTGTAATCTCTTTCCCACAGAAGAGACGATACAAGCCTATCTCTCCTCTACCATTATTTTCACAATATGTGCTCATCTGAGCTTCATTCAATTGCCCCACCCCAGCAAACTTTCACAAAATCCTTTGTCAAGCTACAAACAATTCCAACAATTTCCCTTACTCTCTATCAGTGCCTAAATCTAAATGCAAATTCCATGAACAAAGCTTCTTTCCTAAAACTGCCCACCTGTGGAACTCTGTTCCACTGACCTGCTTCCCAGCTGATGGCAATATGATCGTCTTCAAGTCCAATGTGAAAAAGTTCTTGCTATCAATATTAATACTAGATAGTCAATTCTGCTCAATTCCCATTAAAACTGATCACTGACAATCTTACACTCATTAACCCTTATCATCAAGTGGTCTCGAAACCTTAATAAGTGCTGATTATTGTAAAAAAAAAAAAAAAAAAAAAAAAATACTTACTGTGAACACAACACGGCAGTTATTCAACATATCAATATTTTTGGGCATGCCTTCTTTCCCCCATTTTACAACGTAATTTTCACTGCAAAATAAAATTTATAAAATGAAATCAGACAAACAAGCATTTTCAAAAATGCCATTTCATATTGTAAGTTAGGTATTTTTGTTGTTATTTTCCATTTGTAATATATTAAATGTCTTTCAAAAACGTTGAAGGGCAACTTTATAGGTGGTAAAATATGACAAACATATGAATGGAAAAAACATGAAGTGGATTACATCTGAAATGATCTTATCAAAAAAGTTAAGCTTCTCAAAGTGACTAGAAATAGCAATACTCATGAAAAAATTGAAATAGCTTGAAATATTTCAATATTGGTATGCATAGAAAGAGCTTGATGAGCTAAGAAAGAATCTTTTTAAATTTTTAAAATCTGATTAAAATTAAGGAAGTTATGGCTATTTTTGTGCCTCACACGTTTGGATATTTTTCCCTCTTTAAGACCATATGCGTTTCGTCACATTTTTTACACTACTTTTTCAGTAAAAATGTCATATCTTTGTTAAAACACAAGACTAAGAAATGAAATTTACCATATAAGTGTATTTTTGTACAAGGAATCAGAATATGCAACTGAAAATCTCCCAAAGTTTATGGTTTCCAAATAATCTGCAGTAAATGTGCATAAATATGCAGCAATTCCTTAAAAATGCCATGTATCCATAAACAGAAAAGAAGTTGGAGAACTCAAAGTTGAATTGTAATGTGCTTTATGTACAAAAAACTTAAATCTAAACATAAGACCATTTAAAAATGAATATATTGCAATATTGCAATTTCTTTGGTATTATTGTAGATTAACACCTTCTGTTTAACCCCACTCAACTCCTGACTACCCCTCCAAAATGTGATTCTACCTTTTTAGGAAATTATGTATAAAATGCCATGAAAAACTTTAATGAAAGATAAACAAATTATTTTAGAATTGAATGTAAAATAATTTCCTATTACAGGTCATTCTAGCATTTTAGGGCAGATTAAGATTAAGATGATTATGTGTAGTTTTAAGAGAGTTTCTATGCAATGAGAATATGGGGAAGGTTGCCATTCGGACTTTGAATTAATTGTAGGGCTAAGGAAAATTATGTGTGAACATACTGAAAACTTGACAGAGACAAAGCTAACAAAAACAATATTAGAGGGGGGGAGTGGTTAGTTTCACAAAAATTTAATGTAAAATAATTCACCATTTCCTGGCCATTCTAGCATTTTAGGACAATTAACCAATTTATTTTTATGTGTATTTTTCTTTAAGGAAGGATCTATTTTTTGTTTGTTTGTTTTAGATGCTTGTATGTGGCTTACAGAGGTATTTTGTTGGGGGGGGGGGCTTGCCACTCGAACTTAGTGTTATTGTTAGGGTTAAAGAGTGTTTTAGGAGGAGACATGCCACACATAATTTGGATTAGAGGTGAAGTTAAGAGAGCTTTTTTTTAAAGAGAGCGTTCATCACTCATATTTACTGTTAGCGGTTCATAATTATTGGCTTTTGAAAATGTTATGGATTAAATTTGGAATATCACACTACTATTAAATATGTAAACTTATGTAAATAAGGATGTGAAACTTTACAAAAATTAGGACAAACAGACAAAAATAACTAGTACTCTATCAGAAAATGTGACTTTTGGTAACGTACCAAGTATTTTTTGCCCAGCTATTTAAATATCAAAAGCAGGTTGTAAAAATATCTTTCGCTTAATAAGTAGAAAAAAAAATAACAAAATAAAAAGCTTCCTAATTGTAGTTTGATGTGTTTTCTAACTGCTTTTAAAATTTCAAGAATATTGGTATAGATTTTGAGGGTTTGTATTACTATACACATAGATTCGAAAAAGTTGTCAAAAAAACAAGTATATAACAAATAAATGTTATCAAAAGCAAGTTACTTTTCTACCTAACTGGATAATTTTTTAGTGTTTTTATTTAATGTAACATGTTTATTCAGCTTGAAAACAGTGTTTACCGATGTTTTGGAAAATTTAAAATGGCGCCCGACTCTCTTGAAATGGTAAGTTTGGGGAAAAGAGTTAAAAATAAAAAAGTAGACAAAATACTGCTAGAAACTCACTCAATATATGTTACCGTGACATAGGCTGACATATATTCGGTGAGTTTTTAACAGTATTTTGTATAGTTTTTTTTTATTTTTAACTCCTTTTCTCAAACTTACCGTGTCAAAGAGAGTCGGGCCGGGCGCCATTTTTAATTTTCCAATACATCAGTAAAGACTGTAGGTCTTTCGAGCTGAATAAACATGTTACATTAAATAAAAACACTAGAAAATTATCCAGTTAGGTAGAAAAGTAACTTATCTTGCCTTTGATAACATTTATTTGTTATATATTTGTTTTTTGACAACTTTTTCGAATCTATGTATAAACGAGATTTTGATACTTATTTTGATTTTGAAAAAAAACATTTGTGGCTGTTCGCAGTAAAACATTGTTTTAATTCGCTGTTCAAAACTAATTTAAAGAATAAAAGTGCATGCAAGCTATATATCTACAAAAGTTTATTTTGTTTTTTTAACCATGTTTTTAAATTTGACGAGAAATGTGAGAAATTGCAACAGATTCATAATGCCGAATTGGTTGGGATTGTTATTATACATTCTGAAAACCGAATAGTTCTAAACTAATGTTATTCTGATAACAAAATAGCTCTAATTAAACATATAAGAACATTTATATTCATATTTTCATGTTTTTCTTAATTCGTTCTTGAATAAAAATTAAAGAATGCGTGTTGTTTTACACTGTGTTATCGCTGATTCTACAGGCTGGAGCTGCTGCTGCTGCTGCTGCTGCTGCTGCTAGTAATACTAACTTCATTTGACCAAATTCGAGAAATAGAAACAATTTTTTTTTCGGGTAGGTCCTTTTAAATTATCAATTACCGCGGTCCTACTCAACATAAAATAATACTTTTAATTGATAAAGATAGTAAAAAGATTGATTTACTTACTACTGGGTGTCCGAAGAATTTTTTTTTCAAAATGTTCAGTACTCATCATATTAAAGTCTTATTTTTAACACAACAAAAAAAGAAATGGTCAAAAATATTTCGGACACTTGACAGTATTAAGATTAACACCTCTTCGGATTGGTTCCCAAATTTCATGACGAAATTCTTCATACAATCACGGTACGGACCGTTAGAAAACGGGGGGAGGGGTCATTACAAAACCTTACTGAAAACGCCATTTTATGACGTTAACATTTTTATCACTTTATTTGCTTAAAACTCTTAAAATATATAATGTACATTCATATTTATTAATTCATTTGAAAGTATATTCATTTCCGAACAAAACAGTAGCAATTTGAAGACTTGAAGTGCTTTGGTTTAAAAAATATGGCTATTTTAGTAGAACTACCTTGAAATCTGTGATTATCCAAAGCGTTTTTGCGTCCGTGTGTATTACTACTAGAAATGAATAGAAGTAAACAAAAATGAGTAGTGAAAAAAAAGAAAGATTGTTTTCTTGCTCTTACTATGTTAACACCGATAGAAAAGAACATGTTATCAATTGGAAAGTTATTTCAGATTTTGTTGTATTAATTGGAATTAACAATAGTTGGGTTCGCTTCATTTCAACATAAGCATCACTTTTTACTATTTTAGCAATAGCAGATTCTGTTCAAGAAAGCTGTTATCAATTTCACTTAGAAATGTTGGCAACCTTAATGTGGCCCCTCCTGTGATTACACAATGTTTGGTAAATTAATTCTAAATGTCACCATACTAAGTGCCTTGCACAAATCATTAACATTAACAACAATAATGAATCATCATCATCATTCACGTTACTATCATTTAGCAGATAACAACAGCAAATTTAATTGTCATCAACAACTATGGAGAAACAAACCACAACTAGTAAATAACAAATATGTACACACACATTTCTACAAACTTTTTCGCTCACATGAAGCAAATCTATGTGATATAACCATACACATCCTTTTTGATCATTGAACTTACATACTATATATTCTCATGCTAACACACTGCAACGTGCATAAAAAAAACACAGAACATTTCTCCTTGAAAGGACTATGCATGCACCTGCTAACATAACAGTCTAGCACATATCTTTCAATAAAATGTTATTACATTTACAACTGCTATCTATCATTTTGTTGTTTGATCATCACTTTCCTTTTCCTTATTCATCACTTGTTAGTAGAGGGTGTGATACACTGGACCACCATCTATCATCCTCTATGCAACAATATAATTGTAATATACTGTAATAAAAAACTAATACCACCATTGGATCCTGAATAACTCAAGTTGTTTGATCCTTTATAAGACTTTCATTGTAAATACATCGCAAGGCTGAAATACCATATTTATAGTATAAGATATATTCAAGGAAATAGAGAAAAGATATTTTGTAGTTGAGAATAATATTTGCTACAGTAGCAGAAAGTCGCAATGAAGAGAATGACTAACAGAAGATATTGTTGATTGGAAGAAATAGCTTACTTTGCAGACATGTATATAATCAACTTTATCAGATCATTTAACTTGTGGGGTATTTCATTCCAGTCTCCAGATAATGAGACCGGAATAATGAAGTACCCCATATATTCAAGGAAATAGAGACAAGATATTTTGTAGTTAAGTATTTACTTGAATTGTGTTGAATGATTTTTCTAACTTTGAGTATTTCTTTACTTTTCATCTCAAAGAATCGTTTTCTTTTTAATTTGTCATCTTAGCTTTAACTTACCTTATAAAGCTGCCTGTTCTTTCATCATAAAGATTCATTAAAATATCTGCATCTTCTCCAATACGACACACAAAATTATGTAACAAAACATAAAGCCCAAATGTTGGACTTTTTGAAGGTTTTGATTCAATCTCTGTTGAATTCCGACTCTGGAAAAAAAGAAAAACTTCAAAAGTTAATATGAAAAGAAATATGAAAAGTTTTTGTAATAAAAATTGTAATAAATTTAAGTTTAAAAGGTGCTGGTGATAAAAGAGGATTTTAATGTTTAGATAGATTTTACACACATACAAAGTAAAGATTTAACTGAAAAAGCATTCTTTTTTAATAAATGCATTCTTACATAACCAATTATTAAATTAATTACATGTTAATGAATGACTACTGATTTGAATGCTCTAATATTTTGTCTTTAAATTATTATTTTAAATATTATATATACATTTTTCTTTTAATATATAACATTTTCTCATCATAACATTATCATATTGTAATTTTCAGTGCAACTATACAGACTAAAATACTTATTTTTTAAAAGTTAATTACTAATTTATTTCTTGTAAATATTAAAATTTTATCTCCTAAAATTATGGAAATAATAAAAAAATTTCCTCCAAATCTAAGATCAAGAAAAAACTCTTAAATGAAATTTAGTCTAACTAATTAACAGCCTATGTGTTCCATATTATCTTTACAATATTTGGAGACTGTTTTAATATTTAAATTAGCTTTTTTCAGTATACTAAATGTTCTAAAGGAAAATTAAACTATTTTTGTGTCTAATAAATGATTATTAAAGCATGATAAGATTAAGTTGTAATTTAAAATGTTTAAATGAGAAAATTCAAGAACAGCAATATTTCCACAAATCAACATTTTCCAAAAGCCTGTATTTAAATAAATTCGAAAAGAAAGACTCACATTTTCAGACTGGATTCTTTTAGTTGCAATAACATGCTGCAAACGAAAGCAAAGAAGTTCAAAATAAGAAAAATTTATCTTTTCAATTCCAAAAAAAAACTAATTGCAATCATGACAAGAATATTAAAAACTAAAATGTATAAAAGTGGAAAAGATTTTTCTACAAAGAAAGAGCATTTTACCTGCCGATAGAGTTCAGTTGTACTTGTTTTTTCAGGATCCAAGATATTTCCTTCTTCATCTCTCACAACAAGATCTAGCTGCAAACGACTGATAAATAAAAATAGATTTTTCATTTAGTAATTAGTTTTTAATTTGATTTTTATACAAATATTGAAACTATGAATACTAATTATAACACTTATTGATATTGTTAACAATTAAAAACAATATTTTTTAATTTTATTTCTCTAAATTTAATTTGAGAATAATGGCACAGAAAATGGGTAACAAGCAAGGAAAAATGATTAAATCCCTCAGAAGGGATACTTCTTTAGTCATTGAACATACAAGCAATGGTTTAAGTGATGGCTTGATTTTATGGAAATAAATCAATAATTGTAAGCTGCTTTTTAATAATATGTATAGTCACTAATTAACTAATTACTGGATATTGCAAAGATATAGCATTACCTCATAATTGTGTTGGAAATAAAATTTCAAAGAAAAATAAAGTTGTCAAACCCTAGAAAAATATTTTTATCAGAATGATAGAAAAATTCTCCCTCAATTATTTTTCTATAAAAGTTCTAAACCAAATCTTGAGATTCGCATGTTAAAGCAGTGAATATTTTCTATAGCAATTTACATAGTATTTCAAATGAAAAACATTATTGCTACTTTCTATGCTTTGTCAAATGTATTCAATAATTAAAGTATTTATTCCAAATTTGCAATACAAAATTTTAACCAGCACTTCCAGTTTCCTCATACAATTCATACGAGGTTATTTTCATCAAGATACTTACACATTGCCTGAATCAATCTTGCTTGTAGCTTTCTGCTTCAATTCTCGCAGTTCATCCTTATTGATAAAAAATAGAGAACAATAAACTCATTAGTTTTTGCCAAATTACATTTAATCATTCAAAATTCTTCAATAAAGTGAGATTTGTTGATTTTTCCAATATATTTTATTAGGTTAATCTGATCTTAAGACAGCAAAATATATTATCAGCAAACGTAACAATAGTATTAACAATTTTTGTTAAGATATTTTCCTTATGTTTTGTTTCCAACTTTGAATGAAAATGATAACAATCACTTTGATATTTTCAGATTTTCTATAATTCAATAATATTAACCAGTTTGAAAAAGTTGAACTATAAAGTTTAAAAGAAAATAATTGCAACATTTTCAATTTCTTCAAACTGTAAAACTGACATTTACAACAAATCAAAGTATTCTAAATTAATTTACAACTTGAATATGGAACCACAGCCATATTCAGGGGAAGGTAGGGGGGTCGCTTTAATTCTGATAGGATAACTGATTTTATATCAGAAAACTAGTACAATAATAAATACTGCAGCACAGTAAAAAAATAAGTAAATAAAAAACCATTCATAATTAAAGCCTAAAACAAAACAACACAAACATATCATTGCTATTGCAATTCATCAATATATATTTATAGTCTTTTTCAATTATTTCCCCTGAAAAGAAAAACTCCTTTACTTTTTATTTTTCTAGCTGTTCGAGGAAAGAAGCTATTAGAGTAGAAAGTTTTCTGCCATTTAGGTACCTCAACAGTAAAGGGATGAGATTTTTGTTGCTAAGCGTGTTTGTCGAGGGAGCACAAGTGCAATGAGTTTATCAGAGCACATTCTATTAGAATACATGTAAAATAGGCACAAGGGCACAACATTGTAGAGATGGGACAGAGGTTGAAGCCTAGTTGACAAAGCGGAACCTATTAGATTGGAGATTTATTTTGGACCCCATCCAAAAGGGAAAGACTAGTGATAGATGCACCAGCCCAGATGTGGCAACAATATTCCATTTGTAGAGACAAAGGATACTCTCAGGTGTGAGTAGCTTTCTAGCACGATAGAGGGAGCCCACCTTCCTTGCAGCAGCTTTCACAATGTCCTCAATGTATTTGTTCCAGTTTATATTCCCTGTGGATGTTAAGCAGAGGAGTTTGAAGGAAGAATTCTCAGGTTGGGAGTTATTTGTCATGGATATCAGTGGTTGGAGAAGCTTCTTGTAATTGTTAAAGGAGAGCAGCTTAATCCTGAGGTTGAATTTGGCAACATGTACAAAATTTCCAAATGTGAAAATAACAACCAAGTTGGGAATAGTAGTCTGGATAATTCAAATAGATATTATCAATATCCAAAATTTTAAAACATTGATAAAAGTAATTTGTAATCTTTTTGAATTATTTCAAAGTATATTAAGGAAATTAAATTAAATATGTAACATGATAAAAATGAAAAGTAAACTTCTCATTGGATGCCCTACAGTAATTGTGGTTCTGTAAGAGATAAGGTTTTTTAATATATAATTACCACAGTAAGCTTCCGGGATAAGATCTTGCTGCGCCATTCCATCAAGTCATACATTGACGTGGAAATTTCATGAAAGAGACTATTATTTGTCTGTAAAAAAGAAATAAAATAGTTACACATTAATATCTTATTTTAGTTAATACCTAAGGCTTGATGAAGTTGAATTTTAAAAAAAATCGCAGTTGAAACACGTATACACATGTGTAGTCAATAATGCTTGTGTAAATAAAAAAATATATATACTATAATGTTAATAATCGTTTTTAATCAAAATTTAACATTATAGTTATAACCTCTTCCTTCCTTCCAAGACCGGTAATTTCAGCTATTAAGAATACAGCCTGTGTAAATCTTGAATCAATGTAGAAATATCTTCTATTCATGATCATTAAATGATGCTGTTGAATACAAATTATAGTAAATAAAAGAAATGAAACACAAAGTATAATAATAAAAGATGTGTTTACAAACCTCATATAAATAGTAAAGCATGATACTCCATTCACGCAGAACACTTGTAATCTCAATTGCAATGGCTGGATCAGTTGGTGAAATAACTTCCATGGACCTGAAAGAAGAAAAAAAACATGGAAAAATTAAATATTAATTTTTTTTTTTAAATTGTATCAATCAATTCAGGTATTTTTATCTTTTATTCTGGAAAGAAAAATAGAATAGTTCAACGCTGATATTTTGAAATGGTTCAACCTTTTGAGAAAAAAAATTTTGTACTTGCAGATAAAAAATATTAAGATTGTTTGTTTTTTTTTATGAGAATTCTGTATTTCACGACAAATCACAGAAAAAATTGAATTTGTTTACATTTTCTAATACTTATCATTTATACTTCAATGTTAAAACTTGTTACAAAAAATAAAAAAATAAAAAACGAACGTAATGCAGACGAACGATGTTAAAATTTCTTAAAATCGGAAAAACAAAAACAAAAAAAGAAAACGCAAATGTGATGGAAAAAAACAAAACTATGAACAACTTAAAAAAATCTGAAAAATAAAAACAAAAAAAAAAACAGCGAACGTGAAAACTGGCATAAATAACCCTGTTTCCATACTAAAACCTTAAAAATCGAAAAAAAAAAAAAAAGGAAAAAAAAGACACCTTACATCACAATGTGAACTTACAACATGCGCTTTAATCAACTGAACTAAGAGGACGTTGACAAAATTGGGTCAATTTTTTTTAGTATTTAAACTAATTCAAGTTCAGACATCATTTGCGCATGCGTAGAAGCCATCTTGTCATGAAGATACAATTTTTTCTCCCACCCCTCTCTGTAAAAAAGAGCCGTTAAGGTTTAAGAAGTGAATCTTTTTGGTCAATTTTTCGATATTTGTCAGCCGAAGGTCCGAGCTTGAAAATGATACCTATCTGTCGAAAATCCATGCCCTCTGTCGAAAGTTTTTGTGAGACACACAAACATACATACACACACACATTTTCGCTTTTATATGCATAGAAGATATTCAAACATCAACATCATAATAGGATTTCTTTAAATAGTTAATGGATTCATCAATCTATATACCTACTTAAACTGTGGATCTTGCTTACTTGTCTGCATGTACACTTAATGGAATGATCATGCACAGTCCATGATTTCATAAAATTATGTCATTTATGAAACCAGAGTCCCAAGTCGTATCTGGGACAAACCATTAATTACAAGTAGATAACACTTTTCTGGCTCATAGAAGCAAAAGTTCATACATGTTCACGTGATTTAGAAGATGTTTACATCAGCAATTCAGTTGAGACAGGCTGAAAATAAGAATGCCACTTAACTGATGGCCTTCCCATCCTCCTTTCAATAGAAAGTTTAGAAACAAATCTTGCAAATTAGAGTAGAAAAGTCAAATCAAGCACATTGTACATCTTCTAAAGCACATTCATTTTTGTTAACATAAATCTATTTATTCATAGTTTTGCTCGGTCTGTTCCCTATCAAGTTCCTTCATTTAAATTGACATCTGTTATATAAAAAAGTGTGTGTCTGTCTGACTCCCCCGTCCAAAAGTCAAAACGATAAGATATACCAAGTTCCAAATCTTTTGGAATACCTCTTCAATTACAATCTGATTTGTCAAGTCTGTTTCATCTGCAGCCTCCAACATTTCAGCAACAGACCTCCAGCCTTACCCTTCTTCATCTTTTTCATCCGTTTCCATTTTTTTTCTCAATTCTTGTAGCTGGCCTTGATACTTTTTCTGCAACTCACCTTGACCGCATGGAAATTCAATTGTTAGTAATCTTTCATAGTGACATTTCCAAGCATACATCTTTTCCCATTTATTTGTTGCTAACAACCATTGCCATTTGGGATACATTTCTTTCTAAAAATATCAATATTTTAGCTATTCTGATTACTTCATTTTTTTGGTCATCCCTTTGAAGTAAATTAGAAAATCTGGCTTGCTCAGCCTCCTTCTTGGCTTTGATTATTGCTCTTCTTGCTTTCCTCCTTATCATCAGATTTATTTCCTTATTTATTAACTCTACTCGATTCAATATTTCCGCTTTTCTTTGTTTTGCGCAGTCGCCAGAGATGTCGGAAAGTTACTGTTTCTATGTCTATCCTTGTAGCTATGTAACTAGTAACGGTGCTGGAAGTAAACGTTTTATCTGGGCTGATGTTATCCGCCCGATAATCCAAGGTTTGGGTCCCTGACTAACCACAAAGGGGGATGTCCTATCAGCAGGTGCAAAATACTGGGGCTGCTGTATTGCCATCTGATGAATGGATTCTGGACCATGCAGTAGCTTCCGGTGGGGCCTCTCGATGACATATTAGTGGGTAATTGTTACGGCTTTACCTTATGTGCTACAAAAAAAAAAATTAATACATTTCTTTATTTCTATTTCTCTCTTACTTTTCCTCTCTGTCCTGCTCTAAGCAAGTCTGTCGACCTAGTCCACAAATCCAAAACTTCATCATGAAAAGTTTCAAGAAAAAATAAATAATTAAACTCGGATCTCCAACTTCCAACGTAGACCCCCACTAGCACGTCTTCTTCTCCAACATCAGGGGTCTACATTCTAACCTTCCAGAGGTTGAAACCCAATTACAGAAGATTAAACCAAACCTATTATTCCTAAGTGAAACTAGCATTGGACAGACTATTTCCCAAGATGAGTTCGTAATTAAAAGACACTCTAACAACTTCCAAATCTGACCGCCAAGATTGCTATGGGCATGGAATATGTTCCTATATTAAAGATGGCTTTCCATATGGTAGGGAGATCTCCAGAGAAGATCCTAACTTACCGTATATGTGCTTCCAGGCTGCACTTGCTCACACTACTGCGTTTATATTTACTCTCTATTGCCCCCACAACAGTGGAGTTACTATCTTTAAAAGCATATCTAAGAAAATTGACCACGTCCTATCTGCTTATCCTTCAGCTAACATTCACGTATGTGGAGACTTCAATGTTCACAATGTGAGATGATTAATCCACTCAAACAAGACCAATGATGAGGGGAGGATCTGTCACAGTTTCTCCATTGCTTATCAGATTGTTCACGAACCCACCCGTGTACCCAACACTGACAGCTAGTATGTGAGTCTCCTAGACCTTTTTCTCACAACTTGCCCTGAACTATGTTCAGTTTCCGCTCTGTCTCCACTTGGATCTTCCGACCACTCTGTTGTATCAATTAAGATAAAAATGAAATGTAATAAGTCCTCAGACGTACCTCTCCATCATACAGTATATAAATACTCTATGGCTGACTGGGATAGCTTCCATGCATTTATATCAGATCTACCTCTGCATTCCATGTTTAAAAAGGATGTGTCCTCTGTAGTATCAGACCTGACAGAATGGTTAATTGTAGGTATAGACCGTTTCATACCCTCGAAAAAGTTCCAGCAAAAACCTAACAGCCAGCTGTGGTTCTCTCCAGGATGTTCTGCTGCCATTGCGCACAGAAATCACTTTTTCCATTGCTCCAATGTATTAGATGTACTAAAGCTGCTTTCAGGACTGCCAGCAACCACTGTAAAAATGTAATAAAGAACGCAAGAGAGTTGTATGCTCAGTCTGTCAAGTCTAAAGTAGCTGAGCAGTGGCTTGGTTCCCATCAGTTTTGGCAAATAGCAAACAGAATCCTGAACAGAAGTGTGTGCTCTATTCCAACTATCATCAATGGACCTGAGGTAATCTCGTCAGCATCAGACAAAGCCAAACTCTTTTGCCAAGAATTTTGCAGCTAATTCTACCCTTTGCGACCAAGGCCGCCAACCCCCCAATATTTTCTCCTGTATCAGGAAACATACGATATGATATACAAATATCTGTACGTGATGTTCTAAGCTAATCAAAAACCATGCCGGTATTCCAATTATAGTACTCAAAAAACTTCAACCAGAACTAGCGCCCATACATACAAAACTGTTTAAACATTGTCTTAAGGAGAATTGCTTCCCATCGCCCTGGAAAATCTCATCAGCATGCCCTGTATTTAAGAATTCCGGTCATCTCCCTCTCAGTACAGGCCAATAAGTTTCCCGTGCGTCCTGAGTAAGTTGCTGGAATCTGTGTTAAATAGAGAAGTAATCAACCATCTCAGCAAAAATAACCTTCTTGGTGACACACAATATGGTTTCCGTTCTGCTAGATCTACAGCAAATGTGCTTACAGTTATATCTCATAGGATTAGTGAATCTCTCAATGGAGGCAATCTTTCTAGGGCAATTGCTCTTGGCATATCACAGGCCTTTGATAGGGTATGGCATAAAGGTCTACTTCACAAGATCTCCAGCTATGGTATAGCTTCTCAATTATTAAATCATTTCTCTCTGATAGGTTCATAAGAGTAGTAGTTGATAGGCAGAAATCAGAAGCTCACAGTATTAATGCTGGAGTCCCCCAGGGATCCATCCTGGGCCCAACTATTTTCCTGGTGTACATTGATGATCATCCAAATCACATCCTTACATCATTCGTAGACATCTATGCTGATGACACTACTATCTATGGTAGCACATCTAAGACCGTAAATGACCAAGTTCTCTCCGATTCTCTCTCCTCTGATCTTGAGCACGTGGTACAATGGGGGAAAGAAGTGGCTGGTTACTTTTAATGCATCTAAAACCAAGCTTTTATCTTTATATCATCAATGCTCTGATCCCCATCTGGCATCAATTGAAATGAATCGATCTCATCTTGGGGAGGCCTCATGTTTTGACAAGCTTCTGGGCTTGACCTTTACTACTGATCTGAAATGGAACACATACATCAAATCCGTTGCCAAGGCCACTGGAAAAATAGTGGGATCCTTCTATCGATCCAGTAGATATTTCACTGCTGATGCAATTCTCGATCTACATAAGAGCCAGGTACGTCCAAGGATGGAGTACTGTTGCCACATCTGGGCAGGAGCTGCTAGAAAGGACTTATCCTGCCTGGATAGAGTTCAAAATAGATTTCATAGCCTCGTAGAAGATGTCCTTTTCTCTTCCCTGCAACCTCTTTCCCACAGAAGAGATGTTACTAGTTTGTCTCTGCTTTATCGTTATTTTCATGGCAAGTGCTCAACTGAGCTTCAATCTATGATCCTCCCTCGCCAAATTTTCACAAGAAACACTCATCTAGCTGTAAACACTATCAATAATTCTCCACACTTTATCTGTGCCTAAACCTAAACGTAAATTCCATGAACAAAGCTTCTTTCCTAGAACTGCACGCCTGTGGAATTGTCTTCCATTTCTCATGGCTTTTCAGCTGACTACAATATGGTTGACTTTAACCCTTATTCTCGAGTGACCTCTGTAAAAAACACCAACATCATAGCACACTATGCCTTGAGGACAGTTTCATTCTTTCACAAGTTCAGTCTGTTACCTTAAACAGTGTATCTCCAAATGTTTCCACACTTCTTAGAGTAGATTTGTTAACCAAAAGTGCCCTTACTTGATCTTTAAATTCTGGTTTTATTGAAATTGCAGCTAACCAGATTGTGATGCATTACAAATTCTTCATCGGGTGCCACTTTCATATCACTTAAAAGCTCTCTGTCCTTCTTCCTAGCCAGCAGTTAATCTACATCTTTGCTGTACCCGATGAGATGGCTTTCCTTTTTCCTTCACAACTTAAACATAATTTTATAAAATTTAATATTACTTTCTGTTGGAAAGCATTATCCAAACCTCCACTGGAATGGTATAGAAAGTACTGGAATCCTGGAGAAGTTAATTGTCATTCGAATTCCAGAGAAAACTAATTTCCATCATTAATGAAAAATCAATGGTAAATGACTTATGATAACACAAAGTCATTTATAACAGTGATCAAGAAAAGTGAAAAATACAGGAAATCTGAGAAGACTTGTCACTCAGATTTTAGGGAACACTACCTGTTTGGCCAGTGAGAGATCACTAGTAATAACTTGTGTGAGAGCTCCTACTGAATAACGATAAATTATAATAGTAAATAATAATACATATAATTATAAGATCAATTTGGTGAAAATAATGAAAGTAAAATAAAAAAATAATAATCTGAAACTGATGTGTTAATCATTGTTTTCTGTTTATATATTTCTTAGAACAAAAATATTTATTGATTTATGAATTCCAGGAAATAAGTCAGTAAATCATTTTAAGTCATGGTTCTGGAATTTATGCATCAGATTCTGAACTTTCTAATAAACACACACACACACACACACACACACACTTTCAAGCATTGTGCAGATAAGCCAGATACATGATGCAGCAAGGCAGCTAATTTTTCAAGTAAAAAAAAAAAAAAACAAGTAAAAAACTGTAAAGATAACAAAAATTATCTATTCTTTGGATTATTTTTTTAAAATCTCATTTAACTTAAAATACAAAGTAATAAAAATTCATTTGTATTCCATTTTCTTTTAATTGTTTTATATTATTAGAATCATATGATTGTAGGAATTCCTAGAAACTCACTGCAAGAAAATGAGAACGCAGAGTTGTTAATTCCCCGTATTAGTCATGCAAAGGAACGCCAGGAAACAAGATAGAGTTTTAATATAAACAAACTAAAATGGAGAATAAAATGAACCATTTAGTCAGTATCAAATGTAGGAGTAAAATACAATCTGCAAACATTGCAGAAACGATGGTGGAAGGAATTATAAAGTACAGGCTGATACATGAGTGTCAGCAGATGATGAAAGAAACGATCAGGTTCTAAATAAAATCACATTTTTATGGCAATGGATACATACATAATCATAAGTGTACATCATCATCATCATCATGTTCGGTGTAATGCCTAATATGCTGTCATGCATTGGAAAACTTTTAGAACTGACTTCTAAAACAACCTATCTCCGGCCAAGTCTTTATATCTCAAGTCGATTCTTATCACTTCCTCCTATGTTTACTCTGGTGGTCCTCTATAAATTGAACATGCCACCTCAACTGATCTATGTCTACTAACTTGAAAACTCTCATCCATGCCTTCAAGATGATCATATCATTAAAGCGTACCTTTCTGCATGCATCTCGATATATTGTTGAGATTTAATATTTCTCAGAGTTCATCAAATCTAAGCTGATGACACCATGCTCTATGCAAGACATGTGGTAACAAATAAAGAATGAGTACATATCCAAGGCAATGTCTGAAATCTTAGAAAATAGTTTTAGAATCACAGTTTGTAGTGAAACGCGTACATAAATGGATGGTAACATTTAATGCTACTAAAACAAAGTTTCTTTTAACAATAAAAACGAAACCTTTCTAGCCATCAATTACCATGGATTACACTAGTGGAGAATTCATCATTCAAACTACTCGACCTAACATTCACAGGTAACATGATTTGGAACAAATACATAGAAGACATTGCCAAGTCTGCTGCAAGGAAAGTAAGGCATTTCCAATCTAATAGGTCCACACTGTCAACCAAGCTCCAACCCCCATCCTATTGTCACAATGTTGCATCCCTATGTTTTAACATAATTTAATGGGATATGTTCAGACAAACTTATTTATAGTACTGATGTCTTCTCGACAAATACTCCCAACTAATCCAACAAGCAGCAAAATTCCACACCTTCACTATAGTGGTTCCCCGATGCCAAAAAGCCTTTTACTTTGAAAGTTTCTTCTCGCAGACTGCTAGACTTTGGAATTGCCCCTCCATATCCTGTTTTCAAGTCTGTACTAATCTAATGAAATTTAAGTGTAATGTGAACAAATATCTTGCTGCTCAACTCCCTACTTAGAGTTGCCCTGTAGACATGGTTCCTAATTCACAATAGTCCATTACATCTCTGCGGCAATTTACCTTGTTTTGGGTGAATATGAGTCAAAGTAAATAAAAATTATTTATTTCCATTTCCATTTGGCCATTTTTAACTAAACTGTTTTTTATAACCAAATTATTACTTTGAATTGGATTTTTAAGTTTAAATTTAATGACGGTTGCTCATTAAATTATTAATTGAATCAAATTAAGAAACTACATTTTTTTATAGTAATATGTTAATCTCTATTTAAAAAAATTATTCGATGTAAATAACTTCCAAAACTTCCACAACCTTTTAATACATGAGGATTTGCGATGAATTGATTTTCTATTTCAATAGTTCACAAAATATTTTTTTTTTCAACAAGATTAAAATGGCTGACTTGTTTACAAATAAATTAAAAGCATCATGGTGGATTTAATTTTTAAGTAAATTTTATATTCATGAAATAGCATACATATATGTTGAACAGTAGTTATAAGCCATGTATGCTAGTGTGTGATCAGGTCACTTTATGCTATTAAAACTATGTAACATAGTACTACTTGCCAGAAAGTCTTGGTCATCTCATGTTAGTTGCTAATATGAATGCATTGTGTAAATCTTCCATTTTTATTTCTATGCTATCTTTAGTTGAATGGAGTTAATCAACCAGTCATAATTTGAATGATCTGTTATTTCTTTTTGCTTTTTGCTTTTTTTTGGGGGGGGGGGGGCACTGATTTTATTTTTTCATATTTAGAAATGTTTTTCATCTCATATTATTTATACATTTTATAAGTAGAAAGCAGATGTGCTGTTTTCAGGAAAACGTTTTTAGCACATTAAAAGACTGGCATACTTAAGAATTGGGTAGATTATCTTTTTTATGATAGGATCTAACATTCAACTTTTTTTAGCATCCACTAATCTAACATTTGCTTTTATGAACGTTATCTGTAGGGATGCTGCTTATTTGTAAGCTAAAATGTGTTCGAGCATTATAATTGCTTGACTATTTGCTGCTGTGTCATGAGAACACAGTAAAGTCCTAAAGTTTTCAAGCAATGTTTGTCAATAACGTGTTTCTAAACGAGAAAACAAATCTGCACAGAATTAATTCTAGTAACTGTCACTAATTACAAACAAAGAGCAAGTCTACATCACTAGAATCGATAGTTGAAATCTCTATGAATGTAATATAGGGTAATGGTTCTGGTCATGTAAATATAGTGCTAAATAAGGTTATGAATTAAATCCAAGAAGTTACCTATCTTAATTAAGATATTACTATTTTTAATCAAAAGTTTCTAAAAATTCCATGTAATTTTTATTACTTTTTTTTATCTATGGCTCTAATTTCAAATAGTACATCATTTATGGTCCTAATTTAAAATAGTACGCCATTGCAAAATAAATGAATAATTCTCAGAAAAATCTGCTATTGTTAAGACTTCACAAACCTTCAAAGAACATAACCATTATATATATATATATATATATATAGTCGAATCGTTCGACTGGTAGTAATTGTGACACCCTGCACTGAAGAATCCCGAAAGGATGAAACACTAGTGTCTGTAGGTATTTAATTATTATAGTAAAAAAAAAATAATTATATATATATATATATATATATATATATATATATATATATATATATTTATACTAGCAGAAGTACCCGTCGTTGACTGGGTTTTCAAAAACAGCCTACAGAAAATGGAGTGTGATTGATGAAAGTATGATAGGTTATGAAAAGGAGGGGGTTGTAAAGAGATATGTTTTGATACTCAAAAATTTTACCCTAAGCAAAATATGATGAAAGTAAAGATAATTTTCGCGAAAATATTTTTTTTTATCAACTTTGTTTCCATTCGTAGCCAAGAGTGACCAACAAAATGATGTTTCCTTACAAAGAGAAAATGTTATATATATATAATAATATAAATATACAAGAAATAAATGTTACCATAGTCAATAAAAGTTACTTTTATGGTAGAAAAGTTCATTGGTTTGTATTTTTAAGTAGTTTGTAAAAAATTTTTTTTTTTATTCACGAACCGGTTTTAAAAAAAAAATCAAAATGGCAGTGACTTTGAAATGAAGAGCCCCGTTTTCAATTTGAAGGAGGGGCACCTGAGCATTCTGTTAATATTTTAAGAGAGTTCTGTCAACGTAAGGAATATTTATAAACATTTTAATGTTTTCCGTTATTTTGTGCTTGAGGAATATTCGATTATGGCATGTGTAGTTTATATAAAAATTCATTTAAGTAGTTATCGCCTCAAATTTCGTTTTAATTTTGGTTCGCTGAAATTATTTCAAGTAAAGAGCATTAAAAACTATTTCAAAACAAAAAAAAACATGAACTGAACTTTTATTGACTATGGTAATATTTATTTCTTGTATATTTATTTTTTCGGTAGTCGTTTGTTGGCTTTCCTGCTAAACACTCTTACTAAATAATATCGACAAAATATGGAAAAACAAAGAAACAAAAGCAGTTTTGAAAAATAATGAAGCTTTACTTACTTTAGTAAAATAATCCGAAACAGCAAAATGGGATATTAAAAAAGTAGACGCGTATTTACTTTAGTTTTTAAAGCAAAGAATTGATATAAATATGAATAAGAAGAAAATGGCGCCCTTTTCAAGCAGAACAGCTTCGTTTCAATTTTACAGTATTGAACGGTGTAGTATTGCACTGTCAGATTCAGGGTTGTACTATTGTAATGTAAAGAACATGCAGAAAGGGTTGTAATCAACTGAATTCCTTCTAGTACACTGACAAAAAAGCTTAAACAGATATATAAATAAAAATCAAAAGGTTATGTAAATGTTTTTAAAAAGACATATAGTCATGTGAGAAGGATTTTTTCCTTCTTTTGACATGATAACAAGTAACGTTCTTTTTTCTTTTCTTTTTTACATGGGGGTCACCACTTATCAAGGCCGAAGGCCACTCAGGGATAAGGGTTATTACGTGTACAGTAAATTTTTTTATTATTTATCTATTTTCAAGAGTGCCACGTGCAAGTGGAGAAGGAAAAAAACAGAGTTATGCAAAATTTGTGTCGAGAATTGTCTAAAGTTCCGACTTTTTTTTTTTTTGGCTTTCACTTTAATAAGAATGTAAACTTATTCGACACAATATGATTCAACTCAAAAAAATAAATAAAAGCTAACGTGAATTAAGATTAAAGTTAAGGTGTTATTGTGGACCCTCACCCCTTTTAAAAAACCTTGTTAAACTTTGTGACATATTTCCATTCTATGGAGGTCAGGCGCGAACGAATACCCAATTATTTTATTACACCATATTTCTTCAAACTGAAACATAATTATCAAAGTATACTTACGCAAATACATATGAAAAGTCTTTGTTAAAGTTTGTACCATATTTCTATGGAGTACAGGCGCGAACGCAGACCCCACAATTTTATCATACCATCCCTAAGTTGAAACATACTTATCAAAGTATTCTTATGTACATCTATATCAAAAACTCTTGTAAACGTCTTTTTTTTTTCATTTTTTATTTCCATACTTTGGGGGCCAGGTACGAACGCAGACCCCACAATTTTTATGAACCACCGGTCTGCCAGATCAAACATACCCATTCCTGATCCTCGATACATCTATCATTATATGTAATCAGTTTTTTTAAAATAGTCAACCATATAGGAGGCTATTCGTGACCAGACACACACACACGTTCAGCTTTATATATATATATATATATATATATATACAAATGAAAATTTTCCCGGGGGGGGGGGGGGTACAGAATTTTATAACGGCTAAATACAGACCAAAAAGCATGATGAATTTAAAAATAAAAAATGAAAATAAAGGTTAGCTAACCAGGTTTCAAAGCTAAATTGAGGAAAATATGATTTAAAACAAACAAAAAAGTCATGAAAATATGATTTAAAACAAACAAAAAAGTCATGAAAATATGATTTAAAACAAACAAAAAAGTCATGAAAATATGATTTAAAACAAACAAAAAAGTCATGAAAATATGATTTAAAACAAACAAAAAAGTCATGAAAATATGATTTAAAACAAACAAAAAAGTCATGAAAATATGATTTAAAACAAACAAAAAAGTCATGAAAATATGATTTAAAACAAACAAAAAAGTCATGAAAGTGGCGGGGGTAGAAAAAAAAAAACAAAAAAAAAAAAACAGAAATAAATGGGGGAAAAATTACATAGAGACTAAATTAAGTCCAAGAAGATTTTCTTTTTGCTTGCAAAGAGAAGGTCTCAATGACTTAACAAAAAGAGTCTCTAAAATTTTCAAAAGATAGGGAGAGTGCAACTTACTAAGGATCGTAAACATGTCAGCACTGAAATTCATGGCACACGCATGGTTATTTATAAGATGGTTGCAAATCGCAGAACCATACGTATTACTCAGAACATCCGAGGGTGAAAAATTTGCATAACGAATCTTTGAAGGCACATGCCGTTTCAAACGAAAATCTAATCTTTGCGATGTTCGCCCAACATAGTGCGCACTGCAACTACATTTAAATAAATAAATAATAGAATTATTATGGTGGGGAGGAAGAACATCTTTGCGAATAGACAACAACATAGGCCTAGTTGAAAAAACAACACGCGGGTTCGATGAAAAATAACACAGTTGTACAAACAACGGCTTAGCAAATTGGTCACTGATGTTACCTAGCCAAGGTAGACGTAGGTACACGAGACATCTATTAGCTATAATTTCTTTGAGTTTATGAAAATTAGGAACTTTCTTATTGATAGTAGTTTCTACAATATCCAATTGCCCGGGTGTTTGGAGGTGTATGTTGAGCAAAAAAAGGACAAAAAAAGTCATTTTTTTTTTTTAATTTGACCCCTATTATGACCCCTTAACATTTATTGTTTTGGGCTCAAATCAAGTTATTAAGTTAGGTCCATGTCCAAGGAACCTATACCTAAAATTTTAAGTGTTTAGACCCAAAATTAACGGAGGATTTTGGTAAAGTTCACAAAGGTCAAATCGTTGAACTTTGACCCCTTAAGAGCAAAATTTCTGACCGAAAACTGATTACAAAGATATTTCCAAATCTCAGTACCCTGTATATCAAATTTCGAGTCTGTAGACTAAAAATTGACACAGTTATTGCGTAGGGAAATGTACACAGACAGACACACACAGACACGTTCAGGTTTATAGATATACTAGCATTTCAGCCCGGGTGTTTGGCTGTGTATGTTGAGCAAAATAACAAAAAATAAGTGGTAGTAGGAAGGCAGGCTCCAACCCGTACCGCAAAGGAGGAAAAGAATGGGATAAAACCTAATGTTTATGCTGTTATGAGCACCGCCAAACCGGAAGCGACCTTTTTTAAAATTAAGGCTAGACAATCTAAAAGAGAGGATAACTTTCAAAAATATCGGCGAAAAAAGTGACCCACCCCCCTGTAGAAAAGTGCTAAGTTGAAGGGGAAGATATTAATGTTTTTAGCCAATTTTTCGATATTTGTCGTAAGAAAGGTCGAACTTTAAAACGATACTGATCTTGGTAAAATCCGTCGCCTCTATTGAAAGTTTAAGGCAGACATGCAAACAGACATACATACATACATACATTTATATATTGGTAACTAAAAATTTTCGCCCCGAACTGATGAAAAAGCTTGCCCTATCTCTGAATACCCTTTATGTAAAATTTCAAATATTTAGACCAGAAATTGTCTGAGTAATTTGGAAGAGACCACAGAGGTCAATATTTTTTTAACTTTGACCCCTATTATGACCCCTTAAAATTTATTGTTTTGGGCTCAAATTAAGTTATTAAGTTAGATCCATGTCTAAGGAACCTATATCTAAAATTTCAAGTGCATGGACCCAAAATTGTCGGAGGAGTTTGGTAGAGTTCTCAAAGGTCAAATCATTGAACTTTAACCCCTTAATCGCCAATTTTCTGGCCAAAAACCGATCACATCGATTTTCCCAAATCTCAGTACCCTGTATATTAAATTTCGAGTCTGTAGACTAAAAATTGACAGAGTTATTGCGTAGGGAAATGTACACAGACACGTTCACTTATATATATATATATATATAAAAATTACAATTACATTTACCAAAATGATCCAAGATGGTAAAACTAAAGTATATTATAAATATTAAAGAATTAATATTTGTAAAGTAATCTCAACCAGATGTAAAAGCTCGATAAAACCAAATAGGAGATAGAGCTTATAATAAGAGAAATTATGCACTGAAATAAAATCTGTAGAAATAAATCAATTTTCATTTGTGGGATAAGATTTTATGGATTTATAAGGATTTTTGCTGATGAATAAATAATTTTTCTCTAAAGAATTATACTCACCCAATAAATGTTTTTTTTTTTTAACCTTGAGGGTTTTTTGTGGGAAGATACGAGGGGCGTGCAATAAGTAATGCCTCCGACACACTTCCAGTTGTCTGATCTAGCTGAAATTTTGCATGTGCAATGATTTATATCTTTACGGGTTATGTGGCAAATTACAGCTCTGAACTAATTGTGATTTCTGTTTTACAGGTGTTTTAACTGGGTCAGGTGTGAAATGGAACCTGTTGAATGTTGAACAGTGATCCGGTTTTTGTATTTGAAAGGACACACACCACAGGAGACCTTTGATGAAATGAAAAAAACTTATGGTGATAATGCCCCATCATATGACGTTGTAAAACGCTGGCATCATGAATTCAAACATGGACGGAAGTCTGTGGAAACAGTTCCCAGACCTGGTCGACCCCCTTCTGCCATTGATGAGGAATCTGTCCGTCAAGTTGAGGCTGCCATTTTGGAAGATCGGTGCATTACTATTTGCCAAATAGCCCAAGATGTCAAGATTAGTACAGGGTCTGTGGAAACTATCATTCATGACCATTTGCATATGTGTAAGGTGTCTGCCAGATCGATTCCCAGGTTGCTCACACCATTCCAGAAGCGAGAACGCGTCGAGTGCTCGAGGATGAATTTGGAGATGTGCCAAGAAGATGAGTCAAAGTTTTTCAAAAGACTGATTACACAGGATGAAACCTGGATCCATCACCATGATCCACAGACCAAAGCCCAGTCAATGCAGTGGAAGCACTTGGATTCACCACCTCCAAAGAAGGCAAGCTGGCAAGGTCATGCTCACAGTCTTCTGGGACCAGGACAGAGTAGTGATGACAGATTTCCTGGCAAAAGGTACTACAATTACAGGAGCCTATTATGCTTCACTTTTGAGGAAATTAAGGGAAGCTATCAAAATCAAGAGGCGGGGCAAGATCAGCAAAGGTACCCTCCTCCTGCAGGACAACGCTCCGGTCCACAACTCGTGTGGTTATGAAATCCTTCCCCATCCTCCCTACTCTCCTGATCTTGCACCCTCTGACTTTCACCTCTTCCCAGCCATGAAGTTGTTTTTGAAAGGAAAGCGTTTCCCAGATGATGCAGCCTTGATTTCTGAAGCCACGTCATGGTTGGAGGACCAACCTGGGGTGTTCTACAAAAACGGTCTCCAGAGCTGCATCAAACGATGGGAGAAATGCATAACTCTGGGTGGTTCTTATGTAGAGAAAGACTAATAACTGTGCCAAGTTTTGTTGCTCTACTGTTATGAGAAGTGAATCAGGGGCATTACTTATTGCACGCCCCTCGTATTCTTGTATGAACTTTTAGTACATTATTGGATATCTGATATTGAATAAATGTAATTTATTGATATTTTCCATAAGATGGCTGAAAACGATGTTTGCTGGACCCCACCCCCACTTCCTTCTCAAAAAGAACAAAAAAAATTCCTTATTAATGAATGGAATTAACAATTTTCAAAGGAAATAGAAACAAGATTATAATGCTTAAATTTAACCGAAATCAAAAGAATTAGAACTTTTAGGAATATCAGAATCAGTAAATATTGAGGCTAATTTCTGATTCTTGTTGGATTGTGTAGTGGACTTTCGGTCAGCGCCCAAGTTGTGGATAACTTGACAAAGACTAAAGTTACTTCTCATGAAAGAGGAGAACTATTTATGGCACAATGGGAGATTCCATTGTGCACACATGGGCCAGTCTATTCTTTGGATTGTGATTGGCTGAATCACCTGATTGGATATGCTTGTACATAAATACAAGCCCTCAGTCCAGCTCAATCTGGTGTCTGTCTTGTGCATAAGCTGGACCCTTGGTAAGTGTTGCTGCTATTATTATTATTATTGTTGTTGTTGTGTGTTATTGACTAACACAGTTCTTTTGATTATTCTACAATTCTAAAGTTGATATTTTTTCATGGGCATTTGTTGTTTTTTGCTTTTGCTGATTCCTGTAAAATGATAAATATGTAAATACGTATTAGATACGTTGGAAGCTAAAACACATTATTGCAAAATAAACATTTATTTTATATTATTAATTTTCAATATAAATTTCAAATAAAATAAATATGTTTATTCTGTAATAATGCGTTGTTTTGGCTTCAAACGTATCTAATACGTATTTATTTTAATCAAACTCAACCAGCACTTCTATCAAGGAACACAAACCCTAACGATAAATATGTATTATTTTAAATTTATCTCCATATCCTTATTAGTACCGGAGTTGTGGCCGTTCAATGTTATTCACATATTGCATTTTGTGTGACACTGAATACAAAGCATTGATATTGATATAATATATAATATCAGTAAGCATTGCATAAGTGAAAATGAAAACTTCAAATAAGTGAAATAGCTATAAATATAATGCCATGGTTCATTAAGAAAAGATAATATAAAATAGAATTAATAATTTCTTGGATCTATTCAGTTTAAACATTGGTAAGAATTTATGTGCAGTCACAAAAATTAAGCAGAAACGATACAGAAGAGCAACTTTGTTCATATTAGTTTTATTTTAACAATTAACATCTTGAAACTTATTATGATTTATAATTAATTTTTTTTTTCAGTAGTATATCCTTTAAAAAACACTTCTTAACATGTAAATATGGCCAAATTGGGATTGAGGATGTGTATATATGGATCAAATATACGCTTTACCAAACTTTTGATAAAGTTAACCATTAAACATACAAGTGTAAAACTTTTATATCTATAATATAAAGCTGAACGTGTATGTGTGTGTGTGTGTGTGTGTGTGTGTGTGTGTGTGTGTGTGTGTGTGTGTGTGTGTGTCTGGTCACGAATAGCCTCCTATATGGTTGACTATTTCAAAAACTGATTACATATAATGATAGAAGATGTATCGAGGATCAGGAATGGGTATATTTGATCTGGCAGACCGGTGGTTCATAAAAATTGTGGGGTCTGCGTTCGCGCCTGGCCCCCAAAGTATGGAAAAAAAAATGGAAAAAAAAAAAACGTTTATAAGGGTTTTTGATATAGATGTACATAAGAATACTTTGATAAGTATGTTTCAACTTAAATAGGGATGGTATAATAAATTTGTGGGGTATGCATTCGCGCCTGTACTCCATGGAAATATGGTACAAACTTTAACAAAGACTTTTCATATCTATTTGCGTAAGTATACTTTGATAACTATGTTTCAGTTTGAAGAAATATGGTATAATAAAATTGTTGGATGTTCATTCGCGCCTGACCTCCATAGAATGGAAATATGTCACAAAGTTTAACTAGGTTTTTTAAAAGGGGTGAGGGTCCACAATAACACCTTAACTTTAATCTTAATTCACGTTAGCTTTTATTTATTTTTTTGAGTTGAATCATATTGTGTCGAATAAATTTACATTCTTATTAAAGTGAAAGCCAAAAAAAAAAAAAAGTCGGAACTTTAGACAATTCTCGACACAAATTTTGCATAACTCTGTTTTTTTCCTTCTCCACTTGCACATGGCACTCTTTCGAAAATAGATAATTAGATAAATAATAAAAAATAAGAACGTTACTTGTTATCATGTCAAAAGAAGGAAAAAATCCTCCTCACGTGACTATATGTCTTTTTAAAAACATTTACATAACCTTTTGATTTTTATTTATATATCTGTTTAAGCTTTTTTGTCAGTGTACTAGAAGGAATTCAGTTGATTACAACCCTTTCTGCATGTTCTTTACATTACAATAGTACAACCCTGAATCTGACAGTGCAATACTACACCGTTCAATACTGTAAAACTGATACGAATCTGTTCAGCTTGAAAAGGGCACCATTTTCTTCTTATTCATATTTATATTGATTCTTTGCTTTAAAAACTAAAGTAATTACGCGTTTACTTTTTTAATATACCATTTTGCTGTTTTGGATTATTTTACTAAAGTAAGTAAAGCTTCATTATTTTTCAAAACTGTTTTTGTTTCTTTGTTTTTCGATATTTTGTTGATATTATTTAGTAAGAGTGTTTAGCAGAAAAGCCAACAAACGACTACCCGAAAAAATAAATATACAAGAAATAAATATTACCATAGTCAATAAAAGTTCAGTTCGTGTTTTTTGTTTTGAAATAGTTTTTAATGCTCTTTACTTGAAATAACTTTGGCGAACCGAAATTAAAACGAAATTTGAGGCGATAACTACTTAAATGAATTTTTATATAAACTACATATGCCATAATCGAATATTCCTCAAGCACAAAATAACGGAAAACATTAAAATATGTTTATAAATATTCCTTACGTTGACGGAACTCTTAAATTGTTAACACAGAATGCTCAGGTGCCCCTCCTTCAAATTGAAAACAGGGCTCTCCATTTCAAAGTCGCTGCCATTTTGATTTTTTTTAAAACCGGTTCATGAATTAAAAAAAAAATTTTTTACAAACTACTTAAAAATACAAACCAATGAACTTTTCTACCATAAAAATAACTTTTATTGGCTATGATAACATTTATTTCTTGTATATTTATATTATCGTATATATAACATTTTCTCTTTGTAAGGAAACATCATTTTGTTGGTCACTCTTGGCTACGAATGGAAACAAAGTTGATATAAAAAAATATATTTTCGCGAAATTATCTTTACTTTCATCATATTTTGCTTAGGATAAAACTTTTGAGTATCAAAACCTATCTCTTTACAACCCCCTCCTTTTCATAACCTATCATACTTTCATCAATCACAGTCCATTTTCTGTAGGCTGTTTTTGAACCCATTCAATGACGGGTACTTCTGCTAGTATATATATATATATATATATATATATATATATATATATATATTACACAGGAATCACTACTTATCAAGGCCAGGAGACCATGCGAGGATAAGGGTTAATGGGTATACATTAATCGATGTGATAGCATAGTAAGCATAAGTAGTGGGAATTTTGTAAATTGGATTACATAGGGGGCGGTTCATCAAGAACTTGTTTATGTTGGACTTGAAGACAATTATGTTGTAGTCAGCTGGAAAGCAGGTAATCGGAAGAGAGTTCATGCAGGCGTGCAGTTCTAAGAAAGAAGCTTTGTTCATGGAATCTACACTTAGGTTTAGGCACAGATAAAGACTGTGGGAAATTATTGATAGTGGTTTTGGCTAGACAAGTGATTTTCGTGAAAGTTGGGGGGGGCATAGATTGAAGCTCAGCTGAGCACTTGCCATAAAAATAATGATAAAGCAGAAACAGGCTCACAACGTCTTTTCTGTGGGAAAGAGGTTGCAGGGAATAGATAAGGGCATCCTCCACTAAGCTAAGAAGTCTATTTTGAAATCTGTCAAGGGAGGATAAGCTGCTTCTAGCAGCTCCTGCCCAGATGTGGCAACAGTACTCCATCCTTGGACGTACCTGGTTCTTATGTAGATCGAGAATTGCATCAGCAGTGAAATATCTACTGGATCGATAGAAGGATTCAACCATTTTTCCAGTGACCTTGGCAATGGATTTGAGGTGTGTTCCATTTCAGGTCAGGAGTAAAGGTCAAGCCCAGAAGCTTGTCAAAACATGGAGCCTCCCCAAGATGAAAGCCATTCATTTCAACCGATGCCAGATTAGCATCAGAGCATAGATGGTGTAGAGATAGAAGCTATATATTTTACTAATTTTAGGATGAGGAATTCAAAAAGGAGTTTATTTCTTTTTAATGCTGGAAGATTTTGTGGAGTGATCCAATTTTTAACATGTAAAAAAATTATTATTATTATTATTATTATTATTATGTCTACAGGTGGTCAGTCATTGATAGTGAAATTCCAAGTGGGTAGCCATTCTGCGCAACCTTGCTCAGAACTGCTATGTGTGGATCATCATGATTTGAAATGTAGTGCAAGCCAGGAAAGAAGCTGATTTGACCAAACCAGGATAAGTATTATAACAACATTGTTATGCATCTTCATAATAAAATAGTGTGATTATTTGTGATCATTCTGTGAACGAATTTTTATCATTCCTATGTCATTTATACACATTTTTTTTTTTATTATTCACATTAATTTAATTGAGTATTAAAATTAGAAATGGAATAGTGTAAAATAAAATAATTTTTAATCTTATGACCTTTACAGACAAAATAACAATCAGCCCGGGAGCCTAATGCTGTTTGCTTTTGGAAACAGCAAATCGCTAATATGAGATATATCAACACTTTTGTGTTCTCATCAGTAGGGGAATCGGTAGAAAAACTGGACATGTAGGAGCGTCAGTAAACGGTTGCAAGCAATCAAAATAAGCTGGTCTCCTTGACAGATTTGTACTCCAACTGATTGCCATGGAAACAAGTGATTGGTCCAACTATGCAGGATTTTCTCAACAGCTTTGATCTATTAATGATGCACTATACCAGCAACAATCCTGAATCGACTTCATCACCATTATAACGAAATGCTTTGAGTCTGCCAAGCACACACGACATTAAATGAAACTTCCTGATATTTGCATATTGCTTTTGAAAAAGGACATCTGCTAATTAACCATTATTTGTTATTCTTGAATAAATTTTAAAAATTTAATTAAATATATCACAATGCATTTTAGTTTATAATCTAATCAGCTATTTTAATCATTTGTTAACAGTTGTTAAAACTGAATTTGTGACCCTTAGAAATTTGAAAGGAATTTTTAATCATTTAAGCTATTAAAAATCATTTCTAGCTTTAAAATTCTTAGCAAGTCCTCATGGATTAAATGATTGTTTTGTTTCATCCAATACATTTATAGAGATTAAAACAGTCTATGAAAAATAGCTATAGTTTTACAACAATTTAGTTCAATTAATAATATAATGACCAAATGATATCATAATAATTAAATTGAAATTTAAAATCTTTTTCTTTTCTTTCTTTAATAATTTGGTAAGAAAAAAATAGCATAGTTTCAAAAAAAAAAAAACAAATATGAAAGTAAAAAGACACCCAGGCAATGCCAAGTAGATACAGCCAGTCTACAACAAACTTTTTAAGTCACTAAATAAAGATGTTAAACATCTGATAACTAAAATAAAAGAATGTGATGTCACCTTTTGACATGAAAGTGTGAAGAGAGTTGACAACAGGAAATCTTTTGACATTTCAGCAACTATTGACATTTTCGTTTTTCAGTTAAAAAAAAAAATTGCGTTTTTAATCATTTTGAAATTCTTTGTTTAAAACTATGGAAATTCAGAAACTGATAATGTATTATACTTTATTCCAGACAGCATGAGCTTTTTCTCTGATCACTTATTTCAATAATAATATGATTATTCGCTGTTTTTTTTTACATTTTTTTTCCACACCCATTAAAAATGGTGCCAAAGATAAAATGCAGTACAAATGAAAATTGTTGTTCATGTTAAAGAAAACTTAGAATGCATCCATTTCAAAATAAGATTCCGTCATCCCATCAAATTACATTTTATTTTTATCACTAAGCAAATCTAGCAGTAATTTATTAACAAGTTTCATCAATAATTCAGTTACTTCATCAATAATTCAGTTACAAAGAGACTCAATACTATGATAAACTTGTTTATTTTAATGAAAAATAGACTTTGATAAAATCTATCAGGTTGGCAAGAAAGTTCTTGCAGTTTTTAACTTTATAATTCAGATGGGCATATCTTGGCTCAAACAAAAATTTATTGATCAAAAGAAGCACCATCAGAATCAACACTCTTGCCAATGCAAAACAAGTGTATTTATGCCAGTAACGTAAAAATCTTGCATTCTGGTCACAATGAAATCGCTGAAGGCGTTTTTGATATTATTTAGGCTTAGAGCATTTCTTACACAGAAACTTGTTAAGATGCTTAAAAAAGTGGCAGTCGGTAGGGAAAAGGTACAAAGAGTATGGCGGATGTGGTAGAGTTTCATAGCCCAATTCGTTCAACTTCTGCAGGGTTGGTTTAGCAACATGCGGTCGGGCATTGTTGTGGAGGAGAATTGGGCCTTTTCTGTTGGCTAATGCTGGGTGTTGTTGTCAAAGTGTCATTTATTAACAGTACTTCACTGCCATAATGGTTTCGCCTATATTCAAAAAACTAATGGATGAGACGAGTTGTAGACCACCAAAAAGGCAGTGTGACCTTCTTTTGGTGCAATTCTGGCTTCAGGAAGGGTCGTAGCTGAGCGGAGCTGAGCATTGCCAGTAGTTGTAAAAAAAAAAATAAAATAAATAGATAAAAAAAACACTTTTCATCGCACGTCACAATCTGCTCGAGAAACAGGTCGTTCTTGTTGTGTAAAAGAAAAGATTACACTTCATAACAGCATTTCTTTTGGTCGTCGTTCAACTCATGAGGCACCCATTTATCAAAATTTTTTTTTGTCTTTCCAATCTTTCTCAAGTGGTTGAAAATCGTTGTATACATTACATCGAATTCAGAAGCAAGTTCTCGAGCAGTTGTGCATGAATTGGCTTCAACTAAGTCTCTTAATTGATCGTTGTCAACATCCGATGGCCGACCATTATGCTCATTATCTTCAAGACTCTTGTCGCCGCCACAAAATTCTTAAACTACCATTATGTAGTGATTCCTGGGTCAAACACTTCATTGATATCGCAAGCTGTTTCAGCAGCTTTTCAGCCTAGCTTAAATTGAAATAAGACAATTGTGCAAATTTGCATTTTCACAAGAAGAAAATGATTTTAAAATGATTGTAATTCAAATGATTAGATAGAGCGACAAAGGCTCTTTAATATATAAAGTAAAAGTATCATAATGAAAACTTATTTGAAAATACATCATTTGAAATTAAAATTAAAAATTCCGCAAGAACTTTCTTCTCAACCTAATATATATATATATATATATATATAAATTTAAAGGAGATTAGAATAATAGTCTAAAGAGCTAAGTGTATTTTAATGTAATAGTGAAATTACTAGTTTAATTAAAATACAGGAAATGCTCGTTGTAATTTAGATATATAATAAGCTCGATAATTAAATGTCCTAGAGCTAATTCAATATTAAGTAATGTGATTTATAATTTAAAAATTTAAAAAAATTTTTAAATTTAAAAATCAATATATATATATAGAAATAGTTGTATCTTGTTACTAAATAAACAATATAGATGAAAAGTTACTCAAGAAAAGTTTATTGGAAAAAAAATATTTTAGGTTCTCAGTCTATAAAATGATTTTATGTAAAGATTTTGAGTAATAACAGTAAGGTGTTAAAAACTATTCTTAGAAAAGAAAAACTCATTACAACTGGTTGCATAATGTTTATGCTGAATTGCCAGAAATATGTTATTCAAGTTAAAATAGAAAAAAAAAATTAAAAAGGTCATAAAAATTATATTTAAGAAAAACTTGTTAAACTGTGGCATATCTTAAAACATTTATTTTACATAACAAAAAATACCTCTATATTATTATTTTCATTATTATTACTACTAATTATATAGAAGTATCATATTTTTATTATTACTACTCCTATAAATTTGTTGTTTTTTTTGTGTACTGATATATTAAAAACTCTTTTTTACTTTATTTAAAAAGAAAATACAAATTTGTTATACATGGGTCATTGAATTGCATTCATCTGCAAAAGATCTAGCTAATTTGCATATTCTTTTAAACATTCATTTTAATTTGATTTCCTATGAGATTTTTCGGGGTTTTTATGGGATGATCATCTTTAGTTAACTATTATGTGTAATTATATTCATGCAGATATTCTATTTGATTTATACTTGCGTAATATTTGCGTAAAAAAGTTATAGTAAACACAAACCTCTTTCTATATACATGTATACGTATATTTATTTGTTTAAAAAAAATTTGCCTACTCCTCTGTCAGTTTTTAGACATGAAACTTAATATATAGGGTAATCGAACCTTGCGAAAATTTATATTTGGGTTTTAGCTGGGAGAAATCGGTGCAAAAGTGAAAATTAAAACTGTGAAATTTGCCAGGTGAAAGTCAAACGACAGCATTACAAATATCTATGCATAACATAATAGCTACTGGTTCATGTTTTAATTTTTGCTTCCTAAGCATTAGTTTTCATTTTTTTTTTTAAAGGGTTATTTTGTAATTTAAAAAACAATTTCCTTATTTTGATTTTTTTTTTATCAGAGGTTTTAAAAGAAAGTTTTAACATTTAAAGGAGGTATAAAGATTTATATTTGCCATACCATTTTTCTTATTTCAAGTGTTATGTAATGTAATTTTTTTTTCCTTTGAACACATTAAGCTACTTATAACGGTTATTTCAGTTTAAAAAAAAAGTTCTTTTTTTTTTTAACTGAATTATTTTCACTTTGTTTTCATTGCAACACGCCATAACGACATAATGTTTTTCTTTTATTTATTTATCTTTTTAAACAGAATTATTTTGTAATTTAGAAAACAATTTCCTTATTTCAATTTTTTTATCAGAGGTTTTAAAAGAAAGTTTTAAACAAGGTTAAAAGATTTTTATTTCGATGGTTATGCAATGTGATTTTTGTTTTAACTAATCATTTTTATAACGGTTGTTTTGCTTAAAACAAATTCTACTTTTTTAAAACTGAATTATTTTCACTTTGTTTTCATTGCAACACACTGTAACGAGTAATCTAGTTTTATATAGGAGACTTATCATTTCGGCGTCTAATTCTAATATACGATGTGGTGTGCATATACACATTTGTAAATAAACACCCTGCAAAAAAAAAAAAAAAAAAGTCACTCTTTATCTAAATGTTAAGAGATCAAAGAATATTTGAATCATAGAATGAAAAGGGTTGAAAAAATATAAAGATAGCTGATAGAGAGAGATGGGTGACTTATTCAGTTCATTTTAAATTACGACAGAGACAAAAACTTTTCTTTTTTTTTTTACACATACCACAATTCCAGAACTAAAGTATATTTTAGCATATATTTTGTATTAGTACTGTACATCGGTAAAAAAACAAAGTAAACAAAGGTTGATTAACTAACATTTAGCATAAAAATAGATAAATAGGATAAACATTTATTTTAAACTAGTGATATTCACTCAGTATTGCTCATGTGATATTCACTCAGTATTGCTGGTCAGAAATAATATTCAGATTTCAAGTCATGTTTACAATTTTTGTTCTAAAGAGTTAAAACCAACATTTGCAATATGATGTAAAAAAAAAAAAATACTTCTTTAAATACTTCTTACGGACATCTTTAAAACAGAAAACAGCTTAATTGAATTGAAACAAATTTGATTTACATCTTTAAAATATCAATATCATTATATAAATGTTTCAATTAAAAAAAAATAAAATAGATTTCATTTCTTCATGTTCGAATATATTTTACTTATTTTATGGATTTACTTACCCCAAAAAACTATAACTGAAATATAAATGAAATTTTATCTATATTTATTACATGTGCCATTTTTATCTAAATTTGTCATTATAAACAATCGACTTTAGTATTATTGGTAGTTTCAAATCATTAAATTTTTTTCATTTCATCAACAATGGAAAAGTAAGATACCAGCAATGGAAAAGTAAGATTTTTTTTTAAAATCTGAACAAATTAAAAACAAAAAAAAAACACAGCAAAACAATTAAAAGAAACGTTTTTTAATTGGAAATTAGGCTCAAATTTTACATGTCCGTTACCTCAAAAAAAATTTTCTTATTTTTCTGATGACAGAATTCTATTAGCCATCCCAATACCAATTTTAACAGTTTGTTCAAAGTCTACAAATGTAACTGCAAAATGTTAACAGAATAATTTGAATAAAACATTAGGGAAAAAAACAAATCTTCGTAAAGTATTTGAAAACTCAGCTACACAGCTATAATGCCAAAAAATAATAGGAATAAAAAAAATTAAATACTGAAAACGTTTGCCTTATTTATATGTACATTGTAATTGCTGGGGGAGGGTGTCATTAACGTAAATGTACATTATAATTGACTATGAAATTGGCTTTGCAGAGTTTGAATACATTCAGAGCAACTAGGAGTAAAATTTGTGTTCCATTAATCATATACATTATTAGGGTTGATGTTCCATTAAATAAACAAATTTCAAAAATCCTTACCCAGAAACAGTAACCGTTGCTTCCTTAAGGTGAACATAATTCTTTGGGAAAATTCCTCTTTCTTGCCGGTTTTTTGATTTATAGCCTCTATACCAGCCTGAAAAAAGAACAAAATTAATGTGATTAAATACATGAGTCTGTTTTCAAGACAAAGGAATAAAACAATCCAACATTATTAAAAGCAGTTCTATGGATACAACTTGTTCAAGCAAATTTAATAGTAAAATTATTTGCTACTTACTAATTATATTGACAATGATTTATGAGGAACATTTATTTGCATTATGGCATATCAACTATCAATAAATTATTTCAATAAAATTGTCAGATAGGATTTTATTTGATACACACATTTTTTTTCTTTTTCAAGATAGACCAAGTTAAATTTTATTGGAATTTTATTACTTTCATGAAGTTCAAGATGTTCTTAGTGCTTTGCTGTTGTTTTGTTTGTTTTTTTATCAGTCCATTTAGAGTTATTTATATCCGGGTCCAGTCACTTTTTTAAAAAAATATTTTTTCTAAATATTTATGCCCGTTTGCTTTTATTATTCATTTAGTATACAACTTATATTTGTAATTTCTTGTTATTCTTTGAGAATATTCTATTTAATCCATAAATAAAATCTTGACAGGTACTATCACTCCAACACAGAGTGAACTCGGGAGTAGTGATAACTAGAGAGTGGCTCCACACACCTGACAACTTCCAAATTGGTGCCTTATATCATTCCCGGGATATTTTAGTTTTAGAGTTTGTTATATTTTTAATAGTCCTCCAGAATTATAGAATTGTCTCCATATTGAATCTTTCAAATCTATCGTGTTATCAGCATCAAAAACAGTTGTCTAATGCAAGCGAAAACACCAGTGAAATTTCAGCATGAAGTACTTAATATTGCATGGCGTTTGACACTGTCTACATGTAAGCTTTCCACTAAAAGTTCTTAGTAAGTCTTAATCGTTCATGTCATATTAGAGTTTTAGGAGATAGGATTTATGGACTTATCTACATAAAAACATCCATAATTCAGTTTAAACCATATTAATGACCTGTATAGTTTTAAGAGTTCTTCTGTCATCTCACCATTCTGTGTGAGCAATTATACATAGAATTTATAGAACTTTATTACATTTCATCTATGTATTTTATATGTGAAATGAATGTCAGTTTCTTATCAAATATGATTCCAAGGAATTTGTATTTATTAACAACTAACATTTCTGTTCTGTCAAGTTTGATTTAGAGTCAGTGTGCATTTTCCTCTGGTTACAGAAATATACTCACTTGGTTTTTGATTTAAGGCATTTATAAATCCGTTTGTCAATCTATGATTTTTTAATATTTAGTTGCAACTGATATCCTATTATGTCAATGTGTTTAGATTTATAGTATATTAAAACAGCATCTACATACAGGGTACATTCTATTCCTTGTGGTACCTTTCATCTTGCCGTTTAAGATCAGAGGAATTGGTATCCATATGGACTCTAAAATGTCTTTCTGGTGGAAAATTTTCAAGAAAGCTTGGAAGTCTCCCTTTAAAACCAAAACATGTAAGTTTCTCATAATGTCATTTCTCCATATTTTGTAGTATACTTTCTCCAAATTAAACTAAAAAAACAATTGAAATGTTCTTTCTGTATAAATGCCTTACTAATGAAAGTTTCCATTTTCTGGATTGCATCACAGATTACTTAGTGGAGAAGGAATTCAGTTTCATCACATAAGTTTTCCATGAGTAAAAGCAGTACATGGATCAAGATGTATTTTGTTGTTGTTGCAAAAAGCTTAAGTTTTTAATGTTATTTTTAACATTTTTTTATGCTTGTTCTACATAGATATATGTGACTTAAAGTTTCCCAGTAGAAGGAACAGTTCTAGAAGTTGACTTATAAGTCATTAAGTTCTTTTACATTGATACGGTTTCTTGGTAGAACGTATAAAAAGCAGATGGTTAATAAAGAATTGCTTTGATTGTGATTGCTTGGAAACTGAGTTTTAATCTGATTTTGAGGTATATTGCTTTTGATCAGAATTGTTGTACCTCCATAGCGTCATATATACAGTTGTATATTTCAAAATCCTACTGCAGCAGTACTGGTTCAGAATTTACCTGATAGTGGTGCTATCACATCAATGGTGTTCTTGGAGAGAAACAACCATATCAAAGAAAAATAGTTATTTTTGAGTGTGTAACGATCAGATGAGAAGATCAACAAGTAAAAAGGATGTAAAAAAAAACAGAAAAAACATATATATTATACTTCAACAACCTGCGCCACTAATAATTTTCCGATCGTAATTTTGCCTAGGATCTCTATTAGTAATCCAAATCCAACTCCTACATCATGTCAGAACTCAGACCACATACCCTCAAAAGTCCTTTAAGCTCTACCCAAGTTACTCTCACATAACAATGAAACTATCCACTCCTCACAAACCTTAACCTGCATATGAGGGGGGATGGGGTAGGAAAGGGTAAGGGAAAAAGAGATATTTCATGAACACAAAAAAGGAATTAATCATCAATAAATTGTCAGAGGTGTCAGACTGGGTAGATTTTTACAAGTTATGAAACTGAAATCATCAAGTTATTACATGTATTTGATAGTTCGTTTTGTTTTTTTTCGGTTTTAGGTTTGTTTTGTTTTTAGGAGGGTGTATATATCAGCAAAAGTTAATCAAATAGAAAATTATGAAATAACCATTGATTTGTATAACAATTTACCCATTTCAGACAAAGTGTTTTAACTATTTGATATCAAATTTGAAATCAGTAAATCAAAAAAACACTTATTCAGCAACACTGCATTTGAATCATATTTCTGTAACAAAATTGTGATATAAAAGTCATTTTGGATGATTTGGACTATTGTTCTCATCTTACATATTACTCTCACAACATTTCAACCAATATAACCTCTGACCTTCTTCAGGTGCATCTTGTCAAATTTGGGAATCTTTATGGAATTTCAAACATAATCCTTCATTTAATACATAGGGGTAGTTTGTTTATGTTCTATCAGCCAATCTCCAGACGTCTGTCACATAAAACTGATTAAAATTTATATCCTTGGAACAATTCTAATATGTATTTTCAAAACCTTAGACCTATTTGTGTTTTATGTGCGTAGTCGCACTACTCATCTCTAACTACAAGTGCTTGGATCACGAATTTTACAAGTATGAATAAATAAATAGTAAAATCAAGATACTTTTGTAAATCATAATGAGAGGGGGTTTATTTTCGTTAAGTTAAATATTAGAGTAACGTGTAAAAAGAGTTATTTTATTAATAGCGCTTTTCTTATGTATGACTTAAATCAAATAAGTATAAAATAGACACATGCAGCTTGTTTGAATCTATAAACAAAATATGGAATTCTAACATAGTGACAGAATGACATTAGATAACATTCATGCTAATATAGTTTATTTCTTTAAACCTGAAAGAAACGAAAAACATGAATGGACAGTCAGTGCTAGGAAAGTGGAAGTGTTTACAGTGAAATAGAATAAAAAGATCTCAGATAAATATAGGTTAGATAGTAAACGTCAATACAAACAATTTATTCGGATGAAAACTAACGGTTACCTAGAATTAGCCTAGCTTCTTTCATGACTCAAAAACTTTATACTTGTTTGAGCCATGCGTGTTATGTATTGAGATGCGACAGAAGGTGAAAAACGATAAAGAAACAAAATGGATAACATTAATTTTTAAAATTTATTTTTATATGTGATTAGGCAAAATTCAAAGATGGTGAAAATGTAAAATGTTAGAACCAGAAGAGAAATTTACATTTTTTTTTTTTTTTTAGGTGCAACATAGAAAATCATTTGACAATTAAAAGGAATGAGCAAGAGATTAACCTCTGTCGAGAATGGGGTTAAATTAATAGCAAGTAATAGGGATGAAGAAACAGTGACTTAAGTTGATGAACACAGTATGGGAACAAATAATTAAGAAACTCCCAGATTTAGAAATAGCGACGATAAGAACAATTACAAGTATCTAAAACCAAAATGTTGCTTTTGTTATATTTAAAACTTTTCATGTGAACAGAGATCGTTGTAAGACTTGAACAATCGTACCAAATTTTTTTTGATAGCTCAATTTGCTATCTTGTCGGCTATTAGTCCATAAAACAATTTAAAGACTTAAAACAATTGAAAAAAATGTTCAAATGTAGTTTATGGTAAATGACAATTAAATGGAACAATAATTATTACATCAAACTAACTTTTAAACACTGATAAAAAAAAACAAAAAAAAAACAATTAGCTTTCAAAAACCATGCAAAAATGACTTGGAAGTACAACTTTGTTCGTATAAGATTCATTTCATCAGTTGATCATGTTGGATCTTTGTCATTTGATTCATAGAACAAGCTAGATTATTAATAAAAAAAACGTAGATAGTGATGTCCAGTTGTAAAATTCTGCTGGGGGATGGCTACTATACAATGCAACACAATGAAGAGTGCAAATAAACCCGACTGGATGATCTGTAAGAAGTTGAATATTAAATGCCAGAAAAAATAGAAATAAATCATACATCATCCACTATGACTATGCCATGCATACAGCTAGATACCTAGAAAATAGAGATACCAATCCCAATATAGAGATATGGGCAAGGAGGAGAAAAAAAAGCAACCTTAGCGTCTCCAATAATGCTGGATTAAACAGTGCTGAGAGGGGAAAGATGACGAAACACGAAAGTCTTATGTATGGCAGAAAAAGAAACTGGAATCTTAAGATTCCCATTCCAGTAATTATAGGAGCAACTACACTCATGCAAAAGAATTTCAAAAACTACCTTGCAAATATACTTAATGAACCAAGTACAAGGAGAATTCAAACAATTGCACTTAAAAGGACAGTTAAAATTTCAAAAAATTCTCTTGAATGAGAATGTATAAGATAGTGGGAGAATGTCTGGCATCTTGTAGAATGCCCCATCCACAGCTTGAACAAAATGGTAAGAAAATTTTTTTTAAAAGGTATACTCATACACACATGACAAAAAATATCACTTTAAGTAATTGTATTAGTAATGATAAATAAAAAGAAAATCTTCATAACATGAAGATGTATGACTTCTGCTGTGTATCATAAGATAAAAAGAAATGTACCGCAATGTTAAAAAATATATATCAAGAAAAGTTACATTAACGATCATTATCAATTTAACAAAAGAATTTTTAATGATTTTTTTTAAAACATCTTGAATCATTGAATATTCACACTAGTCTGAAGACCAAATCGGCTTAATTTTGCAAGAATCAATCCTATCAGTTGTGAAAAAAACTATTCATAGGAAACAAAGACTCAAATTTAATTAAGAACAAACAGAGCCTAGCATTATAAATTGTCTGGCATCAGTGAATATCTTTTTAGATTAAATATGGATACCAGCTAAATGTCGGAAATATTATTCACGCTCATTAAAATAAGGCCTTATTTGCGTTTGACTTCCATGTAGTCACAAAGTTACCTGCCAATTAAAAAACCCAACATATCCTATTATGATATTTAATGGAGCACATTTCCTCATAGTCTTTATTCAATGTCACATTAATGGCGGATATTTTTGGTATCTTTGTTGAGGCAACTAGAAATAAAATTTTTAAAATCAATTCTTCTTTTTTAATTACAGATAAAATTAAAAGAATTTATTTATATCCCTCATATATATATATATATATATATATATATATATATATATATATATATATATATATATAAGGTGCCTTCAATAAGTTTCCAGACTTTTTTGTATGGGCACTTTTATTAATAGCACACACATGAAATTCTAGTCCCCTTTGAAGTAATCTCCTCTGGCTGCAATGCAATTTTTGTACCATTCCAACAACTTCTGGAAAGTTCCATTGAAATCCTCTTGTCAATGACCCTCATCATAGCCTCTTTCATCTCCTCAATTGTCTCATAATGACAGTCCCTAAGATTTTCCTTGAGCTTAAGGAATAACTAAAAGTCACAGGGAGCAAGGTCTGGACTATAGGGAGGGTGAGGAACTGTCTTGATGCCTATCTTGGTTAAATAGTCTGTGACAACGATGGAGTTGTGAACTGGTATATTGTTCTGGTAGAAAATGCCACTGACCCCTCCCAATGAAATGTCTTCCTGAACTCCTTTAAAACCTCAACATAGTATTCCTTGTTGTCTGTCCAGTGGAAATCCAGTGCATCTAGATCATGCTTGTGCTGTTAAAAAAAGGGATCATCGTAAGTTTCTGAGTGGATTTGCTCTGGCCTTCTTGTGTCTGAAAGATCTAGTCTGCTTCCACTGGGAACTCTGTCTCTTGGTCTCTAGGTCATAGCAGTAGATTCAGCTTTCATAGCAGGTCACTAGAGCATCAAGAACTGCGAGATCAGAATTGATCAGCTTGACCATCTCCCTGATGTCATGGCAACGTCTCTCTTTCTAACCTTCTCTGAGCACCCTTGGGACAAACTTTGCGCAAATCTTCCGCATCTTCAGTTCTCTGCAAATAATTGCGTGTACAGTTCCTACACTAACATCAAACTGTGCACTTATTGTCTATATAGATACACGACTGCCCTTAGCATGAAATTCTTTATTTGGCCAATCAACTCTGATGTTCTGACAACTTTACTCCTCCCAAACCTCTCATCATCCCTCACAGACTACTGTTTTTCTTGAATCTCTTATGTCACTCAAAAACTAATTCTCGATTCATACAAGATGGTTCAAAAATTTATTGCATATTGTTGTTCTAAAGTGTCCTCACATCCAGATTGCATTTTTGAAATTCATCAGCTGTGACAATCAGGTTTTAATAGGGTGTATTGCAATTCCTGCTGTAGCTGTTCAATTGAACCTGAAATCAAAAAATTGGTCAGTTATCTCATAAGATGTACAGCAATAACATACTGAATTGTCAAGAGTCTATGACAATTTTAAATGCCTGTACAAAAATGTCTGAAATTTATTGAAGGCACCTTATGTGTGTGTGTCTGTGTGTGTGTGTGTGTGTGTGTGTATATATATATATATATATATATATATATATATATATATATATATAGCCAATAAATGTTCATAACAAAAATAAATAAATAAAAGAAAATTACGCCCAGCTACCTACGGTTTAACTAGTCACATATTACTGCGGTTTTGACCTCTATCCCCAAACAAGGCACATCGCCATCTTGAATATACTTTTGTTTTCTTTTTGAAAAGGAGAGGTGTTTTTCTCCCGAAATTAATCAAAGTTCCATACCACCAACGAACTTTATATACACCAGACATAACAACAATTTGGTTATAAAATAATTATACAACGAGGTGAGGAATGATAGACGAATAAACAGTTAGACATTTCTCTACTTGAACGTACCCGTCTATTTGTTTGTTTGTGTTTTTTTTTCTTTGCTCTCATGATTTCGGTCCTTTCCGCATTGCTTTTGGCTTTTAAAACTTCCATATATATATATATATATATATATATATATATATTATAGGTTGACAAGAAATTTTTTACAGAATTTTTTATTTTGAAATGATGCATTTTCCAATACGGTTTTATTATAATATCTTTACTATATATAGAGAGATTTTAAAGAGCATTTTTCGCTCTAATCATTTAAATTACAATGGTTTTAAAGCAAGTATGTCTTCTTTTCAGAACACTGAATACAAAATGGAAAAAAAAAGCAAATTTTCACAATTTTCTGATTTCAATTCAAGTCGAAAAGCTGCTGAAATAGTTTGTGATAACCATAAAGCATTTGGCTCAGGAATCACTACAAAACGCACAGCACAATAGTGGTTTAAGAAATTTCATGGTGGTGATAGGAGTCTTGAAAATGATGAGCGTAGTGGTCAGCCATTGGATGTTGACAGCGATTCAATGTCTATCTACTGCACCATGAGCATTAAATCTCTACAGTTCCAGGTCAGCATTGTCTGAAGATAGCGGTTTCAATCCTACTCAAAGCCGGTCAGAGGATTAGTTTGCCAAAACGTGGTTAGATGACAATAACTATGGAAGGCAGTAATTGCTAAAGATACAGTTGAAGATTCAGCATTTCTATCCTGTCGCGACAACCTGACAAAGGCCAGAGGAATAGTTGGCCAAAACATTGTTAAACAACAACTATAAAAGATGAGGATAATACTACGAAATAAATAAAATAGATTTTGCGTTTGGGGCAAAAATAACATTTTTCAGCATTTCTCCATTACATTATCTTTTGAGTAAATTGAAAAATATAAGATTTCTCCTATTTGAAGAAAGATTTTTTTATACTAATTGTAGAGAGGGGACTTTTTAGATTTATTAATTATTTAATGATCTAAATTAAATAATGAAAAATAGATTAATTTGATTTTTTATTAACTCTGGAATTTTTGGTTGATTTCACTTTTATGTAATGGACGCAGATTTTTATTCATTTCTTTCGAAAATTTATTTTACAAAATAAATAACTTGATTATGATTTTGTTTTATCTCTTGGTCCACAGTAGTAAACTTTGATTCCCATCTCAACACTCCATGTATTTATTTGAAATTGATACATGCAATTATTCAAGTGTTTTACAAAAAATCATGTCAAATTAAAAAGCCAAGCAATTAAAAAAAAACAGCTTGATATAAAAATAAAACCAAAAGATGACAAGATAAAAGGATTTAGCTGGAGAGTGACACTTCAAGGAGAAAGAATGTATAGTTGTCAACGATATACTTGAAATAAAGCTTGTCCTTTGCGAAAGAATTCACTAATGAGCACAAGTCATTGAGAGGTGAAGAGTCCAGAATGACTTGTTGGAAACCAAAAAAAAAAATAAAATAAGTATTTGACACAATAAATTTATTAAAGCCTAACAGTGTTTTTTTTTTTATTGTTGTTTTGTCTTTTATATGAATATTCATGTTATGTACAAAGTTTTGTTGTGCATGTAAAGTAAAATAGTTTCGATATCAATTCAAGTTGTGTTTGGTTAATATTAGTTTCCTTATTAAAGGAGATATGTTGCTGAAGTCGTTGCTTGTGTCAGAGATTATAACAAGTGTTGATTTATTTAAAATGAATTTAATGAATATAGCTTGTTTGAAGTTAAGAAAACTCTGTTGTAATGCATGAGAGAATAGAACATGCAAAAAGTTTCTATTATTTTATATCTTTTATGTTTACCTCCCGAAAGGATGAAACACTAGTGCAATATTTAATTATTATAGTACCTATTTACAATGCCTCCCCACGGGACAGAATTAGACACCAGGCCATTTTTTAACGTGGAGAAAGGTTACAAAAATAAAAAAATTGTCTCAGTCGTGAAGGACTGTTCCTCCACTGAAAGAGAACAAGAAATGGAAGTGCAGCATCTGAAGAACAGATGGTATTTATTTGCTCCCCCACTGAGCAAATTAGGCACAAGGCCGATTTTTAATGTGAGGAGTGAAGGGGAAATGGGGACCAACTCCCAGGGGAAATGGGGACCAACTCCCCGGGGAGTAGGGGAGTTGGATAATGACAATTGGTATGAAGGGTTGCCCCTACATTGACCAAGGTCTTATATGTGAGGTTACCCACACATATGGTCTTTGCTTGCAGTATCTGCCGGAACAGATACTACACTTTGATCTTGACCAAAAGGCCAAGGAAAAAAATAATTATGACAGCCCCTTTAAGAAACTCTTATCATTGAGCACTTCAGTTGAATTAAGTCGGTCAATTTAGTTCTTATGCATAGATCATCGTATAACGATTAGATCACTGTCTGACTGACGTAAAGAACATTTAAACTTAAAATGTTTAAATTCAACGTTATTTAACGCGGTTAATGGTAGCCGAATGGATACGGTCTTTACTAATTGAGCCAGAGATGGCTCGTGTTGCAGAGTTCGAATCTGTCGACTGGTGTTAATCGTGACACCCTACACTGAAAATTCCTGAAAGGATGAAACACTAGTGTCCGTAGGTATTTAATTATTATAGTAAAAAATATAATTATATATATATATATATATATATATATATATATATATATATATATATATAGTTTACTTTCTATGATTTATCTGGTGGTGCTGTTGGTGGAGAAGGAAATATTTTAGTATGAAAATTCAGAAATTAAAACTTCCTTTTTTTTTTGTGTATATGCAAGTGAAAACCTGTATAAGGCCATGTATGGAGTACTGTTGTCACATTTGGGCTGGTGCATCTGCTACTAGTCTCACTCCTTGACAGGGTTCAAAAGAGAGTCGCCAACCTGTCATCTAAGCTTCAGCCTCTGTCCCATCGATGAAATGTTGCATGCCTCTACCTGTTCTACAAGTACTTTAATGGTGAATGCTCGAACTACAAGCACTTGTACCCACTCAACGTAAATACCCCCGACAAACCAGATACGCAACAAAATCCCACCCCTTCACAGTAGAGATCCCTAGATGTAAGAAAGCCTTCTCCTCCAATAGTTTCTTTCCCAGAACTGCTTGACTTTGGAACTCCCTTCTGGGATTCTGCTTTCCCAACTGTACTGACATGCAGAAGTTCAAGTGTAATGTGAACAGACATCTTGCTGTTCAACTCCCTTCATCATACCCCTGCAACTTATGTCCCCAATAGTAGCCCCCTACTTCAAAGTAGCACTGTGCCTTGTTTGGGGTGAAAATTGAAAAAAAAAAAAAAAAAAAAAAAAGCCTATCTTTGAAGTAACTCCGGTTACCTCCTAGGAGTGCCTTTCGGCTTAAATGGCTAAAATGGACACTTTTGTGCTTATTAAAAAAAATTGATGCCTTGGATTTTTATAAAACTTTCTGAAAAGTTGTAACTGATTTCTATATAATTTTGTTGGTCTATACTTAATGATAACTCTTGGATGTGCCCCAGGAGCTCTTTTAGCGCTAATAAAAATACTCCATTTTTTTACCATATTTGTCTCCAATTTTCTGTGTATTTAGCAGTTTTGCATGATGCTGAACTCAAATTCAAATATGTTAAGGCTTTGGGGACTTTTGGTGCTAAAAGAAGGGGGAGGTGATGGACTTAGTCATTTCCTTTTTTTTTTTTTTGTATGGTGCAAAACTCAAATTTACATATGTTAAGGCCATCATTTGTTCATTTTCACTATGATTTGATGTCCCCTAGGGACTTTGGGGGCTAAATGAGGGGAGGGTTGAACTTAGTCATTTTTTTATGCCTCGTACACTGTGCACTCATGGGGGACCATGCATAGGTCACTTTTTTTTTTCTTTTTAAATTTTATTAATAAAATCAAATGAAATGTGAGACAATACATTTAAAATAAAATAGGAGCACCTAGAGACTAATCATGTTCAAACCTAAGAGACATTGCTGAGAGAAGGCTTCTTCAAGCAAACGTGAATAGTCTCCAAGATCTTCAGGTGATAGGACGAATGAGCATGACTCAGAATAGAGAATGAGTTAGTGCTAACGTTCGTGGCACGTGCCGGGTTTTTAAGCAAATGTTCAGCTATAGAAGACCCGGAAGTATTAATAAGAACGTCTATTGGTAGGTAAGTCCCATTCCTGATATTACTAGGTACATTCTGTTGGACTCTACTCTTAATGACGTCTGACCCATGTAGTCAACACTGCAACTACATTTAAATTTATAAATTACATCATTATTATGGGGGGCGGGCACATCTTTGCGACAGGATACCATTAACGATTTTGTAAAGAACATGACACATACATTTGAAACAAAATAGCATCCTTCCCCTGTTGAGTAAATCTGGTTGGCAAACTTCCCACTGAACCCAACCACGGTAAACAAATATAAATCGGACATTTAGTCACCGTACTGATTTTTATTTTTGAAAAATCAGTTATTTCCTTTTGATGACTGACCTAACCACATCGATGGGATAACCATTATTGGATAAAGAGTCACTCATAACTTATAATTCTTCATCCAATTTTGTTTTAGAACAAATAAGGGCTCGATGCGTTAGGCTCCAAATTAAATTAATCTTTCGTTTGGTAGGGTAAAACAAATCACAGTGTGTGTACAATGATATAAACATAGGTTTACGACATTATATATATATATATATATATATATATATATATATATATATATATATAGTTTTATTTGTATTATACTGGGTTTATATAATTCTGTAATCGTTCATATACCAATAAATTTTAAGCCAAAAAAGAGATGACTTAAACTGTAAGCTACAAAATTATCATATTTCATAATTGAGCATTCATACATTGTTTTAACAAAAACCAAGACTTCAAAGAATGGGTTGATACCAACAAATAGTGTATTTCATCGTTAGTTACAATTGTTTCAAGACTGTTCGGACAAATCCAAACATTATGTTGTTTGAAAATTTTCACAAGAACAGCCTTTCTTCAGACTTATTGAAGAAAACACTTTACCAATAAAACATTATGGAAACCATTTCCCTTATAAGGAAAAGAAAACAAGCGAAAGTATTTAGCTATATCGCATCCTTGCAAAGTATTTTTTAAAGATTTATATATTTACCTATTTTCATATCTCCATTTACAAAAAAAAAAAAAAAAATTTCAAACAAAATATCATACAATGTTACCACTAATTACCTATGTCCACTTATAATGTTTTAATAATACTATTCATTGATTTCTTAAATTTCTTTATTTAATTTTATTTTTTAATCCGGACTAGTCAACGAAGTTAAATTGTTGCGATTCTATGTCAGTTTCGTATGCAGACTTTGCTTGTTTATTTACAAAAATATCGGCTAACCTATTTATTTGATTTAAGAAACAATTTTGTTTAAAACTTATTCAATAAGTAAAGAAAGTTTAACATTACTTTATACTTAGTTCATTCTCATTCTTCATTTAAAATTAAGGATCTTCTTTTTTCTTTTACATCGGCGTCATCACATATCAAGGCCGAGAGGCCACTTAAGGATAAGGGTTAAAGAGTGTACAGTAGTCAAAAGGACAATATAGTAATCGATAGTAATGAAAGTTCGGTAAATTTGTTAACTTAAGTGGAACGGCTCATCAGAAACTTGTTCACGTTGGACTTGAAGACAACCATATTATAGACAGCTGGAAAGCAGGAAAACGGAAGACAATTCCACAGGCATGCAGTTCTAAGAAAAAAGCTTTGATCATGGAATCTACGTTTAGGTTTAGGCACAGATAAAGAATGGTGGGAATTATTGATAGTGTTTTCAGCTAGACAAGTGTTTCTTGTGAAAGTTTGGCAAGAGGGGAACCATACATTGAAGCTCAGTCACTTTACATGAAAATAACGATAAAGCAGAGACAAACTCGCAACATTTCTTCTGTGAGAAAAAGGGTGCAGGGAAGAGAAAAGGACATCTCCCACGAGACCACGAAGTCTATTTTGAACCCTATCAAAGCAGGACAAGTCCTTTCTAGCAGCTCCTGCCCAAATGTGGCAACAGTATTCCACCCTTGGACGTATCTGGCTCTTATATAGATACAGAATTACATCAGCAGTGAGATATCTACTGGATCGATAGAGGGATCCCACCATTTTTCCAGCAGCCTTGGCAACAGATTTGATGTACATATTCCATTTAAGATCAGGAGTAAAGGTCAAGCCCAGAAGCTTGTCAAAACTTGAGGCCTCCCCAAGACGAGAGCCATTCATTTTAATTAATGCCAGATGGGGATCAGAACGTTGATGATGTAAAGATAGAAGCTTGGTTTTAGATGCATTAAAAGTAACCAGCCACTCCTTTCCCCATTGTACAACGTGATCAAGATCAGAGGAGAGAGAATCGGAGAGAAATTGGTCGTTTACTGTCTTAGATGTGCAACCATAGATGGTAGTGTCATCAGCAAAAATGTCTACAAATGATGTAAGGATGTGATTTGGAAGATCATTAATGTAGATCAGGAAAAGAGTTGGGCCCAGGATGGACCCCTGAGGGACTCCAGCATTAATACTGTGAGCTTCTGATTTTTGCCCATCAACTACTACTCTTTATAACCTATCAGAGAAATGATTTAATAATTGAGAAGACATTTCCAGCTATACCATAGCTGGAGATCTTGTGAAGTAAACCTTTATGCCATACCCTATCAAAGGTCTTTGATATGTCAAGAGCAATTGCCCTAGAGAGGTTGCCTCCGTCGAGAGATTCGCTAATCCTATGAGATATAACTGTAAGCACATCTGCTGTAGATCTAGCAGAATGGAAACCATATTGTGTGTCGCTGAGATGGTTGATTACTTCTCTATTTAACACAGATTCCTATAAAGACATTCCTGTATAGAATCCAGCCTTTAGTTAATATTTCTTCTTTAGAATTCACTATGTAGAAGATTTCTCAGGTCTATACTTCCTACCCTTATCTACTATTGACCATTTCAATTCAAAATCTTTTTTTTGTTTCTATGAAGTTCCCGGATCCAATCACCTAATGCAGCTGTGTTCCTCTTTTTATTTCTAATGTTGATTATTGTACCATCCCCCCCTTCCATTATTAACACCTTCTCTATTAGTTTCCATCTCCATATATATATATATATATATATATATATATATATATATATAAGTAATTGCACACTTTAGAAGACATTTATTTCGAATAGAACTTAAAGATAAATTAGAAAACTTTAAATGTCATGAAATTCAACGCAGGCAAGAAAGATATTCAATCATCTATACCTGGCGTATGATGGAGAACCAGGTGCCCAACGCTGGTATACAGCACCATATCTCAAAACGTGGCAGAAGGTGTGTGGTACCACTCCTAACCAGTGCCAGGGACAACTGGATCCGACGGCTCAGGAAATCGAGTTTAAATTCCCGGGGTCCTACGCTCTTCAATTGCCTACCACGTAACATCAGAGAGATCACGAACTGCAAAACAGAATCGTTCAAGTCGGCGCTGGATACCTGGCTGAAGTCTGTACCAGACGAACCTCAGATCCCCGGTTATACCGCTATGAGACGCAGTGAATCCAATAGCTTACGCCACATGCTTGTCTGCGTAAAGAGGGACAGCGAAACGGTGCAGCGGTCTATTGATTCGATGCCGCCTATACCGTCCCAACTGGAGGCCGCTTGCCACAGTGACCTTGGAGGGCTCTGACTGCAGAAAGACATCACACAAAAAAAATGATAAAATCTACTTTGTTGGTGTTTCATTCCAACGCACATGTTAAAATAACTGGACAGCACGTATATTTAAATTTTTCTTCTCCAAGGATTACCTCCTCATAACAACAAAATGAAGAGGAAAAAAAAGGTAAATTTTTAGTTTACCTACCCCTCGGCATTCACCTTTAATTTATCGACTTAATAAGTTTTCAGGTATGCTGAGGACGAATATTGCATTTATTATTTGCGCAAACACGTAGTTATCCGTATTTGAAGACATTCAGTACCCAACGTAATCCCTATCATTTTTTAATGGTGGCCATCTTGTTTTCCAATAAGGAAAAAAACGCAAAGGCTAAATATGCCACATGTAACTGGAATCTCCTCTTCCCCACCACCGGCGTTGGCGCAAAAAAAAAAAAGAAAAAAAAAAGGTTTATTGAAAGGGGGAAGGGGTAAATTCCAAGAAATCTTGGGCGAAAGGAAAGAATGTAAAGACAAGATCACAAATCAAAAACTAGTAATATTTATTAAAATAAATTAAAAGGTAAATATTACCTTTTGCTACAACAGAACATCGACCACTAATTTGCTTTTTTTAGGGATTCGATGTTGCTGGCCACAAATCTGATGGTCAAATCCATCACAAATTTATGGTTTGCATGGTATTAACCCCTTTTAATTGATCTAAAAAAAATTGAGTTTCCACAAGCGATTTACAAAAGCATATTTTATGTTTTTCATTCTTTTTGGGGGGAGGGGGTATTCAATTATAGAACTTGTGTAGTTTAACAGGTGCTTCTGCAGTTTAATTAACCGTTTTTCCATAAGTAACGCACCGACATTAACCAAGTAGAATAATGTTTAACATTTCACAGAAATGTTAAACAGTGGTGGAGGGGCAGAGCGGGTGTGTTGTGCCCCCCCCCCCCAAAAAAAAGAACGAAAAACATAAAATATGCTTTTGTAAACCGCTCATGAAAACTTTCTGACAGCAATATTTTTAATATTAAATGAAGTGAAAACTTTTTATTTTATGAAAAATATTTGTCATTTAAAATGTCCGCCATGTATTCATGCACATTGTGAAATGTCAAGTGACTATACGCGTGAGCATAGTTTAGTAAGAAAGTAGAAAAAAATGAATATAATTAAAAAAAGTGAAAAAAATTAATGTAATTAAACTGAAAAAAAAAAAGATTGTCCATTTCGATATCGGGAAGCGGAAAATATCTGGAAGGGTGAGTTGGTGGGGTGGGGGGGGGATTTCAGTCTTGAAGCTGAATAATGTTTTTTGGGCCATGTTTTGGCCCTTTTGGCTCCGGTTGGCTCTTTTGGGCGTTTTCTCCTAAATGGGAAACACAATGGCTGCCAGCAAAAACAATAGTGATTACGTTGGATACTGAATGCCTTCAAATATGGATAACTATTTGTTTGCGCAAAAAATGAATGTGATATTCATTCTCAACATACTCGAAAACCTATATAAGTCGACAAATTAAAGGTGAATGTCGAGGGGTTGGTAAACTAAAAAAATACAGACTGGACCAAAAACCCTGATGAGGCTAATTTTTTAGCGAAATATTGGAATGAAACACTAACAAAGTAAATAAAAATGATTTTATCATTTCATGACATTTAAAGTTTTCTAATTTATCTTTAAATTTATATATATATATATATATATATATATATATATATATATATAGTGTGTGTGTTCTACTTTATAATTGCTGATGACACTGGTCCAGTTGGTTAGAACTACTGACTATCAACTTGGTTGTTGGTTCTAGCCTGCGTTTGATTGGGATATGTAATGGTCTAGCCATGTTGCAGAGCTGTGATACAACGAAACAGTGTTTGTACATGACTGTGTGTGTGTGTATTATACACACACACAATAGAACAAAGTTGTCGCCCTAAAGAAAACAACACTACAGCTTTATTATAAAACTTATTGAAGAAAATCAATTTAGGTAACTTGATTATGTAGTAGAGCTGACATCTATTCAATGTAGCCACCGTCAGCCTACATTCACCGCCACGATACGAGTCCTGAACTTGGAGCATACCTTTTCCACAAATGTCGGCAGGAGCTCAGGAAATACTCAGTGGATGGCGGCAATCAATTAGTGTTGTGGGAGGTCATGGTGGTGATGTTCTCAATATATGACCAAATGAAGTAGTCCAACGGGTTCAGGTCAGGGCAGAAGGGGGGGGCAGTGAGAGAAGGGTACAAAGTCATAGCACTCCTTCTGAAGTCAAGCCTGGGTCTCTTTGGATTTGTGGGCTGGCGCCGAGTCCTGCTGCCACATCCAGGGTCTGCCAACGGCCACCTGATTGCACTAGGGGATCGCCATACTCTTCAGCATATTCAGGTGCATTTTAGTGTTGACTTCAAAGATGTGAGGTAGCATGATGTGGCCCGCATTTGAAACCACACCAAAGACAATAACAAGGGTCATTGGATGCGTTGAGCTGTGGCCTCAAGCATTCAACCATTTGGATTTGCATTTTGAGGGTGCTAGCAATGGTCCTATTGTCATAACTTGGATCGGTATAGAGCATGAGTTGTACAGTGGTGCATCTCCAATCTCAGTCACTAAACATTGTGTCACTTTTAGACATGATAGAAGGCTCCTATCGCTCTTGGGATTTGTACACAACTGGCCAACTAGTAGATGGTCTGCAACAAAAAAAGAAAACCGGTTTTCATCAAACAGAAATTGAATCATCTCGTCTTTTATAGAGCGACAATTTTATCATTTCACTGTGTGTGTGTATATATATATATATATATATATATATATATATATATATAAAATGAAATTCCTTGGTGTTTCTTTATAAATTCTTTCAATACAGTTCTCATGACCTTATATATTCAGAATGTACATTATCCAGCATACTTGGATTCATATAATTAATTTTGAATATGTGTTACAACATTATTGTATGTTTTTGCCATCCATATAAAGAAAATATATTTTCCTTTTGTTTTATATATAAATTGAAATTCATAAAAACTTTTTTAAAGTGATAAAAATGTTACTAACGGTGTGTACAGGCATTTTAATTCGTTGTTGGAAAATGTGTTAAAAAATTATAAATTTACCCAAAATTATTCCAATAAATGTCATTGAATTTACACCCCCTCACATTGAATTAAGAATGATTACATTTTTGCATCCTATTTCAAACGTTGAATAAAAAAAGAAAAAATGTTATCAGGGCAGGAGATGGTTGGGTTGTTGTTTTTGGTTTATGGCATATCAACCTTTTTCAGGTTATTTAATGCCGAATCTAGTTATTTTGAGGAACGATTTTTAATGGAGTATATTTAACTCATAGTTGAGACCCAAACAGGTACTACCACTCCAGGTCAGAGTGGACCTGGGAGCAATGGCAATTAAAGGGTGGCTCCACACTCCCCAAAGCCCGCAAGCTGGGGACTCACCACTGGATATAGTTTAAGATCAGATCCAGGACTACAGAGCAGGAGAGTAGAATCCCTCGTTTGATCCTGGGCAACGCCGGATATTTCTGCTCGCATAATAATAAAAATGTAGCCTCAATTTAATAAAACATTTCTTGGATTCATTACACCAACATAATATACAACCAAAAAGAACATCCCTATTTTGTTTCTTCCAATTAAAGAATTTTACAGGAATTCTCCAAATTCTTTTAAATCTTAGGAAAAAATGTTATCTTTAATCAGACAAAATGTCTGTGGATAGATCCATTTTCTAGAGCAACTTCAGCTTGGAGGCAGATGTGACATTCTGAGGGGAAATGAGGATCTCATGGCAGAAGGGAAGAAAAAAAAATAGTTTTCTGTCACTAAAAATATACAATTTCAGTAAATGATTAAAGAATGAGAGGAGGAGAGAGGTATGACTTAATAATTTTAGTTAAAACATTTTTAAAAATACCAAAGTATACATGAATTAATCATGTCATCACAAACATTCAATCCAGGAGAACAGAGCTAACAATTTTTTATCTTTGTAAATTCCTCAGATTCCAAGAAAAAATATTACAAAAATAATTTTATCACAACAAAATAAGTAAAAAATATTTTCAATCTAAAAAAAATATATATTATTTTCCTTTTTATTTCTTGTAGAAGTGCAACCACTTTATATGAACAAGAGTTAAGCTACTTAAAATGTTATACAACATAATCTCGCTGAAATTGCATAAACTTGAGCTGTATCTCGTTTCATTTTTTTAGTCAATAAAAGCTGACAATCATTTGTATTTCACACACTGCTACTTCATCCTTAGTAAATAATTTTCATGTTAAAATGTTTTCTTAACTGGTGTTATATTAAAATTATAGTTTGGTATTTCTACAAGATTGTAACATGTCTTCATAAACACAAAGTAAGAAAACACTTTTCAAAGAATAATTATTTAACATTCAAATTTTGCAGAAGAAAATTAATAGAAAAACCTAAAAAGAATGATTGGGTTGCATATACTATTTTCTCACTAACTCAATTATGGAAAAACATTTTTACCAAACTTCCATGTTATATTCTTTAATGTTACGAACATTCAGATGTATAGCTTTCTACATTTCAATTGGCAATATGCCCTGTTGGGTGGGGGGATAGATTTCTCTGTAAAATAAATGTAAATAATGAAAAAGAATATCACTAAGATATGCAAATAATACAACACAGACAAGAATTCTTTAATGTGCGTGAAGCAAGAATTTTAGCAAGAATATAAATTGAATATAGTAAAGTATAGTATATAGTGAAGAATGGCGTAACAATATTTATTAAATCAAAATGAAACATTTTCAAATAAAATTATCTGAAATAAGAGTCTAAAATCTTTGGAGAAATTATCAAGCAGTGATTAAAAGTAGTTAATTAAAAGCAGCTACATTAGAGCTGTGGGGTCAGATGTAAAGAAATAACTCTAGACTAGGTTATAAAAAAAAAAAAAAAACACACACACACACACAATCAAAATTCCCGCAAAATTGGTTGATTTCTAACTCAACTCAGAGGTGGACAGTACATTTGAGAGGAGAGTGCTCAGGCTTCAGTTTTGAACTCCAGAAAATATTGCACATACATTTCTAATAGAAGTAACATGTTTTTTTCATAGATTTTCTAAAACAATTTGATTTTATACAATTGATTACAATTTGATTTATATTTGGGAAAGCGAAATGATTTTACTATTAGTCATACATGGCATTCTATCTGTAAAAAAATCGATATTATTCCAAGATCATTTGTTTTAAAATAAAATCCTTTATTCTCTATTTAGCAGGAAAGAGTTAATATTGCTTTTAAAAAAATGATGAAAAAAAAATTATACAAATGAGAAATGTTCAACACTTTCAAATCATCATCGTCATGGCTTTCTTAATTACATTAATTATGGAAGCCATGATAATGATTCTAAATGTTAAACACTTCTCATTTATGTAAGTTTTTTTTTTATCATTCTTTTAAAGCAATTTCAACAACACTTACAAAAATACAAGAAAAAAGATAGTAAAGAAAGTTTTTAATCAAATATTAATATTTCTCAAACATTTTTATTTTTTACTGGCACATCAACAGTTTCGTGTGTAGATATATTTTTCACAGACAAGGAAAGATAAACGTTGTTATCTAGTGGCCATGTATTATCTAAACATAACACGAGTAATTACTAAATGATATTATTTAATATTTCCGCTTTTTTAAATAATAGGTTATAAAGATTGTAACAAAAATTTGTTGAATGAGATTTTTAAAGGTTTGTTTATTTGTATACTTTTTTATTTAAAATTTTAAGATTTGTTTTAAAATACTCCTGTATTTTGTTGTTTTATGTAAAAAAAAACTAAAGTGCTTCTTGCATTTGATTAATTTACAATAATATTCTTTACAACTTACTTTATTCTACAATGTATTTGCAGGATCGTTATTTCTTTATTAATAAAACTATCAGACAATATCTAATATGTGCATATTTTTCTTACTTATATGTAACTTTTGATATATACGTACAATTATTATTTTATCTATTTACTATCAATTGAATATTTATTGAAATCAAAAATAGAATAAGAAAAACTAAAACAATTTTTTACAATTCTGTTTGAAATTAAAATGGAAAGATGACTATATTTTTAATGGTCACCATGGCAATGTATACATGTGAAAATAACATTAAAATTTACATTGTTTTATTTTTATAGTAAAAAGTTTGCATTAAAAAATGCTAGCATCAAAACAAAACATTCCAATTTGAAAAAAAAAATTCATTGAAATACAATTTTCAATATTTTGTATGGCAACCTTTATTTTTAACTAGCAGTCTGCCCGGCATTGCTCAGTCAAAAAATATGCCTAAATATGGTATTTTGATTAATGCAGATTTCATAATCCAATATACAATAATGATTTAAAAAGTTTAAAAAGTTAAAAAAAACACTTGTGTGTCACCACCGAAAATCAAAAACAAAGCATTTAGCTTATGATTTACTTTTTCCTTTGATGTTAATGCCTGAGCTATGTATAAAGACATGTTTGCACAAGGCTAAAAATAAAAGCATGAACCAATAGCTATTATGTTACCATGCATATTCATAACGCCGCTGTTCGACCTGCACCTGGCAAATTTCATTTTCACTTTTGCACCGATTTTCCCCGGCTAAAACCCAAATATAAACTTTTGCATGAGTTTGAATACTCTATATATCAACTTTCATATCTGTAGACCAAAAATTGTAGGAGGAGTTTGGTAGGCAAATTTTTTAAACAAATATATACATGCACACATTTATCTATATATCTATAAAAGTGAACGTGTCTGTGTCTGTGTCTGTCCGTCTCTGTTTGTGTACATTTTCATACGCAATAACTGTCAACTTTTAGTCTACAGACTCGAAATTTGATGTACAGGGTACTGAGATTTGGGAAAATCTATGTGATCGGTTTTCAGCAAGAAATTTGGCTGTTAAGAGGTCAAAGTTCAATGATTTGACCTTTGAAAACTCTACCAAACTCCTTCAACAATTTTGGGTCCAAACACTTGAAATTTTAGATATAGGTTCCTTGGACATGGATCTAACTTAATAACTTGATTTGAGCCTAAAACCAAAAATTTTAAGGGATCATAATAGGGGTCAAAATTAAAAAAATTGACCGTTTTTTTTTTTGTTTTGTTTTTTTTTTTTTGGCTCAGCATACACCTCCAAACACCCAGGCAACGCCGGGCACCCATGCTAGCATATCTATAAAAGTGAACATGTCTGTGTGTCTACATTTCCCTATGTAATAACTGGCAATTTTAAGTCTACAGACGCGAAATTTGATATACAGGGTACTGAGATTTGGGAAAATCTTTGTGATCCGTTTTCGGACAGAAATTTGGCTGTTAAGGGGTCAAAGTACAATGATTTGACCTTTGAGAACTCTACCAAACTCCTCCAACAATTTTGGGTCTAAACGCTTGAAATTTTAGATATAGGTTCCTTGGAGATGGATCTAACTTAATAACTTGATTGAGCCCAAAACAGTAAATATTAAGGGGTCAAAGTTAAAAAAGATTTGACCTCTGCGGTCTCTACCAAATTACTCAGACAATTTCTGGTTTAAACATTTGAAATTTTACATGAAGGGTATTCAGAGGTAGGGAAAGCTTTTTAATCAGCTTGGGGTGAAAATTTTTATTAACCAATGTATGTATGCATGTCTGCCTAAAACTTTCGACAGAGGCAACAGATTTTACCAAGATCAGTATCGTTTTGAAGTTTGACCTTCAGACCACAAATATTGAAAAATTGGCTAAAAACATTAATATCTTCACCTTGAGCACTTTTTCTACAGGAAGGGGGAGGGGGTCGCTTTTTCGCCGATATTTTTGAAAGTCATCCTCTACTTTCGAGCCTTAATTTAAACATAAGTCGCTTCCGGTTTGGCGGTTGTCGTAACAGCAACGACGTCAGGTTTTTTTCCCCGTTCTTTTCCTCTTTCGCGGTATGGGTTCGAGCCTGCCTTCCTACTACCACTTTTTTTTTTTTTTTTTTTGCTCAACAGACATCCAAACGCCGGGCTGAAATGCTAGTGAATATATATAGAAAGAGGTTTGGGTTTACTATAACCGTTTTATGCAAATATTACGCAAGTATAAATCATGTAGAATATCTGCATGAATTGTCTGTATTTTTGAGATGAGGTTACTTTTTACTGCCTTCATTCAGGATTGAACTCAGCACCTTTGGGTAACTGTAAACTTTGATACAACGTCTAGGACCACTCGGCCATATGTCACTAGGACAATTCTTAGTTGATTTTTGTTAATGTTAAACCTATGTTGTTATTCAAGGTTTTCTCTCTCTATCAGAGGTGTCCAAATTGCATTCAGCTCTATGCTTGGTTTGCTCAGTAGGTTGTCATGTCCGAGCATGTGAGCTGTTTCTTTAAGTTTTCTCACTTTCCAGTTCGAGACTCCTAACAAACAGTTCCCCAGTTCGATACAAAACACCTGATGAAGGCCGGAGGGCAAAACGGCCGAAACGTTGTGACGATAACAACCAAGATGAGGAAGTCAGTCCGACAATCTCAATCAATCTGCATATAATTACATGTAATAGTTAACTAAAGATGATCATCCCATAAGAAACCTGAAACGACTAATAGGGAATTAAAACGAATGTTTAAAAGAATATGCAGATTAGCTAGATCTTTTGCAGATGAAGTTGTATTTTCTTTTTACATAAATAGAAAAAAAGGGGTTTTAATATGAATATCAATACACAAAACATCACCAAATTTACAGGAGTATCATTTTTAGTACAATCTGTAATTTACATTTCCAAATTTAGAATAAACAAACATGATAATTATTTTTAAGGTGTTTAATACTTTTCTCTAATAAATTTATGACATATATATTGAATTATAACATATTTAATAGTTAGCATGAATAAAATAGAAAAAAAAACTCAGGGGAAAATAATCCTAAAACATTCTAAACAACCAACTCAAAAATAATGTGCGAATTCAAGATAAATTCTTTCCAATTAGAAATTTTTGCAACAAACGTATTGCCTATTCATTATACAATAATTGTAGTAGTCATACAAAATGATGGCATGTTAAAAAAAATTTATGATTTGCTATAACTGTGAATTTGAAACATTCAAATGTCAGCACATTTTACTTTACTAACTATGACATTTGTAATTTGTTTGAATGTACAAAATTAAATGTTTGCAAAGACATTGCTTGAAAAATAGTGAATAAGTATATATTAGGTTGAGAAGAAAGTTTTTGCAGAATTTTTAATTTTGATTTCAAATGATGAATTTACAAATACGTTTTTATTATAATACTTTTACTTTATATATCATTTTAAAGAGCGTTTTTCGCTGACTAATCATTTAAATTACAATCATTTAAACTACAATCATTTTGAAACAATTATGTCTTCTTTTTAGAACGTTGAATACAAGATGGAAAAAAGATGAAACAGTTCGCAATATCAATAAAGCGTTTGACCCGGGAACCACTACAGAACACATAGCACAATAGTGGTTTAACAAATTTCATGTTTCATTTTATACTAATTTTTGTTTTAATTTATGTTAGATATAAATAAAAATAAATACTAAAATTAAGTTAATGTGGTAGGTATTACAAACCAGTCAATTTAATGTGCATTACTAGTGAAATGTATTGAAATAACTTCCATTTTAACTTAAAAGTTAAAATGGAAGTAAATTTCAATACATTTTACATGCACTCATTTATTTTTAGGTTATTCTAATAAAATTTGAATGTAAAGAAATTTTTTCTTCTCTTCATATGTTTCTCATGTGTCATGCACAGTTTGTTTTTCAAAGTTAATATTTTCATTAACAGACAATTTATTTTACAATGTTAGTGTTTTTCATTTTCATGTGCACAAATATTGTGTCCATCTATATAAAAACAGCCTCATCATAAAGAAAATAGACTACTCATCAATATGGTATGCTTAGCATTTTAAATTTTCTTTGATACAAAAAAAATCCAAGTTTGCTCTATTTTGAAATTGGATTGTCGTTTATTTTTATCTGAGTGTTTTTATTGATTTATTATTAAAAAAAAAATCTAGTTTGATCTTTACATTGCTATGAATCATATTGTGAAGATTCAATGTGTTGTTGAAATGAATCTTATATGAAGAATTATAGTTGTATTACCCTGTCATTTTGGTACTTTTGTTTTTTGTTTTTTCAAGAATGATTTGGACCAATGCTGGCTTGATTCAATAATTATTTCTCCAATTATTATTTTTCATTTACTATAAAATCACATTACATTGTACTTGTATTTTTAGTTATACACTTTAAAATTTGGCTTCTCAACTAATAGCACACAAAATGACAAATTTTCTCATTTCCAACAAACTTTGAATGGTCATGTCAGTGGCTAACTACATTATCAAAATAAATTTATTTTTATTGTTAATGTTTTTGCAAAGATCTAAATGTTCAAATTTAAGATTTTTAGATATAATAAAAACAATTTTGTTTGGGAGACCTATTAGTAGTGACAGAGTGAAAATATATTTATCAATAAGCCTAGAATTGATCAATTCTACATCTAAGAAAGTCAAGATTTCACCAAAATGATAGAAATGTTTATGCTTGAAATAAAAATATTTCAATACAAATGACCTGAACATAATTTATTAGTAATTTGTAACCACCTGCTAAATGAATATCAGAACAGATTTTTTTAAACAAAATGTATTTCAGCTACTGAAAAACAATCAATTCATCAAATACTTACCATCTGTTTCTTCTTCGATGCATACAGTTTCTCCAAGACTTAGGGCTAATCTCTGTTCATTATCTTCACAGTAACTGTAAATTGCTAAAGGTAGAAAGAAAAATAAGTGATAAGTCATTGTATTGTACAAGGTTATGCAACAACAACAAAAATGAAAACATCTAAAATGCAAGATATTTTTATAATAAAAAATAAAAGAAATTACAAATTTTTGTTTAGCATTTCCATTTCTTAAGTTATTCATTCTCTTGTATATGATTAATTATCTATTCTTGTTTAATTAGGCCACTATTTCAGTTTGTGGTTCTTATTGAAACAATTAACTTTTGAAATACAACCTGATCCACAGATTTCAATTTTGACCATCAACCTCTTAAAAAATTACGAAAGAAGTATGAATAAGACTTTGGATCTTTGTTCTAATTTTTTAACTCCTTATTTTTCTTGCTTTCTTTTCTTGAATGTCAAACCTAAACAACAGAAAACAAAGAAATTTGTGAAGTTCAGAATTTGAAGTAAATTAATCGTGCATTTTTGTTTTGATAAATTTTATGAAATAATTGTTAGATTTGTGTTTCTTATTAGCATTTCATTTTGCATGATATGCCATAAATGAAAATTTTAATGAAATTATTTTCATGATAAAGCTAAACAAAAAGAGCAGATAACATGTTTTTTTGTTTTTTTTACAGGCTCTTGGAGAGAATGAATATAAAAAAAGAAAAACAATTTGCAAATGACATTTACAAGACAGCATTTTTTTGTCCAATAAAAAAAACAATGGAAACTAATTTAGGATGCCAAAAACTAATTTTCAAGAAATGATATAATCGCTGGGATCCATGCCAAGAGAGATGCCATTCATTTTGCATCTTTAACTATTATGTAAATCAATTTCAAACGGGAGCGTTACAGAAGAAAATCATTTAATCTTGATCGTATATAAAATGGTAAGGTGTTTGGAAAAACACCTACGTGTAACAGATTGAATAACAGATTTAAAAAAATATTATTGTAGATTAGAGCCCATAACTAAATAACTCGCTCTCCCTAAACGAAATGTTATTTAGTTTTTTAGTTGACTAGCATGGGTGCTCGGCGTTGCCCAGGTGTTTGGAGGTGTGTGTTGAGCAAAAAAAAAGTGGTAGTAGGAAGGCAGGCTCAAACCCATACCGTGAAGGAGGAAAAGAACAAGGAAAAACGTGACGTCTTTACTGTTACGACAACCGCCAAACTGGAAGTGACGTAGGTTTAAATTAAGGCTAGATAATCGAAAAGAGGAGATGACTTTCGACAATATCAGCGAGAAAAGCGACCCCTCCTGTAGAAAAGTATCCAGTTGAGGGTGAAGAAATTAATGTTTTTAGCCAATTTTTCGGTATTTGTCATCTGAACGGTCGAGCTTTAAAAACGATACTGATCTTGTGAAAATCCATTGCCTCTGTCGCAAGTTTTAGGCAGACATGCAAACATACATACATACATTTATATATTGGTAGCTCAGATTTTCAACCCAAACCGATTAAAAATCTTGCCCTATCTCTGAATACCCTTTTATGTAAAATGTCAAATGTTTAGACTAGAAATTTTCTGAGTAATTTGCTAGAGACCGCAGAGGTCAAATTTTTTTAACTTTGACCCCTATTATGACCCCCTTAATATTTACTGTTTTGGGCTCAAATCAAGTTATTAAGTTAGATCCATATCCAAGGAACCTATATCTAAAATTTCAAGTGTTTAGACCCAAAATTGTTGGAGGAGTTTGGTAGAGTTCTCAAAGGTAAAATCGTTGAACTTTGACCCCTTAACAGCCGAATTTCTGGCCGAAAACGGATTACAAAGATTTTCCCAAATCTCAGTACCCTATATATCAAATTTCGCGTCTGTAGACTGAAAATTGACAGAGTTATTTCGTATGAAAATGTACACAGACAGACACGTTCACTTTATATATATATATATATATATATATATATATATATATATAAGAGAGAGAGAGATGATTACATGTGAACAACTTGAAAAATGTTGGACTAAAAAAAATAAGTTTTAAAAATAATTACTAATAATAATTATAATAATAACAACCGTGTAGAAAAAGTGCTGCTGCTGCTGCTACTACTACTACTACTAATAATAATAATACTAATAATAATAATAATACTAATAATAATAATACTAATACTACTACTAATAATAATAATACTAATAAAAATACTAATAATAATACTACTACTAATAATAATAATACTAATAAAAATACTACTACTACTAATAATAATAATAATAATAATAATACTAATAATAATAATAATAATAATAATAATTCCAGTGGACATTTTACTCTTCAATGCCAAAATTAATCATCAATAGATTACATAGAAACGGTTAACTGTAAAAATGACTTGCAAATTTTGGTGATTAGTTTATATAGATTTTGCAAGCAATGATGAGGCAAAATAATAAACTTTTATCTATTTGCTGTCTGAATTGTGATTTTTTTTTTTTTTTTTTTTTTTACAAATATTTTTTTTTTTCTGGATAATTATTACTATTATCCACATAAATTATTTTTGAGGAAATCTTATGAAATTATTTAAAAAATATTTATTTTGTTTTACCTATGCAGTTATGGCCTGTTTGTGTTAAAAATTAATATGTAATATAAACCATAAGCCTTTTAAGTGCATGTAAATATCGATTCTGAACAAAGTAGCCATGTTTGTTTAATCATTCATGCGCTACTTTGCACATAATCGATACTTACACGAACATAAAAGGTTAATAAGTTTTAACACAAATAGGTCGCAAAGGAGTATGTAAAAAATTTGTTTTTGACTAATATCCGAAGTGTATTTTCTTTAAGAAATTATGTAGATAAAATGTCAGAAACTACGAGTAGAGATAAGTGTGTGTCAGAAACAAAAAATTAATTCTAACGTTACCTCGAAGTCCTGGTTGAAACTACTTTTTCTTCTTGATTGTTGGGAGTTTGGTTTTTGTTACACAGACTTAAGGTTAGTCGTAGGTTTAATGAAGAGTATGTTTTCTTTTCTAAGAAAAACAGATTATAAAAGCAAACATTGTTTTTTAAAAATGTATCGGTCAACAACGGTTATGCAAATAGGTCAGAAATGGATAGTTAGAGCAAGAAATTTTCTTTGATTAATATTGTGATATTAGTATCTTTCCTTTTAAAAAAAAAAACGGGGGTGGGGGTAATAATAATAGGTTTGGAATAGTCTTAACGAAAAGACAAGAAAAAATCGTTGCCATGGTAGAAGTATAAGATGTTTTAGTTTCTGATCTAAAATAGCATTCGATTATCGAAGAACAGAAAAAAATTACATATGACGGCGAAATAGTGTAATGAAACACAAATTGGAGGGTGATGATGTAAGCAAATGTGCCTTGAAAAAGATAGGTTTATGTGTAACAAAAATATTACTAAAAGGTAAAAGTGTCATTTGCTGTGAAAAAAAAACATGATGAAGTAAAAATTTTAAAAAATGACTATGAAAGAAAATATGTTTGTGTGATTTGTCTCTAGGAAAGTATATATGATGGGGACACAACCGTAATAACCAAATGTACCCAGTGGCACCCAGGGAAGAAAGGTTGTTACAGAAATTGCATGAAGAGAAAAAATAGAAAAGAAAGAAAATGTATGCAAACAGTAACGAATAATGAATGTGATAATAAACGATCAGACCATTCTATTATTTAGTCAATTATAGAAAGTATAAAAAAATCTTTGGAATAACTAAATCAAATCACCACAAATGCCAAAGAGCGATTCGCATTTACACCATAAAAGTATAGCTGATAAGAGTGAATAGCAGTTCAGAAAAAAAACTAAATATTGACGGTGGTATAAAGAAAAAATATCCTCTGAAGATTATTTCCCCAATGTAAGGTGGTGGTAGTGTCAGTAGATTTTTGTGTGTGAATAAAAGTTACTCCAACTTCCTGTATGTATGACTATTTTAGGAGAATTATAAAATTTGGAAAAAATGTAGAACTTACTTACAGTGAATAATATTTTCTGCAAACCACATCAAGAATGACCTTAAAGTGTGAGCATAGTCAAGTTTTATAAATTATTTACAGAGCTCTAATGAAGCCGTTTTCAGGACTGCCAGCAACCATTGTAAGAAAGTAATAAGGAACGCAAGAGAGTTGTATGCTCAATCTGTTAAGTCCAAAATAGCTGAGCAGCGGCTTGGTTCCCACCAGTTTTGGCAAATAGCAAACAGAATCCTGAACAGAAGCGTGTGCTCCATCCCAACTATTATCAATGGACCTGAGGTAATCTCGTCAGCATCAGACAAAGCCAAACTCTTTGTCAAGAACTTAGCAGCTAATTCTACCCTTTGTGACCAAGACCGCCAACCCCCAATATTTCCTCCTGTATCAGAAAACACGCTATGTGATATACGTATATCTGTACGTGATGTTGCGAAGCTAATCAAAAACCTTGATTCGAGTAAAGCAACTGGCCCTGACGGTATTCCAATTATAGTACTCAAAAAACTTCAACCTGAACTAGCGCCCATACTTACAAAACTGTTTAAACGTTGTCTTAAGGAGAATAGTTTCCCATCTCCCTGGAAAATCTCATCAGTATGCCCTGTATTTAAGAATTCAGGTGATCGCTCATCCCCCTCTCAGTACAGGCCAATAAGTCTCCTGTGCGTCATGAGTAAGTTGCTAGAATCTGTGTTAAATACAGAAGTAATCAAACATCTCAACAAAAATAACCTTCTTAGTGACACTCAATATGGTTTCCGTTCTGCTAGATCTACAGCAGATGTCCTTACAGTTATATCGCATAGGATTAGCAAATCTCTCGACGGTGGCAATCTTTCTAGGGCAATTGCTCTTGACATATCTAAAGCCTTTGATAGGGTATGGCATAAAGGTTTACTTCATAAGATCGCTAGCTATGGTATAGCTGGAAAAGTCTTCTCAATTATTAAATCATTTCTTTCTGATAGGTTCATAAGAGTAGTAGTTGAGGGGCAAAAATCAGAAGCTCACAGTATTAATGCCGATGTCCCTCAGGGATCCATCCTGGGCCCAACTCTTTTCCTGATCTACATTAATGATCTTCCAAATCATATCCTTACATCATTTGTAGACATCTATGCTGACGACACTACCATTTATGGTACCACATCTAAGACAGTAAACGACCAAGTTCTCTCCAATTCTCTCTCCTCTGATCTTGAGCACGTAGTACAATGGGGAAAGGAGTGGCTGGTTACTTTTAATGCATCTAAAACCAAGCTTCTCTCTTTACATCATCAACATTCTAATCCACATTTGTCATCAATTGAAATGAATGGCTCTCGTCTTCAGGAGGCCTCAAGTTTTGACAAGCTTCTGGGCTTGACCATTACTCCTGATCTTAAATGGAACACGTATATCAAATCTGTTGCCAAGGCCGCTGGAAAAATGGTGGGATCTTTCTATCGATCCGATAGATATCTCACTGCTGATGCTATTCTCTATCTATATAAGAGCCAGGTACGTCCAAGGATGGAATACTGTTGCCACATCTGGGCAGGAGCTGCTAGAAAAGACTTGGCCTGCCTTGATAGAGTTCAAAATAGACTTCGTAGCCTCGTAGGAGATGTCCTTTTCTCCTCCTTGCAACCTCTATCTCACAGAAGAGATGTTGCGAGTTTGTCTCTGATGTATCGTTATTTTCATGGAAAGTGTTCAACTGAGCTTCAATCTATGGTCCCCCCTCACCAAACTTTCACAAGAAACACTCGTCTAGCTGTAAACACTATCAATAATTTCCCCCACTCTTTATCTGTGCCTAAACCTAAACGTAGATTCCATGAACAAAGCTTCTTTCTTAGAACTGCACGCCTGTGGAATTGTCTTCCGTTTTCCTGCTTTCCGGCTGACTACAATATGGTTGTGTTCAAGTCTAAAGTAAATAAGTTCTTGATGAGCCGTTCCATATAAGTTATCAAATTTACCAAATTTTCATTAGTAATGATTACTATATTGACCAATTTCTACTGTACACTCTTTAACCCTTATCCTTGAGTGGCCTCTGGGCCTTGATAATGTGGTGATGCCTATGTAAAAAAAAAAATAAATAAATAAATAAATTATATTCATCTGTTTTACATACTAGTATGTGCTGAACGGTGTGATTAACAGCAGAGGGGTTATTTCTTAATTACTTCAGGTCCATTGATGATGGTAGGGATAGAGGACATGCTTCTGTTCAAGACCCTGTTTGTTATTTGCCAAAATGTGTGGGAATCAAGCTGCTGTTCAGCTACTTTTAACTTGACGTACTGAGCATACGAATCTCTTGCATGTTTTTATTATTTTTTCAATGATTGTTGGCAGTCCTAAAGGTGGCTTTTGTTTCACAACATCTATTACGTTAAAAACAATGGAAATACGGATTTCTGTGCGCAATGGCAGCAGTACATTCTGGACTGAACCATAGCTGGCTGTTGAGCTTTTGTTGAGAATTTCTTAGAGAGTATGAAGCGTTCTATACTAATAATTAACCATTCAGTCAAGTCAGATACTATAGAGGACACATTGTTTCCGAATATGAAGTATATCTGATATAAATGTTCAGAAGTTATCCCAATCAGCCATAGAATATTGATATAGAGTACGATGGAGAGGTACATCTGAGAACTTATTATGTTTTGTTTTTATCTTATCTAAGACAATTAAGTGATCGGAAGATCCTAATGGAGACAGAATGAAGGATGAGCACATTTTGGGACAAGTTGTGATAAAAAGATCAAGGAGACTTGCATATTGTCTGTTGGAGTCAGGCATACATGTGAGTTTGTGAACAATTTGTGTTAGGTCGTAGGCAATTGAGAAATCATGGCAGTAGCTTCCCTCATCACCCGTCTTGTTTGAGAGGATTAGCCATTCAACATTGTGAACATTAAAGTCTCTGCAGACGTGAATGTTCACAAAGGGATGGGTAGACAGAATGTGGTTAAATTTTCTCAGATAAACTCTCAATGATAGTAACTCCGCTGTTATGAGGGCGATAAAAGGCAAATATGAATGTGGTGCTGTGAGCAAGTGGATGATGTATGTTCCCTGGACTTGTTGCTATATTGAATATTCAATTCTTTTTACAGATGGTCCAATGTCACATTGTATAGTAGTCGTCCACCAGCAGAACTCTACAACCGGATGTAAAGAGGCTCACACTTTCCACTGCACCTGCACTTGTTGCTGAAATCGTTTATCTTCGTAAAAGCATTGGTGATCAAGTCTTCATCTTGGCCAGCAATAATCATCCTTTTCTGATCATAATAGAGTGATCCTCTTTTGAGTAAGTCAACAGAACTTTCATGATCTATATATTCCTGGGAAAGTTTTTTTAGAAAATATTTGGCACATTCTTGGCTGGCCCATTCTTCCACTTCTCTACTATGGAAAATCTTGGTGCATTTTATGCAACTCTTTTGGGCTATTTTCATGGTATGCTTGTTTGGTGTTTTTGTTTGATTTGTGACAGACTTGTTCAAAATTTTGGGCCAGTTAATTTTGTGATAGTGGTTGTTTTACTAGCTCTTATTTCTTGATGTACCATCATAAGTTTTAAGTTCCAAGAGTTCGTCAGATATTGGCCAGTGCTCACAATAGTTATTCAATGTTGATGGTTAATTCCTGAGAAATTCATACCTTCTGTTCCTTTGAACAGATACAGCCTCGTTAGACACTGCACATTTACTCTGTACAGTGCCAACATTTTTCTTGCTCTAGTGTCTAATTTATAAAGCTTCTGTGCCCAGTCTATAATGTTAAAGTTGTATGATATCACTGGCATGGCAAATTGGTTAATAGTTATTTTGTTTTTAAGTTATTTTACAGATTTTTTTTTTTTACATGGCGTACATATTCTCTGCCAATCTTGGCCTGTTTAATTGAAACATTTTATTCATTGCCATTTGCAGTGTTCCTCCTCTTATAATTTCATTTTACTTCAGTTAAAGTTCTCAGAAATATAGAGATCAAGTGTTAGCCCACACACCTAATACTTGATCTCTATATGATTAGATGCACAGATATTCGAATATTCAATTAAAGTTCTCCTTTACTTTGCAAAACGCTAAGTTTGTAAAGAAGGTGGAAACGAGTTTCTTCTCCTCGATTAATAATTTAAATATGTTATAATTTACATTTCTTGTGATTTCTTGGTCTTACTGGATTCCAGGACAAGAGTTCCTCTTGTTTGGTGGCATATCCAGCTTTGTTTTTAGTGGAATATTGTATACCATTTCAAACCTGATACAGATGTGCACTCTTTACCTTATGGGTTGCTAGCCTTTGAAGAAGATTATATATGTATATAAACTTGGATCAAGTAAAGTAAGTATGGGGGCAAATTCTGGTTGAAGCTTTTTCAACACTATAATTGAAATACCGTCAGGGCCAGTTACTTTACTGGAATCAAATTCTTGATTAGCTTGGCGACCTCACGCACAGAGATTTGTATGTTGCATAGCGTGTTGTCTGTTATAGGAGGGAATTACGAGGAGTTGATGGCTTTGGTCGCAAAGGGTAGAATTAGCTGTAAAGTTCTTGACAAATAGTTTGGCTTTGTCTGATGCTGACGAGATGACCTCAGGTCCATTGATAATGGTTGGGATAGAATGCACGCTTCTATTCAGGATCCTGTTTGCTATTTGCCAAAACTGGTGGGAACCAAGCCACTGCTCAGCTACTTTAGATTTAACGGACTGAGCATATAGCTCTCTTGCATTTTTTATTACTCTTTTAGAGTGGTTGCTGGCAGTCCTGAAAGCAGCTTTAGTCTCAGAACATCTATTACATTGGTAGCTATGGAAAAAGTGATTTCTGTGCGCGATGGCAGCAGCACATTCTGGGGATAACCATGGCTGGCTATTAGGTCTTTGTTGGAATTTTTTGGATGGTATGAATCGGTCTATACCTCAGTCGGGTCTGATACTATAAAGGACACATCCTTTTTAAACATGGACTGCAGAGGTAGATCAGATATAAATGTACGTAAGCTATTGCAGTCAGCCATAGAGTATCGATATACTGGACGGTGGAAGGGTACGCCTGACGACTTGTTGCATTTCATTTTATCTTAACAAATACAACCTCGCTAGTAATTTACGGTCTTTTGACCAGATTTTTGAACGATCCTCTCCCCCTGTTGCCAATGTTCATTTTGAAAAGTATCGGCTGAAAGACGTCTTAATAGTGTTTTCTTTTTTCTACCTCACCTCTTATTTACCCCCTTTTCTCTAATTATATTTTTAAACATTGAATTAGAGCTAAGGAGAAAAAGAAATAAAATAGAAAAAATATTTTAGAAGTGTATTTTGGTTTCCTTTCTTTGGTAAATTTTTCTTCTTTAATAATATATGGTTAAATTATTTAAAAAAAACAAAAAAACCCTCAACTATTTATAATGGTACTGCATATATAAAATTATATACCCATAAAAATCTTTCGAATAATTTTAATATATAACAAAAATAGCATTTGACATTCTATTAAATTATATAGGTCTTTAAAATATATATTTAGAAATGTTTTAATTAGATTACACTTATAATAGTTTTAAAAAAATAAATATTTAAATTAACTCAATATATAAAAGTAAGACTTCCAATATTCAGTCACCTTTTAAATGGTTTCTCTAAAATTTGTACATTTCAGGTATAAAACATAGCGTTACCTTCCATGTAATCAAGAAGTTACCACTCTAACATTTTTTAAATAATGACAGTACAAATGTGCAAAGCAGAACACCAAGTCACATTTTAATCATATTAACAGCAAATTCATTCTTGTTTTTAATAGAAAAGTCAAAATTTAAAACTTCAGAACAAATCAGCAAATATTTTGTACAATTCGTTTCTAAAATCCATGTCTGATAATCAAACATTCCTCTCATACGAAACCTTAAAAAGTAATGATTTCATTAAAAAATAATGAACATCTACACAAGTACAAAGAAAATATGACCAACAATTTACAGGAAAAGTGAACAATGGGCATTTAATAATTATTTTTTTTTATTTTATTTTATTTATTTATTTTTTTTTTTACAAGGTAGTCACCACTTATCAAGGCCCGGAAGCAACTCTGGGATAAGGGTTATTGTGTGTACAGTGCATTAGTTTTGGAGATCTGATAAAGTGTCTTACTTAAGGAGGCGGTTCATCAGGAATTTGTTCACATTGGACTTGAAGACATCCAGGTTGTAGTCAGGTGGGAAACAGGTAACCGGAACAGAGTTCCACAGGCGTGCAGTTCTAAGAAAGAAGCTTTGTTCATGGAATCTACATTTTGATTTTAGCACAGATAAGGAATGGGGAAAATTTTTGACAGTGGTTTCAACTAGACGGGTGTTTCTCGTGAAAGATTGGCGAGGGGGGACCAGAGATTGGAGTTCAGACGAGCACCTGCCATGGTAGTAGCAATAAAACAAAGACAGGCTCGCAATGTCTCTCCTGTGGGAGAGAGGTTGCAGAGAAGAGAAAAGGGCATCACCCACTAAGCCACAAACTCTATTTTGTACACTGTCAAGGCAGGATAGGCTGTTTTTAGCAGCTCCTGCCCAGATGTGGCAGCAGTACTCCATTCTTGGACGTACTTGGCCTTTATACAGATAGAGAATTGCATCAGAGGTGAGATATCTTCTGGAGCGGTAGAAGGATCCTACCATTTTTCCAGCGATCTTGGCAACTGACTTGAAGTACGTATTCCATTTCAGGTCAAGAGTAAAGGTCAAGCCCAGAAGCTTATCAAAACATGGAGCTTCTCCTAGACAAGAGCCACCCATATCAATTGATGCCAGATGGGGATCAGAGCGTTGATGATTTAAAGATAGGAGCTTGGTTTTAGATGTATTAAAAGTAACCACCACCTCCTCCCCCACTGTACCACGTGCTCAAGATCAGAGGACAGAATCTGAGGAACGTCATCATTTACGACCTTTGATGTGCTGCCATAGATGGTTGTGTCATCAGCATAGATGTCAACGAATGATTTAAGTATGTGTTTTGGGAGATCATTGATGTAGATCAGGAAGAGAGTTGGGTTCAGGATGGACCCCTGAGGGACTCCAGCATTAATACTGTGGGCTTCTGATTTCTGCCCATCAACCACTACTCTTATGAGCCTATCAGAGAGATATGATTTAATGATCGAGAAAACATTTCCAGTGATACCGTAGCTGGAAATCTTGTGAAGTAGGCCCTCATGCCATACCTTATCAAAGGCCTTTGATATGTCAAGAGCAATTGCCCTAGAGAGGAAGCCTTTGTCGAGATATTCGCTAATCCTATGAGATATAGCAGCACATCTGCTGTAGAAGGAAACCATATTGCGTGTCACTAAGAAGGTTATTTGTGCTGACTTCGTTTACTACTTCTCTATTTAATATGGATTCCAGCAGCTTACTCATGACACACAGGAGACTTATTGGTCTGTACTGAGAGAGAGAGGACTTATCACCCGAGTTCTTTAATACAGGGCATACTGGTGAGGTCGGAAGATCCCAGAGGAGACCAAAAGGAACTTGAACATAGCTCAGGGGACGTTGTGAGAAAAAGGTCTAGAAGGCTAGCATACTGACCGGAAGCATCGGGCACTCGGGTGGGTTTGTGGACAATCTGGGTGAGGTCATAGGCAATGGCAAAATCATGACAGAACCTCCCCTCATCATCTTCCTTGTTAGAGTGGGTCAGCCATTCCACATTGTGGACATTGAAGTCACCACAAATGTGGATGTTAGCTGAAGGGTGAGCAGACAGGATGTGGTCAATTTTTTCAGATATGCTCTTAAGGATAGTAACTCCGCTGTTGTGGGGGCGATAGAGAGCGAATATAAATGCAGTGGTGTAAGCAAGTGCAACCCGGAAGCACATATAAGGTAAATTAGGGTCTTCTCTGGAGATATCCCTACCACACGAAAAGCCATCTTTAATGTAAGCATATATTCCATGTACATGGCGATCTTGGGGGTCAGATTTAGATGTTAAGTTAGAGTATCCTTTAATTATGAATTCGAGGGAAGTGGTTGGTCTAATGCCAGTTTCACTTAGGAAGAATATGTCTGGTTTCGTCTCCTGTAATTGGGTTTCAACCTCTGGAAGGTTGGAACGTAGACCCCTGATGTTGGAGAAGGAGACATGGTAGTAGGGATCTATGTTGGAAGGTGGGGTTCTAGGTTTACACGTGTTATTTTTCTGGAGGTATTTCATGTTGAGGATTGTGATTTGTGGAACAAGTCAACAGACTTGCTTAGAGCAGAACAGAGAGGGAAGGTAAGAGTGAAAAGGCGAGGAAGATTTTTTTTTTTTTTTGTCGCCATGATAAGGTAAAGCCGTAACAATTACCCACTAGTATGGCATTGAGAGGCCCCACTCGAAACTACTGCATGGTCCAGAGTCCATTCACCAAATGGCAATACAGCAGCCCCAGTACTTTGCACCTGCTGATAGGACGGCCTCCTTAGTGGTTAATCCAAGGTTCGGGTCCCTGACTATCAGGCGGATAACGTCAGCCCAGATGAAATGTTTACCTCCAGCACTCTTAATAGTGACATGGCTACAAGGATAAACATAGGAACAGAAAATTTCCAGCATCTCAGGCTACTGTTCACGAAGTACTGTTGTCCTGTAGAGCAGCTTTTCCTTCACCCTTTGTCAGAAACATCACTCATTGGAAATGAGGACTGCGGGACAAATAGAAGGAAGTGAGAGTAACGAGAACTGCCGATAACGCATCCACAATGCGTTGTCTACTATCCATTATTAAAAAAAAAATGGGGGGGGTGTAAGGACTTATTAATATTTACTTAGTATAAGTCTGTCGCTTTAATTTGAAATCTCAGATATTTGGAGATAGATTCCCCTCCCATAATTACGAATGAAAAGATGGAATAAATATAAGTTACTGTAATTTCCATTTAAGAGTTCATTTTTTTTTCTTCTTCCCAAGAGATACTTCAATTATCAGTAGCAACGTCTGAACTATAACTACTAGAAGTTACACTTCATCATAAACTAAAATCTATTTCTTTTTCACTGACTGCAAAGAAAATTCTGAACTAGAACTGTCTACATATAATGTTACTTTATTTCAAAAATGTTAAAACAACTATGAACCTACAGAGGACACATTGAAACTCTACTTTAATTTGTTCAACTTATTGAATTTCAATAATATACTCAATAAGTTATTTCTTACACAAACTATACTTCACACAAACCTTGTTTGTTTTTGGTTGATCATTATTTGAACAAATTGCTCATGTTTGACTTTTCTTTCTTAAAATAATATCCATGTTATTGATTTTAAAGTCACAATGTTAGGATATCATCTAGTGTAGAATCCATTTAAGGTATCTTTTTAAAAAATCTTTAATGTGACAAAAAGCTACTTGTAATTACTTAATAACTTAAACTGATAACTAATTGTCCCTAAAACATATTTAAAGTGTTAGAATACCTCAGTTATGATATTTCATTCAAATTGATTGAGCATGGCTGTCTTGTTTGCTTGGTTGGTGGTGTGTGCAGAGGGTGTATTTTGTTTATAAACTGGTTAAATTTGTAAAATACAATTGAAATTTCTTATATTATGAAAACAATATAAGAAATTTCAATTGTATTCCATGATGGTTGTGTTGTATAATAATAAGTAAAAATATCAACTGTTTTGTGAATTTGATGTTGAGTTTTTGTAAGAGAAGGTTTGTACATGTCAATTTTTGATGTGAAAACTTGGCAAACATAATAAGAACAAAGATGAAAGGATTTTGATATAAGAAAGATTAAGGATTAGAAAAGCTCATGCCCACACCTCACCACTTATGTTGACAAAGAAGAAACATAAAACCAAGATTATATTTGAGGCTGAAAGAGATACAATAGGGTTTCTATTATGGGACTAATTTTATGTATTTATTGGCAAATGTTTGGTGAAATATAAAACACAATCATGAGCTTTCAATCATTGTTTTGCTTGAAGTATCTTTAATACCCAAATGAGTGTAATCTTCTTAAGAAAGCGTTTAGCAACTTTTATGATTTGCCCTTTAAGAAAATGAAAGAAAAAAAGAAACTTATGTTCAAAATGACTACTCAAGGTTTATTTAAGAAATGATATGAATTTGTAATAAAATATTACAAATTAGGCATTACGTCATAAAAGTGGGAGAAGCCTAAGTGATTATGTAAAAAATTATCAGTTGTAAATAAACTTTATATGCTTCAAACTATTTATTTGGGAATCGATAAAGGTATTCTATCTAATCTTTGAAACCAGGGATGCAAAGTCAAATGTTATAAAGTTCAGACTCTCAGAATTGCAAAAAATTCAAACTCTTAGCATTTTGATGAGTATGAGTGAAAGACTCCATTTCTGAAATCCTGATAAAAACAATACTAAGAGTCTTCAGTTGGTTCATTTCATTGGTTTTGACACTCTCTAAATGATAAAACTCTGATTTGGATTTTCATAAAGCTTTCGACAACTCTGAGACAAATTATATTTAATCAAATTATAGAAAATAATCGATGAAATAATACAAAATAGTCGCTCCATTGTCAGATAAAATTTGAATCAGAAGACAAGTTTAAAAAATAAAAAGAATTTCACACTTGCAGAAAAGAAATAAACAAGAGAGGATCTTTCTTTCAAACATGTTTCATCTAAATAACTGAAATAAAAAAAAAAAAATTTCCATCCCTACTATATTACCAAAGCAAGTTGTGCTTCTGATACAATGTAATATTTTGTAATGTCGTACATATAGTAGACTGCAAATACACAGTTTCTTCTTAATTTGCATACTCTGGGACATACAGTTGTAATTTTGCATTGTCATATTTTCTTTTATCTATACATAACATTTTCAATGATAGAAGGTCTGGTGTAGCTAAGATATGGAGAGCAGATACTACACTTTGATCTTAGCCAAAAGGCAAAGGAACTATAAAAATGCTTTTTATGGCTAGACATTTTTAAATAAATGGAAAAAAGATTTAATCTATTATTTTATTATCTTTTAATGGGGTGAGTAGTGTAGTATCGATTCTTTCATCATAAGACCGTCCTCCCAGGAATTACCTTTTACATTTTAAAGTAGTAGAAGCATTCCTCCTAAGTTACATCCTCATTTCAGGGATGGGTTAATGTAGTATATGTTCTGTTGCCATGAGTATATTCCAAGGAACTACCTTCTCTATTTTTATTTTGGTGTCAAGCGCTTTTATTTCTTCTTTACTTTTGATTACACTACCAATTAAACATCCATCTCAAATCCAAGTGTTATCATACCATCCCTCCAAAAAACAGTTTTATATTTACATCATGGGATCTGTGTTCGTGCTAAACAACAAGGAAAATATTTTTTTTTTTTTTTTTACTTCAGTGAAATTTATCACATCTTTTTTTTAGCAAAAACTACCTAATTCCCTCATAATTTCATGGTGAACATTTGGGTCCGAAAGTAAAAATAAAATATTTAACTCATTTCAAACAATTTGGTCCAAATGAATATACATAGAACTTTTACATAAGAATTTCACATTATTTCTTCAATTTTAAACACAAGCTTAAAACTAATGATTAAAGCTAAGACAACAGCATATTCTTTTCATTCTTGAGTGTGTATCCATTGATATCTTATAATCTTTAGATAAAGTGATGAGGTTCTTTATATTTAATTTATTTCGTTTAAAGAAAAAATTACAATTAAAAAAATTCCAATATAAAATTAAAACATTTAAAAAAGTAAAATCTCCAAAAGACAAAACAAATTTAGGCACAAGGCCCTATAAGATCTGAGGAGGGAGTGTTGCAGGGTCTTTGTAACTAAAGTAAAAATGGAGTCCGTGACGACTTTACTCTTGACTGGCAACATTTACCACAATACCTCATTCACTCTGTGGAATCTGAAGCTAACTAATGAAAACCCCAGCGTTTTTACAAAAAGGATATATATATACAATTTCTTTATGTGCGTGTGTGTGTGCGCATTTTTTTCTTTTTTTTATATATTAAACAATGTGTGTGTGTGTGTGTGTGTGTGAAAAAAGTTCAATTCATTGGAAAAAATAAAGAGTTCTTGAATTTGGAAGAAAAATAGTTTGTGTTGGGGAGTGGGAAATATAGAAAAAATGTACAAAAAATAAAATTGCCTAGTGCATTGTTAGTAAGGTCCCTCCCTGAGCTAATCTAAGTAGTCAGATCGCCTACTGTTTTCCGGGGTACCGAAAACAAGCGGGGAGATCCCTAATGGGGATTGGGAAGACTTCATATCGGGTGTTGGGAGTAAAATAAATCGATTGTTAAAAACAACAGGGGGGAATATATTAGGTGGCGACCTTCGAGTAGGGGTTGATCAGGGGATGATAAAACAAAAAGATAGGAGGGGGGTAGTGGTAGGGTAGCCTTGGAAGGTTCTCTAGTGCCAAAAAACAAAAAATTGAGGGACAGGATCTCATTTGTACCACCAGTCAAGAGTCTCTTTACTTTTTATTTGTCTAACCTAGCGGGATGGGCTCCGTAGGACCCAGTACCGCATGTGCCATGCCTATGGTGGTAACACGAATTCAAACTTGGCGCCTCGTCGGATGCACAAGCTAGCGTCATGCACCCACCTCTTGTCAAAGGCCACTCGAGGCAACCTCTTCCAATCGCATCTGATCTTTACTTTAAGCAGATGTTTAAAGTAGACTATCAGATCCCGATCCGGAACAGATATCCCTTCGCGGACTCGCTTGAGGCGTGTGATCCATATGACCATCCTCGCTACTGCTAGTATCGCTAGAAAAACCATTCTTTTCTCCCTAGGCAGCGGCGGATCAATGTTCTCCACAAAATATGATTCGTCGAGTTCAAGCCAGCGCTTGGCATCGATGCGAGCCGTTACCTCGTTGACGTACCCTAGGAGGGTCTTGAGCCTGCTACAGTGGAAAAAGGCATGACCGGCCGTTTCTCTCATGTCTTCGTCGCAGCGCAGGCAGTAGACCCGGGTTTCTTCATTGTAAAGGTTGAGTTCCTCAAGGAGGGGCAGTGCATTCCGGACAAGTCGCTAGGTAAGGGAAAATTCCGAATTTGTAAGAAAGTCCCGTCCCGGCGCCCAACTCCACTGGGAGCGGACCTCCTCCAACGACATCCCCGTCCGTTTCACTAGCGGTTCCTTTTTGCTACGGCTCACTAGCTCCCGATAAAGTCTGTTCCTAGACTGTTCAAGGACACTGGTCCCCGGCAACACTCTAAGTGCGGACCGGCATTCGGTGTAGAATGTTTGTTCCCCCCTCGGTCTCCGCCGTGCTTCGACCGAGGGGTCAGGTGTGAGATTGGAAAACGAGCTTTCAACCGCAGTGACCCATGGAACATCTACGTACAATGAACGGCTCAGGAAGGCCAACCTCTCTGCGTGCTTGTGACACAGGAGATCGGGCAGTCCCAAGCCTCCCTCGCTTGGATTTCGAACACAGACCTCTCTGCAAACATAATGCTTACCCTCGTTCCACAAGAGTGTGTCAAGGTGCTCCTGTAAGCTGATTCGTCGTTTTGCAGGGAGGGGAAGTACAGACAGACGGTAAAGGATGAGCGGAAAAACATATGTAGCACACGCCTCCGCCCGACCTTTCAAGGACAATTTCCTTCGAACCCAAGTCTTAACAGAGGATTCGACCTTGGCCTCTATTTCCGACAGAATATGCTGTTGTCATAGCCCTACTAATGATGCAACTCTTATATATTAATGACTGACTATGCCTACCAATAGTACAAACATAATTTATATCCAAGAGAATGTGCAAATAACATTAAAATAAATATAAGAAAATGTCTTTCATTCCTAAAATACATTGCCGAGAATCGATGAGTAAACCTGAAACTCTTATTAACATTTGTATTTTTAAATTTTTAATTTTCTAACAACATTTTACTTCAATTGTATTTCCTTTTTATGTATGTCAGACTTAAACAGAGACCTCACAATAACGGTCTCACTCGATCAAAATGAAATATATTAGGTTGGTGCAAAAAACAATATCGTTTTCTTACATATTTTAATTTTATATATGATTTCTGAATTAATTCATTGATATGTATATATAGAGCCATGTTATATATCATTTTGAAGTGTGTTTTTTTTGCTCTGTTGAATCGTCTTATTCGTTACCGTTCTCAATCTTTTCATTCATTTTTTTGCAGGCTTTTCGACAACATGGACAAAATTCAAATCTGCACGATTTCCTTGTTCATACTAGGCCGAAAAGCTGCCAAGACAGCATTGCATTTGGTCCAAGAATCACTAATGAACGTGTGACAACAGTGATTCAAGAAATTTCACAATGGTGATGAGAGCCTCGAAGATGAAGATGGTTGTGGCCGGTCGTCTGCAGTTAATAACGAACATTTGAAAGCCTTAATTGAAGCAGATCTTTGCAAAAGCACACGAAAAGTGCTGTTGAACTCAAGATCGACCACTCAACAGTCATTCGCCATTTAAAGCAAATAGGAAAATCAAAAAAGTTGGATAAATGGATGCCGCATGAATTAAACGATCATCAAAAAAATCTTCTATGCTTGTTCTGCACAACAAAAACGACCCATTTCTTGAGCAAATTGTGATGAAAAGTGGATCCTTTACAACGCCTGGTGATGTTCGGATCTCAGAGAAGTTCAACAATACTTCCCAAAGCTAAAATTGCACCAAAAAAAGGTCCTGGTGACTGTTTAGTAGCCTGCGGACGGTCTCATCCATCACAGCTCCTTGAATTCGAACTAAACAATTACAGTGGAGAAGTACTCCCGACAAATTGACAAAATGTGCCTGAGATTGGTCAATATAAAGAAGAGATCAATTCTCCTCCATAACAACACTCGCCCGCATGTTGTTCAACTGTTCCTGCAGAATTTGAACGAATTGGGCTACGACACTGCCTCATCCGCTATATTTGCCGGACCTCTCGCTCACCGATTATCATTTTTTCAAGCATCACGACAACTTACTGCGTGAAAAATTCTTTAAAAACCAAGATGAGGCCGAATCGGCCTTCATCGCTTCCAGAACTCCGGATTTCTATGCTAATGGGATAAATAAACTTGTTTCTCATTGGCAAAAATGCGTCAATTCTAATGGTTCTATTTTCGATTAATAAAGTTTATTATGAAATATGATATTTGAAGTTAAACGTCAAAAAAAATGATATTATTTTTGTACCAACCTAATACTTACCTAAGGAACCTGGATGGATAATGTGATTTCAGAATATATATTGTTATGAGGGATCTATTTTCCAAACCCTAAGAGAAATATATGAACAGACATGAACTACAATATATATATATATATATATACACACACACACGAGGGGATCAAAGAAGTATTGAGGGATTCTTTAAATCGAGACTTACAGAGATAATAAAAAGTTTGACACTTAAGGTAGAGCTTAGATACCTAAGGAAAATATATACTATTTATTTATCAATTCAATAAGAAAGATAGATCGATGAGAGGAGGGGTTATTTCCTCACACACACACACACACACACACACACACACACATATATATATTAATGGAGATGGGCATAAAATATGCTTAAATATGACATTTTAATTTGTCCAGATTTCATACATCTATATATATATAAAAGCGAAAATGTGTATGTATGTTTGTATGTATGTATGTATGTGTGTCAGCTAAAAACTTTCGACAGACAGAACAAAAATTCACAAACTCGGTATCATATTGAAGCTCCATCCTTCACTCGAAAAATATCGAAAAATTGGCCAAAAACGTTCATTTTTTTCACCTCGAAATTGACAATTTTCGACAGGGGGAGGTCAACAAAAATAGTCTTCTCGTGACGACGACTGGTTCTACGCATCCGTCAGATGACGTCATGACCTGAAAAACTGACTAAATTTCATGTACGTCGCGTTAGCTCAGTTGATTAGCGCGTTGGTTTATTATCTAAACGTTTTGGGTTTGAATCGTGGTGTGAGATGTCTTTTCTTTTTTTTTTCGATTTTTTAAATTTAAATATTGAACCAGTGTTATTTAAGCCATTTTTCACATAACATCGTTTTTCTGGGGTTTTTTTTTTTTTTTTACTTCACTTATACACCCCCGACCACACACCCAAAACCACCCGGGTACCCACCGATTTTATAAATTTTAATATCGAAACAGGCTTATTTAAGCCATTTTTCACGTGTTCGTTTTTCTGTTTTCATCGTTCGTTTGTCTTACGTTAGTTTTTTTTGTGTTTTTTTTTTCAATGTTTTGATTACCCCCCCCCCGCTTAAGTTTTAACGTTGTTTTCTTTTTTTTACTTTGCTTATAACAAACAAACCTGGTCATTGACGTCGTCGTCATCGTCATTGTAACGCTCAACGACTTCCGTGCGTGCACTTGTCAATTTGGTTCTTACTTAAATAAATTCAAACATCTTTCAGTAATTCATTTTGGCTGGCCGATTTTATTTTCAAACTTCGAGTTCGATCCTACCAACTTTTACCCCCCTCCCCCAGTTTCTTTTTTATTTAACACCACACACACCTCCAAACACCCGGGCAACGACGGGTACCCCCGCTAGTATTATTATAAAGTTGCGATTTCAAAAGTAAATAAAAAAGTATTTGGGTGCCATCAGTTATAATCGAAACCGAAACTGTAGCATTTAAACCTGGTGATGTAATTACTGTACCAACGTGACACGCATATGAATTGATTAAAAATTAAAAATAAACTAAGATATATATATAACGATTTCTTTTTCAATTTTTGATCCCATAAAAAAAACTATTTTAATCAGCTAAAGACCCATAAAAGAACGGGCCCTAAAAAATCCAATTATTTGAGGCCCCTAGCGCCGCTCTATAACTTTTAGTTTTGGAGGAGATAAAAAATATGGAGGTAGACAGACATATAGCCTTTCATATATTAGATTAACATATATTTCATATATTAGATTAACAGCTCAAAATCCTATATATCACTCGATATCGCAGGATAAATTCATAAATACATTGAATTTTAATAGCTATTTTTACAGGTACACAAAACATATTTCTTGTAAATTATTTTAGTGATCAATGAGGCAAACATTTATTTCATTAGTACTTACACACACACACACACACTAGCAGGCCACAAAGCATTACCCAGTCATAAAATATGCTTAAATATGATATTTTTATTAATTCAGGTTTCCTATTTATTATATTATTTTGGACCCAATACATACTAATGATTTAAAAAGTTAAAAAAAATTTTTTTTTTTTAAAAGACTGGTGCGTCATCACCGAGAATCAAAACCAAAACGTTTAGCTTATGATTTACTTACTGACAGAGGAGTTTGGTAAGCAAAACTTTTTAAACAAATATGCATACATATATATAGAAAGAGGTTTTTATAACTTTTTTACCAAATATTACGCAAGCATAAATCATGTACAATATCTGCATGAATATAATGACATGTAATAGTTAACTAAAGATGATCATTCCATAAGCAAACCGGAAAAAACTAAACTAAATGAATGTTTAAAAGAATGTGTAAATTAGCTAAATCTTTTGCAGATGAAGGCAATTCAATGACCCATATATAAACAAAGTTGTATTTTCTTTTTAAATAAATAGAAAAAGGAGTTTTTAATATGAATATTAATACACAAAAAAATCACATATTTATAGGAGTATGGATACTCGCAACAAGAAAATAGAATAACTCAATAAACTCCTGGCCCCAACATTGAACTTTGCTTTCATAAATGCAGACAACAGGATTTTTATTTAAAAAAAAAACGGAAAAATAAAAAGCCAAGTAGCTTTAAGCTTGTTGTTAATGTTAAATATTGGTTTTATTTCTGAATTATAAACAAAATTAAATAACATAAGAGTAACATACACAAAGAAAAGTTGATGTTCACATTTGTTAAATTTGGAAAAAAGAAATGGTTCATGTTTTTAAAACAAAAGCAATGCGTAACATGCTAAAAAAATGAAAAGTTTTAACAAGCAAAGAAAATGTATGAATTTAAATGAGAACCGGTATTGGAACGAATACGTAGGTTCAGTAGGTGACCATTTGCAAAAGCAAGTTAAAATAAATATTACTCAATCTGCCCAAGATGGTAATGTGCTTTACAGACAGGATAATTTGTAATGTAGTTTTTTAATTTCTTTCTTATTTAGCACGTTATAGATTCATTTTCTAAATACTATTTAAATAATAATAATAATATATATTACAGCATTGTTTAGTTCTATGCTAATCGACAATGGCATCTCAAAAACGTGTCATTTTTCTTCAAAATTTTTTCAGAAAAGTTATATATTTATGCCATTATATCAGAGTAACAAAAACTAACAAGAAAATAGGCTAACCAGAACAGAAAAGACATTATTTTAAAGATATAGAAGAGATGTATTTATAGCGGATGAAATGGCTCAGGAATAACAACGCTGGCTCTCATACTAACAGTTGGGTTTTGAATCTCAGCTCGAAACACTGTCTGTTTTGGCAATGATAAAACAATGTGTATGTAAACAATAATCAATTTCTACAGCTATCACAGCAAAAAAAAACTTACCATAGTGTTTCCAACAAGTCATAAAGACTTCATCAGATGATGACCTTCAGGTCAGACAGATTATAATTTCAAAGAATTATTATCATTAATCCATGAGTCCCAACCCTTCAACTATTATTATAAAACAAACGATTTAGCTGAAGAGAAGTGTAAAACTACATTTAATAAAATAAATATATTATTATTAACCAAACTAATACATTTAACTCTTCACCATATGCCTAGCTTAGTAAACAAGGAAAAGTCAAATATTGGGGAGGTGAGGGAATTAAAAATTGTAAAATGAAAGCATGGTACTTAATTAGGAGAAAGGCTGCCAGGTTAAGTCATATAATCAAAGTTATATAAATGAACTTGAGTGGCCTTTGGGTTTTGATGAGCAGTAACTCATTAAATTTAAGGAAATAATATAGTCAGTATAATAATTGATCAAAAGAATATATCTATATAAAAAGAAAAGAAATATTTGAGATTTTTACAGTCGGTATACGTCTCTTATAAAGCATTAAAGATTAATGTAGAATGATGACTACAATTAGTAAATCAGTAACATTCTCAGACCTAAGCATCTAACAATAACCTCTCCGGAATGAGGATATAAGGTGAGTTCAGTTTCTTCATTTTTTACTCATCATTGGTTTGGTTTGGTTGTTTTTGTTTTACGGCGTATCAACTCTTTTCAGGTTATTTAATGCCGAATCCAGTGACTTTGAAGAAAAATGTTTTAATAGAATATATGTTCTTTTTTTTTTTCAAGAGTTTCTATTCAACCCATAGTTGGGACCCTAACAGGTACTCCCACTCTGGGTCAGAGTGGACCTGGGAGCAATGGCAATTAAAGGGTGGCTCCACACTCTCCAAAGTCCGCAAGCTGGGCCTCACCATCGGTTATAGTTTAAGGTCATATCCAGGACGTATTCATCATTCCTAAGGATAATGGGAGAAAGCTTTCTAAGTAAACGATATAAATATGACACACATTACTCATTTATTAATTCAGACACATTACAACACAATGGTTGTCCCTAACATCCATCAATGGACATATTGTACCTATGTAGTGATGGACAGCTATGTTATTCGTCTATCTGACCACTTGGAATAAATCTTGAAAATCTCTGATCTCACATTCAATCAAATCACTGAAGGATTGCCGTAGATTCTGAATGTTTTGACATTAGATAATCTGCAACATATTTCAGAATTTTTTAGATGAGGATTAATAATTATCATTAAAGTAATCTTGGTTGTTATTTTCACATTTTGATAAAAATGCACCAGGTGTCTCTTATAGAACTTGTGAATATGTCAAATTCAGAAATCAATATGGAAACTTGATTATAAACAAAGTGTAGAATCTGTTAGTGGTGAGACGATTAATCGGAATTGTTAATCGCAAAAATCGTGTATTTTGAGGGGAATCGGAATCACACTGTTAAAAAATACCTTAGATTTACGATTCTTTCATTACGATTCTCTTACATTTTTAAGTTGAACTGTTTGTTTGAAGTGAGATTAATGCTGTCAAAAATTTATGATAAAAACGTCGGTACTTCTACACTTTTCGAACAAATAAATAATTTTAATGAAACATTTTTTTTGAATTAAAGCAACTTTGAAGGGTCATCATTATCTAGTTTAATTTAGTTATTTATTTCATGCTTCGGTCGTAGATTAAAATATTGATTTCTCCCTTGGATTTCAATGACAGGTGTGTGAAATAAAGTGGCGTCTCCAGTTTCAGCGATAAAGTTTAGAAGTACCAAAACATCATAGAACTTTTCATAACATATTTAATATGATGTACAAGAATTTTATTAACTATTTTAAATAAATAATCTTAATAAGTTTTCTTCTTCCGTCACATATGCAAACAAACATTTAAACTTTGCTGTTTAAAAAAATCTCTTTTCCTTTTCACGTTGACTTATCTTGTCTTTATGTTCACTTGTTCCTTATGTTTCTCTTCTTCGTTATGTTTATAGTAATAAATGTTTGAAATGTCTTTGATTTTATTTCTTTCTTTAATTCTTGGAATTTAATTTTTTTTTTTTTGCTTTTATATTTCACCATTTCGTTTTGTAGTAATAAATGCTTTTGAGCTTCTCTACATTAAAAACCGACCTTGTGTCTAACTCTGCCCTTGTGGGGAGGCAAGTAAATAGGAAGTAATATGGCGGCTGAAAAACATTTTTCGACCCCAATAAAAGCATTACAATATATTTAAACTCTGAAGAATTTCCGTCATGCACTAGCAGTGTCAGAAACCGATTTTAAGAATGTGTGAAAAAAAATTGAATAATTCGACCTCCTATTTTTACAAACTTATAACTACTTGAAAAATGAAATTCAAACCTTTTTTTTTTTTTTTCAATTAAAGGAGAAAAAAAATCATCTATTTTTTAATAAATAACTGTATCAAGAATTCTTCATAAGTTTTGGTTTCGGTTTCGATTATGGCTGTAGTAACTCAAGTTATATATATATATATATATTTTCAGAAGTTTTTATTTCAGTTTCGATTCAAGCTAATGCACCCAAGTCATATGGATATATTGTTTTATTTTTGAAATCGCAACTTTATAATATATAAAAATCAAAGCACAAAAATTAGGAACCCGTGACTTCTGGAAAATCTACAACAGTGTAGTAAATAATGGGCAATCAACAATTCCCCCACTAACCAACAATCACGAGGTTGTTTGCTCAGCAACCGAGAAGGCTAACATACTCGCCAGTCGGTTTGCCTCCAACTCCACACTGGACCCTTCTAACAAACCCCTCCTTGACTTTCCTTTGCGGAAAGACGCCACGCTAGAAGATTCTAAAATCACATCTGCGCAGGTGCATGCTATCATAAAAAACCTTGACACTTCAAAAGCATGTGGACCTGATCTCATCCTGGCTGTGCTAATAAAAAAGTGCTCCGCCGAAGTAGCTCCAGTTCTCTCAAACTCTACAACAAATGCCTTAATGAATCTTGCTTTCTGGACTGCTGGAAAACTGCTTCTGTGGTACCAGTTTTCAAGAATTCTGGCGAAAGAACTGACCCATTAAATTATCACCCCATTAGCCTCCTCACACTTTTTGCCAAAATATTTGAGTCCATAATTAATCGAGCTCTAGTCCATCACCTTACAGATGCTAAACTTCTGACCGACTAACAATATGGATTTAGGCAAGCCCGTTCCACAGCAGACATTCTAACTAATCTCTGAACATATATATCATTCACTGGACAAAGCCGGGGAGGGTAGATATATCTAAGGCTTTTGACAGGGTATGGCATGAGGGTCTCCTTAGGAAAATTAGATCATACGGTATCACTGGAAGAATACTTAACATAATTAAATCCTTCTTAGATAAGAGAAAAATCCAGGTTGTCCTCGACGGTCGTACATCTAAACAATATGATATAAATGTGGGAATGCTTCAGGGGTCTATCCTTGGACCTCTATTATTCCTAATATTTATAAATGACCTCCTCGACAAAATTGCCGCTGAGATGGGTATATATGCTGACGACACCACACTTTATAATAGACACGACAGAAAAACAAATGAATATATATCTAAAGAAATGGCAGCAACACTACAGGATGACCTCCAATCTGTAGTGGAATGGGGACAAAAATGGATGGTAACATTCAATGCTGCCAAGACTAAATTTGTTTCCTTCAATAATTACAAGAAACCTTCTCTACCACCAATAGCAATGGCCAATGACTCTTTATCTGAAAGTACATCTTTTAAACTCTTTGGCCTAACATTCACAGGAAACAAGAGTTGGAACAATTATATTGAAAGCATTGCCAAGACCGCTATGAAGAAGGTAGTCTCTCTCTATCGTGCTAGAAAACTACTAACACCCGAAAGTATCCTGTACCTCTACAAGGCCACCATTCGCCCATGTATGGAGTATTGTTGTCATATTTGGGCTGGTTCATATGCTACTAGTCTCTTGCTCCTAGACTAGGTTCAAAAGAGTCGCCAACCTGATAGGTCCTGAACTGTCATCTAAGCTTCAGCCTCTGTCCCATCGACAAAATGTTGCATCCCTCTGCCTGTTCTACAAGTACTTGAATGGTGAATGCTCTGACAAACTGCAAGCACTTGTGCCCCCACGACGTAAACACCCTCGACAAACCCGACAGGCAGCTAAATCCCATCCCCACACAGTAGAGATCCCTAGATGTAAAAGAGTTTTCTACTCCAGTAGTTTCTTCCCCAGAACCGCTAGACTTTGGAATTCCCTTCAGAGTCCCAGCTTCCTTAACTGCACTGACATGCAGAAGTTCAAGTGTAACGTGAACCAACATCTTGTTGCCCAACTCCCTACATAGTACAACAGTAGCTGTTGCCCCTGATAGTAGCCCCCTACACCAAAGTGGCAATGTGCCTGGTTTGGGGTGAAAATGTAATTAAAAAAAAGAAATTAATCAAGAGTAATTTAAACCTTTTTTTTTTTTTTTAAAAAGAAAGAAAACTGGCACAGATAGTGATCATCTTATTTTAATCATTTGAGGTGCCAACATTTTATGGCTTTGTTGAAAACTTTCCATGAAAACTTAGTTAAAGTGAAAGACAAGTTGGCAAAAATCTGTCTTCACAATATTTCAATCAATAAAGATGCACAAGTAGCGATGGATGTGCTACTTGTAGTACAAAAAGTCCAAATAGACACATCTTGCTTTCTCACTTACACAGTGCGCCAAAAAGAAAGTCCACACTTGTCATTTTTTCAAAAACCGCAATCCTATAAAAAAACGTATGGCATTACATCAAACAACAGCTATATAATGATAAAATTTCAAATTTGGAAGAACTTTGGACAAAAAGAGAAGTGGGATGCCCTTTCCCCGGAGCATTGCTGCAGACTAATTCAAGAGAATGGTCCAAAATTTGCAGGCCATCAAATTGGAGATGGACTATGCTACTAAATATTAACTAGTTCATTATGTTCTTGCTGTATTTTTGTTGAATTAATGTTCTAAAGTTACATTTAAATAACAATTTTCCATTGTGCAGAGTTTCTTTTTGCCTTCTTGATTTGAAGCCTATTTTTTTAAATTGACGTGAACACTAGGATACTTCAATTAAAAGGTAAATACGAAAAATAAAATTATAGCCGAAAAAAGGTGAATCAAATTAAGTAAACGTTGTTTAAACAGTTACATTCAATTTAGCTTAAATTTGAAGTTTTTGAAAAAATGACAAGCACGGACTTTCTTTTTGGTGGCACTATTGACACATACTTTGGAAAAACTTTTTAATAATACAACTAAGAACCATAAAAATTCAGCTTCAAATAAAGAATAAATATTAGCAATAATTATGTTCAAATAAATGCCAACGCTTTATCAGTTGTTGAAGTATCAAATGATAATTTATAAGATATGGATCATTCAAACTTATTCACATCTTGTTTATTGTAACCTCTGACCTTTATTCATTTGCATCTTTTACAACTTGGGCATCTTTGTGTTGTACTCAGAAACCAATGTAGAATTTTGAAGTGAATCCTTTATTTAATTCAGTGTTCAATTAACCATGACTGTGTGTTATATATTGGTTATCATTGCAGGCACCATTTACGTTTTCTATATAACATAAGATTCTGTGTGCATAGGATTGTCTCTAATATAAATGGTTGCGTGTTTGATTATCATAAAGGGGATCGTGTGTGTGACATGTATTTTCAGAACCTACCTCTGCTTCTTCGATGTTGGACCATCTGAAAATTTCTCATCCTGGAGGGAGACTTGATACCTGTTTGACGAAGATTTATCACTCCAAGACAATGAATGGGTTTTATAGTTTTTATTTCACTTTCCCCAGAGGTCCTGCAGAAGTGGAAGTGAAATCGGCCTGTGTGGGGGTTCTTCTACACACGTCAGCGTTCGTCTCCCCCCTCCCCAGTTAAGAGGGGGAGACAACGGAAAAACCGTCCGTCTTCTTCAAAGCCCAAATCAAATCTCACCGATCGAGCCAACCACGTCACTCATACGTAATCTGGTCAGCTGACCTTCGGTTCTTGTAAACGTGTCTACACTCCACGTTCACTTACCTCTCTCTCTCTCTCTCTGTAACATGTGTAGAAGTTATATAATTATATCATTCTTAGTTATCAAACAATTGAATTAAAGTTAGACGGACTACTACTTAGGATTGATTGCTAATTAATATGAAAGATTAATATGTAGACATTCTTCTCAAGGTCTAAAGTTTCATACTTATTACAAACAATAGCTAAAAATAACATTTTTACCTGGGCATGGCTGACATAACAAGAATAATCTACACCTGTGAATTAAACATAGGGTTCAGTTTGCAATACCATATTCCAGCTTAAAAATCCCCAAGCTTGAAAGATGTAACTGAAGAAGGTCAAGGGTTACATCAGCCAAAACATGTAAAAATAACAACCAACATGAGAATAGTCTATGAATAGTGTAGATAATAAAAATTATCCTCATCCCAAAAGTTCCGAGCATTGTATAATAATTGTTTTGGGTGTGTTTTTTTTAGTTTCTTACAAGATATTAGAAGGCAGAAGAATAAGTTGATAAAATCTTTAACTTTATCATAAACAGATTCAAGAAGTCTTTCCTAATCGGCATGATTTCATGTGTCATGGTCAGTTTGCAACTGGCATTCCACTGATAACAAACTGGACACTGTTAGTCTGTGCCATGTAACCTTCCAAACTGAATTGGATGTTAAATTCGATATCACCAGCTTGACTACAACAGCCACTGAAAATTTATATTCAAAATCAAGGTGCAGTATCTGTACAATTTTTCTTTCAGTCCACGAAGGTGTTCTTTAACATCCACACACAATCATCATTTTGAAGGAACAACCAGACCAGTCACTGTACTGTGATCACAGTGTGACATCAAAATACAACTATCAGTGAGTGTTGGAGACACAAACTAACCAGACACCTAACATCAACGTTCCTGTAGTTAAGCCTAACAATTCATAATTGTACATGCTGGTCAGATAAACTGGTTATTTTAATTTTCAACTAAATTCCTATGTTTGTCATCATTCTTTACCCATTGCCATAGGCATTGCGCCTTTCAAGTTGTAAACCCAATCATCATAGGTCGGCATCCGCAATATGTGTTGCTAATAAACAGTTATCAGTTCAAAATGGTTGGTTGTTGCGTTTTACAACATGTCAACTATCGCCCAGTCATTTTCTGGCAAAATCATGTGTTATATACGATTAGTTTCTATTTGTTTACAAAATACAGGTTTACAAAACGAATCTAACCTGTTTTTATTTCATCCTAAGCAGTACTTGGGTTAGAGTGGACCTGAAAGTAGTGGTTACTAGGGAGTGTGAAGTTATCCCATAAAACTTTTAAACTGGATCCAGTTGTGGTTGGTATGTGGGACGGGGGATGAGGTTTAGAGAGAAAAAAGAAAACGCTGAAAAAGAAATTTTAGCATGACAATATCTTGCCCAAACCTGCCGAGGGCAGTTTACTGAACAAATTTTATTTAATGACCCATAAATGGGACGATGACAAATACCACTCCATAGAGTCACAGTGGAGCGGGGAAATTCACACTCCTCAAAGCTCCCAAATTGGGGTCTCCTTACCGGTTACATTCTATAATCAGCCAGGACATCAACTTGAAATAAAGTGTACGTAATTATTAATTTCTATTATTAACTATTATATTTAGAAAGAATTGAAATAAACATGTCTTTCGAATTCATGTTTGATGAAAATATTTGAAACAAACAACTTTTCACGTTTAAGTTGTAGATAAGTCAATTGAGATGAATTCTCCACAACTGTTTTTGTAATCCTACAGAGAAAAGGGAAGGGAGGAGGAGAAGGGCTTTTTTTATCAGTAAAGTGGCACAAGCATCTGGTGAGAAGACAAGATCAAGATGTGTGCATGAAGAAGCAAGCGTTTCACTTGTCCACTCTGGTGAAAAGAAACTACTTGAGAACAACGGAGGACAAGCGTATATAACAAATTCAAGAGAGAAATAAAACAAATAAAACTAAATAGCAACAAAAATAGAAAGATGATAATCTTGGTTGTGTTCCATTCTAACTGCCGGTTGCCATCAAGAAAGCTTTGGAAAATCTCTCTCGTCTACTTAACTTCAACTGAAGATTACTGGAAGAGTATCAACATCTTAACCAATAGACAAAAATAAATTCACAACCAATGAATGCTTTTACAACCCACATGCATCTTATATCTACATTAAAAGTCATGTACCTACTATAATGAAGTATATTTTTATGGAACCAGTAAAGCATATGTGGTTCTTTCTCCTCTGCGATCTTCACAACTTCAATAACGTAAATAAACAGGGATGAACGTCACTAAATAAAACATTACTAAATACATTAAAAAAAAATGTTTCAAAACATTTTTTTTAATTTTATAAAATTCACTTAAAATTAAGATTGAAGAAAACTTTCTTTTATTTTTATAATATAAAATCAAAAATTTGTGTTTGAAAATGATAATACTGAATTTTAACCACTAACGAAAATGTAATATATATAAAATTAAAGTAAAAATATTACAAAAAAAGTATGATTTTAAAAAAAAAAAAAAAAAAAAAAAAAATCTACCTAGAATCAGTTAGCGGTTCAATTTTAATCCAATTTCAGTACTATTTATTTGTATATAAATTATTATAAAGATTTTGCACAAGAAATATTTTGTATTTTTATGAATTTTCAATTAGACGTAGCATGTATGACGATTTTCAACCACTGGAGAGAGATTTGAAAGACAAAAAACTTGATAAATGGGTGCCTCATGAATTGAACAACCAAAAGAAAAACCGTTATGAAGTGTCATCTTCATTCACTTTACATAACAAAAACTACCCATTTCTTGACCGGGTTGTGACTTGCAATGAAGAGTTGGTTCTTTACAACAAAGGTGATGCTCAGCTCCGTGGTTAGATGTCGACGAAGCTTCACGACACTTCCGGAAGCCAGAGTAGCACCAAAAGAAAGCCGTGTTGACTGTTTAGTGGTCTATGACTGGTCTCATCCATTAGTTTTTTAATGTGGGTGGAAACATTACGGAGGAGAAATACTGTCAACAAATGGATGAAATGCATCAAAAACTTCGACAACAACACTAAACATTAGTCCAGAAAAGGCCCAATTCTCCTCCATGACAATGCCTGACCAAACGTTGTTAAACAGACCCTGCAGAAGTTGAACACATTGGGCTACGAAATTCTGCCTCATCCGCCATACTCTCCATACCTCTCACCTACCGACTACCACTTTTTCAAGCATCTCGATATCTTTCTGCGTGAGAAATGCTTTAAAAATCTAAACGATACCAAAAACACTTTCAGCAACTTCATCGCTACCAGAATGCAAGATTTTTTACGTTACTCGCATAAATACACTTGTTTTGTGTTGATAAAAGTGTGTTGATTCTGATTACGTTTATTTCAATCAATAAATCTTTGTTTGAGCGAAGATATGTTCATCTGAATTTAAAAGTTAAAAACCGCAAGAACTTTCTTGTCAACCTGATATAATTCTGCAACTGACTGCTTCACGTAGCTGAGAAATCAATGATGTACTCAGAACTTGAATTTTATTTTACACCTGAAATGAAATGTATCCATTGAAAATCACTTTTTTATACTTTAAAAGAATTGAATTTTCAAGTAACAAGATCTCATTTTTATTACTTAACTAAAATCGATAATAAAAAAAAAGACGACTTTGTTTCTGAATGATCAATATTCAAACAATCAAGCGAAAATCGAAACTTCAGTGTAGAATGAACCAACCGGTTTCCTTACATGTATGAAGATTGTTTTTTGAACAAAAAACAAAAAAACAATCACTCTTTAAAACTGAAGAGCAAAATTTATAGTCTACAACTTGTTCAACGTTACAATGAAAAAATAAAGTAAGTCTTGTGTTTCCAAACATAATTAGTTGATCTTTGTATCTAGACCGATTGAGAGGGTTACTCTAATCCTGAAAATGACATCTCTTATATAGTTTAGGTAAACCAAATATTAAGTGTTTTTTTATCTTTTGAATAATTTATTAATAAATGATTATTTTCCATGAAGAAAAGCTATTTTATAAACCTTTACTTACCCTCTCTTTTCCCCTTTGAACCATGCACAAAATATGAAGCATAAACTAAGGAATAAAACAATTGATATCCAAGATCAAGAAAGGTTTAACTCTCAAGTACATCATATTAACATCTGTTATACATATTAGCATGTGCTGCTCGTCTTTTAGAAATTGACTTCAAGACTAGCCTATTTCTGCCCAGGTCTTTATTTGTCCCTCTTTTGCATTCTTATCACTTCTTTTTTCAACATCTTCTTTGGCCTACTTATGCCAAATCACTCTGCTAACTCAAGTAAACTGATAACTGATTCGTTTTCCTGTTCCGTACACATTTTATACAGACCAGATTTAATTTTTCTCAGAGATCAACAGTTGTAATTGTATTTAAGACTCACATTACACATTCAGTACATCATATATCTTTGTTATGTAAAAATAACAACACCAAAGTTGGATGATTTTACTAAACTAATTATATTAAGATTAAATTTTCCAATTTTAGGTATAAAATAATCTTGCATATTTTAAGATCTAAAAAACATTTCATACAGATTCCTTTGTAAAGGAATATATTTATTTTAAGTGAACTTGCATAACTGCCAAATTGTGGTTAATGAAGTTAAAAAGCGTGTTACTTGCTATTCCATAATTCTGGTAAGCCAGATTAAGAAACGTAGCGACTGGTCAAATTATGTACGATAAACGAATATTTTATTTTTATTATCTTGAAAAACTTTTAATGTTGACACATAGATCTGTGTAAACCATAAACAATGATACCAAATTTATTTAGTAGCACAATTAACCACTAAATTAATAGTTTAAAGTTTGTTAAAATTAGAAAATTTGTCATCTTGTGTGCAATTGGTCCAGAAACTAATTTTCACAATCTATAACTAAAAGTACAAGCATTAAAAAAAAAATACAAATATAATGTATTTTTATGGTAAACTAGCGGGGGGGGGTACCCAGCGTTGCCCGAGTGTTTGGAGGTGTGTGTGGTCGGTCGGTATTGGGGGGGAGGTAATAAAAACCTAAGAATAAGCGAAGTAAAAAAAGAAAACAGAAAAATGAACGTTAAAACTTAAGCGGAGGGGGGTACCCGGGCCATGGGGAGGGGGGGGGGTAATCAAAACATCGAAAAAAAAAAAAAAAAAAAAAAAAAAACTAACGTAAGGCAAACGAACGATGTTAAATGTAAAAATCGAAAAAACAAAAACAAAAAAGAAAACAGAAAAACGAACGTTAAAATTGCTTTAAAAAATCTGAAAAATAAAAACAAAAAAGAAAACACGTGAAAAATGGCTTAAATAAGCCTGTTTTGATATCAAAATTTAAAAAAATCGGTGGGTACCCAGGTGTTTTTGGGTGTGTGTGGTCGGTCAGAGGTGGGGGTGTTAATGAAAACCTAAGAATAAGCGAAGTAAAAAAAAACAAAAACGAAGGTTACTTGACAAATGGCTTAAATAACACTGCTTCAATATTAAAATTTAAAAAATCAAAAAAAAAAAAAAAAAAAAAAACTCACACCACAACGCGAACCCAAAACGTTTAGATAATGAACCAACACTCTAACCAACTGACCTAACATGACAACCAGGAAATTGTGTCAGTTCTTCAAATATTTAAACTAAATCAGGTCATGACGTCGTCTGACGCATGCGTAGAACTGATCTCGTCAGGAGAGAACGGTTTTTGCTGACCCTGTAGAGAAGTGTTGATTTCAGGGTGAAAAATTAACGTTTTTGGCCAATTTTTCAATATTTGTTGGGCGAAGGATGGGGCTTTCATATTGTAGAATAATCAAAAGAACTGTAGTAGTCAATAACACACAACAACAACAATAATAATAATAGCAACACTTACCAAGGGTCCAGCTTATGCACAAGACTGACACCAGATTGAGCTGGACTGAGGGCTTGTATTTATGTACAAGCATATCCAATCAGGTGATTCAGCCAATCATAATCCAAAGAATAGACTGGCCCATGTGTGCACAATGAAATCTCCCATTGTGCCATAAATAGTTCTCCTCTTTCATGAGAGGTAACTTTAGTCTTTGCCAAGTTATCCACAACTTGAACGCTGGCCGAAAGTCCACTATACAATCCAATACATATGAGACCAAATTTGTGAATTTTTGTTCTGTCTGTTTTTAGCAGACACACAAACATACACACATACATACATACATTTTCGTTTTTATATATAGAGATGAAAAGTAATCATAGTGGAAGCAATACGTCAGGCTAAACAATGTGCAAAATCCAATTTCCTCCTGTTGAAAAAATGACATGGAAGTGTAATTTTAACCGTTTATATAAGATTCATTCTAACAGCTAACACAATGAATCTTCATACTATGATTCATATCAGTAACAATCAAGCTAGTTTCTTTTTAATAGTAAATAAAAAAAAAACTAAGATATGGATGATATAAAAACAGATGGAAACAATTTGATAATAGGACAAAAATTTAACTGACAAGTTTTAAAAAAAATTTTGTAAAAAAAAGAGCCTATATTAAGCCCACCATATATCCAAGAGATCCTTTGTCTTTAAAGATGGAACGACATATATAAATACAGACAATATTCTGCACATTAAGTTGAAAAACACTAATATTAAAAAATAAATTGCTTGTTACTGAGCATATTAACCTAATTTGAAGTGACCTAGAAAATAAACTCTTAATGACATCAGAAAAAATTAAGTTTTGTTTACATTAAAATTTTATCAAAATACCCAAAAAATAAATGAGCCTATATTTTATTTCTAGTCGTAAATATCATTATTTATTACTAATTATTATTACTATATATTACTGTATATATCTTTATCTTATTGTTTTTAGTTATTACTAGTGTTGGGACGATTCCTAATTTTTATACGATTCCGATTCCAGGAAAATATTGATTAACGATTCCGATACCAAGTACGATTCAGATTCCTAGGGAATTATTGTTTTGAAATATACCAGGTAGTTTTATACTTATGGTCGGTAATTCCCAAATATGTTCCCTAACTTTGGAAGAGATATTTTATGTCTACACCGTCGTGTTTTGGTTTAAATAAAATTATTATATAATAAACTAAACGGAAAACTTAGAAAAATATATTTTAGAGAAAATTTATTTTACTTAATTGGAATACAGAAAAAAAAACTCAAAGAAAATAGAATTTATCCTTCAGAGAAAAAACAAATAAAATAGAATTTATATAACAGAACAAAAACAAGAAAATTAGAGAATAAATACACACGATTCATTATTTTGGTCCTCATAATTAACAGATTTAATGAATTAAATAAAAAAAAAATATAGCGGAAGAGAAAGAAAATATATACTAATTAAATATAAAAAAGATAAATATTTAATTTAATAATTTATAAATGAACGTGCGTAATGAAAAAAAAAAAAACAATATACCATGTGACATGGCGCCGTAGATACAAAATAACCTTTCCAAAGTTAATGACCATATATGAGAAATACCATTAATCGAAAGTTTTTGTGTTTTATACCAAAAAGGTAGGTATAGCGAAAAGTTACAATTAAAGGAATTTCAAAAACGATTTTTTGTTTGGCTATTGATAGTTGTATTTGTGACGGCAATTCTTCAGACCTCCATAATTCACAAGTAGTAGTTAACACCTATTATTTTTTCTTACTTTTTCATTGCTTTTACACGTTGTTTCTAACGTGAAGAATAAGTTTAGCCAAACTTATTTTGAAATAGGGTATATCAAAGGAACACATATAAAAATGATACCACTATAAAAAACAAATGAAATACTAGATAAAATTGAGCAAACATAATTACCAAAATTACAGAAAACGATAAAAAAAAAAAAAATGGTGAAGTTTGTTGAGTGAAATGAATTATTGAAAGAAAATTAATTGAACTAATAGAAATGTTAAATAAAAAAATGTCACATTTCAATATTTTTTTAATAATTAAATTCTCAGGGTTGTCGAAATTAAAAATTAAGTGATTTTTTTTTATTAGACTTCTTTCGAAGATTATTACCTTGAAAAATACATTTAAAATCCTGTTTTTTTAAATAAATTGAAAAATAAACGCAATTAAAAAAATTTAATTGATAATTGAAACTTTAAAAACATATTAAACATTGAAAAATTACTTATCTCACAAATTAACGTCCAATAAAGTAGATCCAGTCTTCATACAAGAATTCGGTTATAATAAATATATCTTTCCCAAACTTAAAAATTTTTTTTTTTTTTTTTTTTTTTTCGAGAGAGAGAGAGAGTGCTTTAAACTCGCCGGGGAGTGCCGCCTAAAATTTTAAAGAAGTAAATTTTAGGAGTTTAGTGCCTTTCAAAGACGGTTATCATAATTTATTATCATCATTTAATTTCCTTTTTTTCCTCCCCCCACCCACACCTTTCCACGTGGTTCAGTAGTTAACCAGTGCTCCTGTTGCTGTCAGTCAGCTATCTTTACCTAAGTTTTAATTTCTAGTTAAAAGAATTTTTCATGAATAGAATCAGCATTTTTAAAAATTATTTTTTTAGTTGTATATATTGTATTTACTCTTTGAAGTTAAGGAGGGTTAAAAAAATTGGTGACACCTAGATGGTGATGTAGGCAAAAAAAAAAAAAAAAAGACACTGCGATTTCGACCCTCACTAATAAAACTGCTCTGAGTGACTAGTTGGTAATTTTTTGTTCCTTTTCTTTTTTATTTTGTTCCTCCAATTTATTTGGATGCATCATAGTTAAATGTTTTAACATGTTGGTTGTGGTCATGTTAGATGGTTTTATTCCTCGCGATATTTTAATTTGACAGACTTTGCAAATGGCTTTCAACTCATCATCTTCATCAACTTCAAAAAGTTTCCATGGAAGACTTTTTTGGACTTTGGCGTTGTGCGTTCTATCCCAACTATTATCAATGGACCAGAGGTCATCTAGTCAGCGTCAGACAGGGCCAAACTATTTGCAAAGAACTTTACAGCTAATTCTACCCTATGCGACGAAGGCCATCAACTCCTCATATTTCCTCCTACAACACAGAACAAGCTAGGTAACATACAAATATCCGTGCATGAGGTCGCCAAGCTAATAAAGAACCTAAATTCTAGTAAGGCAACTGGCCCTGATGGCATCCCAATTATAGTGTTAAAAAAGCTTCAACCAGAACTTGCTCCCATACTTACGAAACTATTTAAGCGCTGCCTTAAGGAGAAGTGCTTTCCGACCCCCTGGAAGACCTCATCAGTTTGCCCTGTGTTTAAGAATTCAGGTGATAAGTCCTCTCCCTCTCAGTACAGACCAATAAGTCTCCTGTATGTTATGAGTAAGTTGCTGGAATCCATATTAAATAGAGAAATAGTCAACCACCTCAGCAGGAATAACCTTCTTAGTGACACACAATATGGTTTCCGCTCTGCAAGATCTACCGCAGATGTGCTGACGGTTATATCCCACAGGATTAGTGAATCTCTTGACAAAGGCTTCCTTTCTAGGGCAATTGCTCTTGACATATCAAAGGCCTTCGACAAGGTATGGCATAAGGGTCTACTTCACAAGATTTCCAGCTACGGTATAACTGGAAATGTGTTCTATCACTAAATCATTCCTCTCTGATAGGCTCATAAGAGTAGTGGTAGATTGACAAAAATCGGAGGCCTGCAATATAAATGCTGGAGTCCCTCAGGGGTCAATCCTGGGCCCAACTCTCTTCCTGATCTACATCAATGACCTCCCTAAACACATACTTAAATCATTCGTTGACATCTATGCTGATGACACGACCATCTACGGCAACACATCAAAGGCTGTAAATGACAAAGTTCTCTCGGATTCTCTCTCCTCTGATCTTGAGCGCGTGGTTCAGAGGGGGAAGATGTGGCTGGTTACCTTTAATGCATCCAAAACCAAACTCCTATCCTTACATCATCAACGCTCTGATCCCCAGCTGGCATCAATTGTGATGGATGGCTCTCGTCTGGGTGAGGCCCCGTGTTTTGACAAGCTTCTGGGTTTGACCTTTACTCCTGATCTGAAATGGAACACGTACATCAAGTCTGTTGCCAAGGTCGCTGGAAAGATGGTGGGATCCTTCTACCGCTCCAGAAGATATCTCACTACTGATGCAATTCTCTATCTATATAAAAGCCAAGTATGTCCAAGGATGGAATACTGTTGCCATATCTGGGCAGGAGCTGCCAAAAACAGCCTATCATGCCTTGACAGAGTACAAAATAGACTTTGTGGTTTAGTGGGGGATGCTCTTTTCTCTACCCTGCAACCTCTCTCCCACAGAAGAGACGTTGCGAGCCTATCCTTGTTTGATCATTATTTTCATGGCAGGTGCTCGTCTGAACTCCAATCTCTGGTCCCCCCTCGCCAATCTTTCACAAAAAACACCCGTCTAGCTGAATCCACTGTGAAAAATTTCCCCCACTCTATATCTGTGCCTAAATCAAAACACGGATTCCATGAACAAAGCTTCTTTCTTAGAACTGCACGCCAGTGGAACTCTGTTCCGTCTGCCTGCTTCCCTCCGGACTACAACTTGGATGTCTTCAAGTCCAATGTTAACAAATTCCTAATGAACCGCCCCCCCCTAATTAAACACTTCATCAAATCTCCACACTAACGTAATGTACTTGCAATAACCCTTATCCCTGAGTGGTTTCCGGGCCTTGATAAGTGGTGATCACTGTAAAAAAAAAAAAAAAAAAAAAAATCCGCTAAAAAAGACAAAAAGAAAAAAATATAAAGGGATGGGGCGGTAAATTGTACCAACCGGTAGTTAACAAAAAAAACTTATAGAATTTAATTTTTGAAACCAATGTATAAAAGTTTACATAATGAAATGCAAATATGCATTTTCTTTTGAATTTTGTTTTTTTTGGTTGACTGTGTTCAATTCACACATGGTTGATGCGGTTCAATATTGCTAAACTATAAGTCTTAAGTAAAATTCTATTCATAAATACTTTTTAAAATGAAATTATTTAATTAATCGTAAATATTATTTAGACATAAAAATTAATTGATTACAAAACCTTTTAAAAATATATATATTAATTTCTTTTTCGTTCGGCAAAAAACTGCGCAAAACACTTTTAATTTTCAATTTAAAATTCTAGAAAAAAGATTATATTATTCTGCTTTTAATATAATCAAATTCAGGGTTTTATCTTTCTGAAGAAAAAAATTTAAAAAATGGATTTTATTTCAATGAAATTAAAAAAAAAACTTGACTGAAGTGAATTAATTACCCTTGAATTAACGAAGGGGTTATTTAATAACTTTAGGTTTGAAAGAGATAGGTATGGGGTCGATTTTTTGGAAACATCAAAAGAAGCCGACAACTGTCAAAACTTTGCGAAATAATACAACGTGATCAATTTCATTTTAGAGATATTTCTTTCAAAAGCCTTCTTTTAGAAAAAGAAAGAAAAGTACATTGTTCTATTAAACCTTTTACTGTTTAAATAATTTGACTTTGCTCGTTTTATTTTAAGAAAATATAAGTTGAAAAAGCATTTTCGTTCAGTATTAGAAGATTTGTCAGTAAAAAAAAACAATCGCCAAAAAGATAAGCGGTTTTTTATTTTTACTCGCAATGTAGAGCCCTGGTCAATGTGAAATTTTATGTTCTTTCCAATAAACCGAATATAATATTTTAGACAAACGTTTTTTTTTTTTTTATTCACGGTTCCCCCCCCCCCATCCCAATTGTTAAGTGTCTATTACAAAGTAAATACTTAATTTCGACTCGGATAAGTACATAATTATTTACTCACAAATTGAAGAGAAAAGGTCAATACATAATATATTCAAATTTGAAAAAAAACGGACATCGTGTTCTTGTAGAATTTTACCTGTAAAGTTTGAAGTTTAAAACCTTTTTTTAAACAACGTTATTTGTTTTTTCTTTTTTCTTTTTTTTTTTTTTAATGGAACCTTGGTCCTTGCTCCTTTAATTGAAAAAAAAATTAGGGCTTGAATTACATTTTTCGAGGAGTTATAAGCTTGGAAAGACAGGGGGTCGAATAATTCACGCCTCCAATTTTGTAAATGTCTAATAATAATTAATTTCGACTCGGATAAGTACATAATTATTTACTCACAAATTGAAGAGAAAAGGTCAATACATAATATATTCAAATTTAAAAAAAAACGGACATCGTGTTCTCGTCGAATTTTACCTGTAAAGTCCGAAGTTTAAAACCTTTTTAAAAAAAAAACACGTTTTTTTTTTTTTTTTTTTTTTTTTTAATGAAATCTTGGTCCTTGCTCCTTTAATTGAAAAAAAAAATTAGGGCTTGAATTGCATTTTTCGAGGAGTTATAAGCTTGGAAAGATGGGGTGGAATTATTCGCTATTTTCACAAAAAATTCTGATACTGCTAGCCCTGCGCCCCTGCATACTTCTTTTCAAGTTAACTCTTTTGTAGTTTTGATTACAATAGATCTGAATGAATGAACCTTGTAAGGGAGGGGCACTAAGCATTGCCCTGTTAATAATGAATTTCTTTGGTTTCTTTTTATGACATGCTACATTTCTCTCTTGCGGTTAGAAATATCAGGAAATTTTTTTCTTTTTTTCAACATCAGACTAAAAGAATCGTAATGAAGGAATCGGAAAATTAAGATATTTTTTAACGATGCGATTCCGATTCCGATACCTCCCAAAATACACGATTCTTACGATTAACGATTCCGATTCCGATTAATCGTCCCACCACTAGTTATTACTATATATATTTTCTTTAACTAGCAGGACCCATTAAATGGCATTGCCTGGTGGAAGCCTGGCCCACCCCTTGCAAAAAAGTAAACAACGGTTGTTGTTGGTGACCACTGGCGGCCATGGCCGAAATGAAATAATCTTAATTCCCCTGGAGATTAGTGATGGTTTGGGGCGATAACATGCATGGAAATTAAAAACAGAAGTTTTAGAAGTTAGGGATTCTCACTGTATATGAACTGTTGAGAGTGATCGAAATCAGAGTAGCAGTCGTAGCTCTTTCCGTTTGTTATTCAAGTCTACCTCTTCTTTTCAACTCTTCCACTAAATAAAGTAAATTCCAGTCTTTTCTTAACGGGCAAAACAAAACAATCACGACTGTTTTCACTTCACTTATTTGAGCATTGTCATGTTAAGAATGGCGTTTGGAATATACAACAGCTTTCGGAATAGACACAACCAACCTCCTCATGTAAAGGACGGTGTTCAGAATAGACACCCCAACATCCCCATGTAAAAAACAGCTTTTGAAGTAGACAACCCCGTTTTTATTGGGGTGGGGGTGGGGGAATGTGGCAAAATAATTCCCTCAAATTTAACCGTGGTAATCATTGTCAGCATACCCACCCGCAAATGCTAAAAATCAAAGAATTGTGGGGTGGCAGTGTCAGTAGGAGAGAAGTAGATTTGTTTATCGCGCGTGGGTACAAACTTGGCAGCCAGTGAATAATACAGGTATTTATATCTGTATAAGTACTGGTCTCTGCAAAATTAGAATGAGATTTTCTTAATCAGCATAGTTGAAAACCTATCCAAGTAGTCATTCTAAAGAAAATTGTGGAGGTGGACCTAATGTACAAATTTATCCCCCACAAAAAAAATCTTAACATGTATGCCATGTTAAGAATCAGTCCAGAAAAGAAATTTAAATGAAATATTTTACTGAATACAATTCCCTATGTAATGAAATTTATGTTAAAAATGTAGCGCAGGTAATCGGTGTAAAAAAAATTGGTAATTGTGAATAAAACCAGACCCTAACTTTCAAACATGCTTACAGGTCTGTCAGTTTAGGTAGGGAGGGAAAAAATGGAAAATTTCTAAACAGTTTGACAAAATATATAAGATAATAACTTAAAAAAACAGTTATTTGGAAAGATATGTGATAAAAATCATAGAAAAAGAATTGTTAAAAACTTTTTATATATTTTTTATTATAGAGGGGAACATAGTTAAGTATAAAAATAGTTTAACGGTTTTAAAATGAGAAGAATATATACAGTGAGATACAAACCGAGCGAGAGAGAGAGCGAAGAATTTAATGTTTTTTCTTTGAGACGAGCAAGAGAAAGTTGGGATGAATATATACAGCAAGAAAATCTGTAGAGTAAAACACATAAGTATGTTGAATACTCATAGAGAAAAAGTAGGTATTATTGCGATGCCATGTTTAAATCGTGCATTAGCATTCGTTTAGGATGCTAATACTGTTACTCCTATAATAGGAATGGCCAGAGCTCATCCAATTAGATTAGTCGGGGGAGACTTTATTATTTTTGTAATGGAAAAGGGAAAAATTTTGTTCTGTCAATGTGTTTACGATCCAATTACGAAGGATGAAACTCCATATCTGTCCAAAGTGCAGAATATTTCTCGATGACTGGGAGCGGTAGGAGGACTTGTTATTTAGAGGGAAAACTAGGAACTACTTTCTCTAAAGATGGTTGTGATGGTGATGATGTTGCTTCTAGGATGGAATGTAGGATTTTATTATAATGACTTTTATGGTAAATGAAACGTAATCACAATGAAAGCAATAAGTCAGCTGTCTAAAATGTCATTCTAAAGTTACATAAGGTAGTGGCTAATAGTCTTTACATAATAAATTTGTATATGGCATCTGTTGTTCCAAACCTATGGTACTTTGGTCCAGAGAGGAATTTCTGCAATCAAAATATTATATAGGAGATTAACGGTTCCCATATTGTTTTAAATTTTCTACTTGGTTTACTTAGTAATTTGTTGTCTCCCAGCATATGTGTTGTTTCTTTCAGTTGGCTTACTCTTCACCGTTCTTCTGTCTATAATTTTTACTTTGTCCCATAATGGTAGCTGGTTTCTCTTTTCCCTTTAAATACACGATCTTTCAATCTCCCCATGTATTAGAGCTTTTCAATGTCCTTCAAACCATACTTTTTGTGGATGACATGTCTCTCCTTTGTATAGTTTTCCACATTCACATGGAATCTCATATACACAGTTCTTAGTCATGAGGCTTGACTCTCACAAGTTGTTTCTAGAGAGTTGAATCACTCCTGAATACTGTCCTGATGTCATATGAATTACATATTCATTGAAGTTTTTTAGACAAACTCTTCATGTATCATGTATGTTCAGAAACCTACTATAGTCTGTATATGAAAGGGTTGTCTGAAAAACCTAAACGAATGTATAATCCATATGACATAAGGACATTGATATTAAAAGCTAGCTTTTCCTGTTTAAAAACTTCAAACAAACTTTTTAATATATTCAGTCATGGATATACAAGCAACTATAAGAAGGTTAATTTGCATGTTCATTTGAAAAACAAGCATAAATTAATTACTTATTTTTTATGGTTTCTTATTAGATTATTTGTTCTATTTTATTATGAGGATGAATTTATTTTATGCTTAGTTCTTACATTCTGTATAAAGCGGAGAATTTAAGATGAACATTTAAGCACGCAGACATTTTGTATCTATACTCCTAGAATTTTCTTTTTTGTGTGTGTATTTATATTCATATTAAAAATCTTTTTTTTTATTTACTTAAAAGAAATTCTTATGTTATATAAGGGTATAGTCAATACTTAAGTAGAGCTTAATAGTAGTATGAAAATATACTCAACTAGCAGGTTGCCTGGAGGTAAAATACGCTTAAATATGATATTTTAATTTATACAGATTTCATATTTATTATTAAAGAGCCGATTCGGTATTGATTATTATATTGTAACCAATATATAGTAGTGATTTCAAAAGTTAAAAAAAATAAAAATATGACTTTGGTGCTATCAGCTGGAATCGAAATAAAAACATAGCTCTCCAGTATTATTTGTTACCATCTGAGCAAAGTCCATATGCATAAAACTTATTTAGAAAAAAAAGTTGTTAAAGGAATAAATGTATATTTGTGCATGCATAGAAGTAAAACGTTTAGTTGACTTATGCTTTCCAAGTTCCAAATCTTCTATATATCAAGTTTCAAGTTTGTAGACTAAAAATTGAAAGTAGTTTGGTAGAGACAGTTTTGCACATAGGCAAACGAGGTCACATTATATAAGGTACACAGAAACATTTATGATGCCTACTGATGATGTAATACTCATTCCAGATTTCCTCAAATTTACGTTGGCCAAATAGTAAACATATTTTTATTGCAAAAATAATTTTATAAATTTTTTGAATTATGATATAATACCCTCAAATAAAATAAATAATATATATAGATATATCCTGATGTGTTGCATTTGGTCAGATTTTCTATTGCAGATCTATGATCAAATGGATCTGTTATTGCACTGTAGTCAATAAAGGGCTAGATGGGAGCCCAGCCTTCACACACAAACATGCCAAAAAATAAGAGGGTTACAGAATTAGAATCTGAAAATGTATTCTCTTATAAAATTTACAGGGAAAAACAATGGAAGTTTAGAGATCTAAATGCACATCTAATGGGATTATAAAGTATAATTTCTTTAAAACTTCAAATACAGTTTATTTTTATGAAATTTAAATTATATGTATATGATTTTCTGAGGGAGAAAATGGAAATGGTCCCAAAATTCAATATTATCACTTCTAAGTGACCCAATCGGACAGAATCCTTTTAATTTTAATGTTATTCACACCATATGAATAAGACACTAATGCAGAGAGTTTTACAACATTTAAGCTTCTTCCAACTATATTAGGGAAAAGAACAGGAGTGAATGCAAAGCATGTTATGATCGCAGTAAAAAAGTACATAGTCGTAATCCTTATTCAATCCCAAGCAATGCTGGATCTTCTTGTGAGTTTTCTATAAAATACAACAGTTTCTTTATGAAAAAAGAAAATATCACATAATATTTTATAATTGAAGATTTCTACAATTAAACACTGCAGTGTGAAGTCAGTATGAATGAGCATTGAGTGATGCACTTATAAGCAGTTTTAAACATGGCAATAGAAAAGGTTTCATTGAACCAAAGAACAGATTGATGTGGATTTCTCAAAGAGTCTTTTCTTTTTTCTTTTTTTAAGAGATTAAGGGAGAGGGGGAAGAGGCAGACTCAGGAGAAACAGTGGGTCAGTGTGTGACGAATGTAAACCACAAACAACAAGATGGAAAGCAATCACACTTTGTAGACAGACGAGAGGGGGACATGAGTGTATGATGATGGTGATGCAGAAGAGACAATACACAATGTCCTTTAAATATTCAATATAAAATATATATTCAGATGAGATGATTTTTGTAACACATGTATAGGTGATCTAATTCATCAATATTTTTTGCATTGACAAACATTGCTGCATATAAATATTTAATTGCATAATATTTTAGTAGAGATAAACTTAAAAACAAAAATCAGCAGTATTGCATGTGATGTAAATGGAAAATATGAATTGAATTTGGGAAGGTCAAAGTGACATATGTACTCGCTTCTTTGAGAAGAGAATAAGAAAACCTCATAGACCTAGATTTCAAATGTTAGCAACGCAACATTTTATAACTTTAGTGCATTTTACAAAATAGCATAAAGGTTTATTGACAACTCCAAGGATCACAGAGCAAAACTAATAGATAAATGTTAATTTTTTTTTTTTTTTAATCAAAATAAATATCCGTACCTTTTTTTATCAAGATTCTTGATATGACCTTAAAGTGTATCTGATGATGGGGTCTCAATTTAGAAGTTTTGGAGAGTATGTAATTCCATTTTGGTTACACTTACTACCAAATTCACTCTAGTGTGAAGTGGTAGTACGTGTAAGTGTCCCAACTGTGAGTTAAATAAAATTTGCTATGGGTATGACACTAAACTGCCTTGGAGGTACTCGGGCAAGGTATTTGCCGCTATCACATCCCACGAAATACATCTTTCATAATCCTTTCTACCATATTTTCCAACCCTATCAATTACTTAAGCACAATAATAGAAAAATAATCTTTTTTTTTTAAATTTGAACCTTATTTCCAATTTTAAATCCATAAATGTATTTTTTAAAATTGTCATTAAAAAGCAAATGCTTGATTTATTGACCTCCATGAAATAAGGTCTAATACGTGCAAAGAAAAAAAAACAAAAAAATGAAATAATTACTAACAGTTTTAATCAAAGAAGGATTAGAGAATAAGCCAACGGCCGAACAATGTAAACAGAAGTCTTCCAGGAAAACTGGCTGCTTCTTTTATTATCTGAAAGTGTGGGGGTGCAGCAGAGCAGCAAACTAATAGAAGGTCTACCTTCTCTTCTAGCGACTATTGAATGATTACACTTTAAAGGGTCAACATTTCATTTCAAAAAGAAAAAAAAGGCTTGTAAGTTTTTCAGTTTTTGAATCCTTTCTATTGTTTCAGCAACTGCAGTCGTGGAAATAAGGAAACAGCAAAGACGGTGCCCCTCTCCCACCCTTCAACCCTATCTTCCCAGTAATTCAGCTGCAGCAAACCCCACCCAACGAGAGAGGAGAGGGAGGGTTACAACAATTAAGGGTAAGTGAACAGTGCACTCAAGAGTCATTAGATAACCTGTCATTAACTAGAAAGAAATGGAAACCTAACAATTCCTCCGAGAACAATAACATTAGTTAAAGAATATTTTGTAGGTCAATGGAGAGACAAAGGTTGAAGGAAGCTGAACTAGACTTAGAAGTATTGTAATGAAATAAAGAAAAAGGAAAATGACATCTACAGAAAAATTTAAATTTTAATGTTATCTTTACATTAATAAACTTATAAGACTATGTGCATGGTTTACCTAACTTTGATAATTATACTAACGTTGGGACGATTTATCGGAATCGGGAATCAGAAAAACTGAAACTTTTAGGGATATCGGAAAAATTTGAACCTTATTTCCAATTCTAAAAATTATTCTTTTTACTTTTTTTCCGAATAAAAAAAAATGAACAAACACAATGTATTTATTAGAAGATTGTTTACAAAACAAAACTAAGAGCCACAGAACTGTAGGTTAAGCATTTTATTTTATTTATTTATTTTTTTTTTTTTGTAAATTATAATGAATGAGATAACTATTTCAAGTTCACTTAACGCTTATTCTCTTATCAAACCTTTTGAAATATTCAAATTAATTTTTGCACCTATTTGCTAAACCTCTATGTGACACCTCTCAGAGAGTTCACAGTTTAGCAACACTCAGAGAAGTTTTAGCCCATGATCTAATCACCACAAATAATTAATAATGCATTTTTTCCAGTTTGAAATTGTTTGAACTAAATGCTTTGAAATTAATTGAATATATTTTTAATTTGTAGAGAATTTACAAATGTATGAATGCTAATCTCTAAAATAGATTTAAATCTAAGTTTCACTGAATTTAGATAAAAATGGCACCGGTAATAATGGTGCAAGTAGATAAATAGGGAAAAATACAGATGAAAATCTTACAATGAGTTCATCAAAATTTTCGATACAATTCGTAAAATGGAAAACGTAAAAATTTATCAAACTAAAAAAGAATTTAGATCTACATTTAAAATACACCCCCTTCAGAAAAAAGACATTCTACAATTTTTTTTTTTTTTTTTTTTTTTTTTTTTGGTTGATTATGTGTGAACACACTGAAAAAGAGAATTATTTAAGAATTTAGAGTGGAGGGGTTAGTTTCAATTGTAAAGTGATATTCTCCTGAAGATTGACGGTTCGATCCTCAGTGTGGGTGATCAAAAAATATAATTGCAAATTACTTAGGACCTCTATCCAGTCCTGGCTGATGGAACAAGAGTATGCTACCCCCGTGAAGTAAATAAAAGGTTCCTTTGAAATTCCATGCAGATTCCTAAGTTTGAGAAGATATACCTGAAAAAAGTTGGAGGTTATATCGACCAAGACATTATAAAAATGACATTCAAGATGAGAACAGTAGTTTGGAGAATCCAAATCATATGAATGACCATTCCTCATCTAAAAAATTCAGAAACCTACTACATAGTAGCAATAAGCGAACACATTTTTATAATTAGGATAAAATTATGAACATTCTTTGATAAAGAGTAGAGAGAAGGCACAGAAGAGTTAACAAAACCACTCAGCCACCTTCCTCATGTTAAGAATGGTTTTCTAAATAGTAACATTATTTAGAATACCATTCTTAACATGGGAAAGGGGCTTTTTTAACTCCTGTTCCTAGACCATATTCTAATTTTGCTTAACAATCATTGACTACTTTCAATTGTTTTTGAAAAAATTCAAATACCATTTTGTCAACTAAAAAACTATGACAAATCAGTTTAGTTTTAAAAGAAATAAATCTTTAGTTGCCCGACTATTTTCAATCAATTACAAGGCAAACATTTGAGAAAAATATTTAGAAAAAATCTTAAATTAAAAAAATTTTTTTTTTTAAAGCAACAAAAAAAAAGAAAATTTGGGAATCGTCCCATCACTAAATTATACATTTTTTTTTTTAATTATTTATTTATTGTTAATAACCGATTATTTATTGAAATCAAAAATACCAAAGGAAATTTAACTAATCTTAATCAAAAATAATTAATTATTTGCAAACTGTTATCCTCATCTTCATAGTTGTTGTTTTAGCCAAATATTCCTCTGGCCTTTGTCAGATGATTGATGGGATAGGAATATTGAGTCTTAACTGTATCCTCAGTAATTACTAGTGGTGGGACGATTAATCGGAATCGGAATCGTTAATCGTAAGAATCGTGTATTTTGGGAGGCATCGGAATCGCATCGTTAAAAAATACCTTAATTTTCCGATTCCTTCATTACGATTCTTTTAGTATGATGTTGAAAAAAAGAAAAAAAATTCCTGATATTTCTAACTGCAAGAGAGAAATGTAGCATGTTATAAAAAGAAACCAAAGAAATTCATTATTAACAGGGCAATGCTTAGTGCCCCTCCCTTACAAGGTTCATTCATTCAGATCTATTGTGAGCAAAACTATAAAAGAGTTAACTTGAAAAGAAGTATGCAGGGCTCTACATTGCGAGTAAAAATTTAAAAAAAAACGCTTCTTTTTGGCGACTGTTTTTTTTTACTGACAAATCTTCTAATAGTGAATGAAAATGCTTTTTCAACTTATATTTTCTTAAAACGAGCAAAGTCAAATTATTTAAACAGTAAAAGGTTTAATAGAACAATATACTTTTTTCTTTTTTTAAAAGAAGGCTTTTGAAAGAAATATCTCTAAAATGAAATTGATCACGTTGTATTATTTCGCAAAATTTGGACAGTAGTCCGCTTCTTTTGAAGTTTCAAAAAAACCGACCCCATACCTATCTCTTCCAAACCTAAAGTTATTAAATAACCCCTTCGTTAATTTAAGGGTAATTAATTCAATTCAGTCAAGTTGGGTTTTTTTAAATTTCATTGAAATAAAATCCATTTTTAAAATTTTTTTCTCCAGAAAGATAAAACCCTGAATTTGATTATATTAAAAGCAGAATAATATAATCTTTTTTCTAGAATTTTAAATTGAAAATTAAAAAAAAAGTGTTTGACGCAGTTTTTTGCCGAACGAAAAAGAAATTAATATATATTTTTTAAAAGGTGTTGTAATCAATTAATTTTTATATCTAAATAATATTTACGATTAATTAAATAATTTCATTTTAAAAAGTATTTATAAATAGAATTTTACTTAAGACTTATAGTTTAGCAATATTGAACCGCATCAACCATGTGTGAATTGAACACAGTCAACCAAAAAAAAAAATTCAAAAGAAATGCATATTTGCATTTCATTATGTAAACTTTTATACATTGGTTTCAAAAATTAAATTCTATAAGTTTTGTTTTTCTTGTTGTTAACTACTGGTTGGTACAATTTACCGCTCCATCCCTTTATATTTTTTTCTTTTTGTCTTTTTTAGCGGATTATTTTCAATTAATTATCCAAATAAGTGACTAGCTTTAAAACAAAATTTAATAGTAATTTATTTGTTTACAGATAAACTGAATTTTCTAATATGGCCTCAAAGTCCAAAAAAAAGTCTTGCATGGAAACTTTTTGAAGTTTTGCAAAGTCTGTCAAATTAAAATATCGCGAGGAACAAAACCATCTAACATGACCACAACAAACATGTTAAAACATTTAACTATGAAGCATCCAAATGAATTGGAGAAGCAAAATAAAAAAGAAAAGGAACAAAAAAATTACCAACTAGTCACTCAGAGCAGTTTTATTAGTTAGGGTCGAAATCGCAGTGTCTTTTTTTTTTTTGCCTAAGTCACCAATTTTTTTAACCTTCCTTAACTTCAAAGAGTAAATACAATATATACAACTAAAAAAATAATTTTTAAAATGCTGATTCTATTCATGAAAAATTCTTTTAACTAGAAATTAAAACTTAGGTAAAGATAGCTGACTGACAGCAACAGGAGCACTGGTTAACTACTGAACCACATGGAAAGGTGTGGGGGAGGAAAAAAGGAAATTAAAGGATGATAATAAATTATGATAACCGTCTTTGAAAGGCACTAAACTCCTAAAATTTACTTCTTTAAAATTTTAGGCGGCATTCCCCGGCGATTTTAAAGCACTCTCTCTCCAAAAAAAAAAAAAAAAAAGATTTAATTTTTAAGTTTGGGAAAGATATATTTATTATAACCGAATTCCTGTATGAAGACTGGATCTACTTTATTGGACGTTAATTTGTGAGATAAGTAATTTTTCAATGTTTAATGTTTTTAAAGTTTCAATTATCAATTAAATTTTTTTAATTGCGTTTTTTTTTTTCAATTTATTTATAAAAAAAAAAAAAAACAGGGTTTAAAATGTATTTTTCAAGGTAACAAGCTTCGAAATAAGTCTAATTAAAAAAAAATCACTTAATTTTTAATTTCGACAACCCTGAGAATTTAATTATTAAAAAAATATTGAAATGTGACATTTTTTTTATTTAACATTTCTATTAGTTCAATTAATTTTCTTTCAATAATTCATTTCACTCAACAAACTTCACCATTTTTTGTTTTGTTTTATCTTTTTCTGTAATTTTGGTAACTATTTTTGCTCAATTTTATCTAGTATTTTATTTGTTTTTATAGTGGTATCATTTTTATATGTGTTCCTTTGATATACCCTATTTCAAAATTAGTTTGGCTAAACTTATTCTTCACGTTAGAAACAACGTGTAAAAGTAATGAAAAAGTAAGAAAAAACAATAGGTGTTAACTACTCTTTGTGAATTATGGAGGTCTGAAGAACTGCCGTCACAAATACAACTATCAATAGCCAAACAAAAAATCGTTTTTGAAATTCCTTTACTTGTAACTTTTCGCTATACCTACCTTTTGGTATAAAACACAAAAACTTTCGATTAATGGTATTTCTCAAATATGGTCATTAACTTTGGAAGGGTTATTTTGTATCTACAGCGCCATGTCACATGGTATATTGTTTTTTTCATTACGCACGTTCATTTATAAATTATTAAATTAAATATTTATCTTTTTTCATATTTAATTAGTATATATTTTCTTTCTCTTCCGCTATATTTGTTTTATTTAATTCATTAAATCTGTAAATTATGAGGACCAAAATAATGAATCGTGTTAATTTATTCTCTAATTTTCTTGTTTTTGTTGTTATATAAATTCTATTTTATTTGTTTTTGCTCTGAAGGATAAATTCTATTTTCTTTGTTTTTTTTCTGTATTCCAATTAAGTAAAATAAATTTTCTCTAAAATAAATTTTGCTAATTTTTCCGTTTAGTTTACTATATAATAATTTTATTTAAACCAAAACACGACGGTGTAGACATAAAATATCTCTTCCGAAGTTAGGGAACATATTTGGGAACTACCGACCATAAGTATAAAACTACCTGGTATTTCAAAACAATAATTCCCTAGGAATTGTACTTGGTATCGGAATCGTTAATCAATATTTTCCTGGAATCGGAATCGTATAAAAATTAGGAATCGTCCTAACACTAGTAATTACTACCTTTCATAGTTGTCGTCTCACCACATTTTGGCCAACAAATCTTCTGGCCGGCTTTGGGTAGGATTGAAACCGTTATCTTCAGACAATGCTCACCTGGAACCATAGAGATTCAACGTTTTTATCCACTGCACCACGGGCGCCTACGATTGGATTTTTTGGTCTTATAAATCCAAGTTTTTTGTTATCTGACTTTCCATCGTCGGATCCGTACCTCATGGTATATTATTTAATTATTGGAATTCTTTGAGATGAGTAATTTGTATATTTATTTATTTGCGGACTGTTATCCTCATCTCATCAGATGAGGATAACAGGAAATTAAATCAACTAGAATGTATTTTGATTTCTTTCACAAGTTAATCATTTTAATCTGTTAATAGTTGGGGGGGGGTATTACTTTATAACTTTTTTAAATTTGAAAAAAATGTAGAATACTTTAAAGTGTTGAGTAGAAAATTTGATTTCTTACTTTTTTAATAAATATTTATGCATTAAAAGATTGGAAGTTTTGAAGGCATCCAATCTCTATGTCTATAAAGTTGATTTCCAAATTAATTAAAGATCATTATGAATTTTGGAACACAGTTTCTAGGTATATGAAATCTAAATGTGGATTCTATTAAGTGTAATTTAGTTATATGTAAATAGGATATGGAAGCCCTGCATTAAAATTCAGATTCTCAAATCAAATTATAAAGTTTGATCCATGTCCAAAGAACCTATATCTAAAATTTCAAGTGTTTAGCCCCAAAATTGGTGGAGGAGCTTGATTGACTTTTCAAAGTTGAAACAGTTGGACTTTGACCCCTTAACAGCCAAATTTCTGACCGAAAACCGATCAAAAAAAGTTTCCCAAATCTCAATACCCCCTTATGTCAAACCTTGAGTTTGTAGACTGAAAATTGATAGAGTTATTGTGTAGGGAAATGTACACACACAGACATTTTTACTTTTATATATAGATTTATACTAAATTTCATTCAGTTATTAGATACTAATTGAATCAAAATTGTTAGAATTTCAATTTCATCAGATTCCTTAAACTTAAGTTTGAAATTGTAGACATTTTCTAGAATCAAAACTATGTAATAGATTTTAATCAAAATTTGAATAAGGTTTAATATCAAATCATGCATTGATTTTAATCTTCATAAGGAGACATAAAAGTGGTGCAAAAACCATTCTGTTCAGGAAATTAATTTTCCTCTCCTGCAACTTATATTCTAATAAGTTTATAAATAGAAGATTAAAAGATTACCTTAACAAAATTAGTTTTATTTTTATAACAACTTGATTCTTTAATTTTTTGACCAAACAATTATGTAAATTATTAAATTCAACTTTTAAAATCATATTTTAAAACTTTTTTGTTTAGGTTAGAGTTATATATTGAGGATTCTTTTGTTCGTCAAAAGCGTGTTGGACAAACATATGTAAAGCCATGTGAAATTGGTCACGTTTGAAAAACACTTCTGACGTCACAGCCAAAGGACATTTCTCCATATTATGGGTTTGGATTTTAGCCAGTCAGTCAGAGAGAGTTGATCAGCCAAAAGTTGACGGTCAGCGGAGAGTCCTCTTAGAGGCGAAGGGTAGAAGATTAACCATGTAGATACAAGTGAATTCCTCACATCAATCGACCGGTCGATCAGACGAATAAAGGAGTCATCATTGTGTTTTGTAACTGTTGTTTTGTGTCATCCTTCACAAACAAAAAAGGTAATTGTGTTTATCATCTTATAATCAACATTGTAAACCCTTCCAAGTTATGTGTCCTATCTCCTCCATCACAAGAAATGTCTCCCCTACTCCAAGATGTGTTATAAGAACTGATATAGAAATGTCTTCTCTCCCTCATCATCACTATCGTTATGTCTGCATTACATGAGTCCCGTTATATATGTCCCAATATGAACTCCTTGCCATCTTTAAATATGAAACCCCTGCTACACAACACAATGTGTTTATGAAATAATAGTCATTTACAAGCTGTTTATCTATATATATAAAATGTTACTTGAACATTGACAAAAATCATTTTATTGTATTTGATGGAGATTAGCTCTAGATATTAGAAAAGTGACCTTTTCTGTATGTGCAGAATGGTCTCCACCAAACGACTGTCAATTTTGGTCTACAGACTTGAAACTTGATATATGAGGTATTTAGACGTGAAACAAAATTGATTTGGTTTTTAGGCAGAAAAGAAGAGCCACTAAAGGGTCAACACTGACAAACTGGACTTGGCAGACATAGTTTTATGTAATGTGTATGTTTTACGCATGCACAAATACAGATTTATAAGTTAAACTGTGTTAATTTGTCATTTTGATATGTATGTGCCATTAGCTCAGATGGTAGTGAACAGTGCTAGAAAGCTAAATGCTTTGGTTTGGATTCTAGTTGATGGCACCCAAGTGATAACTTTTTAAAACTTTTGAATCACTACTATATATTGGGTACAATATAATAATGAACAGAGAATCTACTCTATAATAATAAATACGAAATCTGCACAAATTAAAATATCATATTTGATCATATTTCATGACCAGGTCATGCTAGGCGGCCTGCTAATAGTTTTATAGATGAGAGAGTGGAAGAGGGCAAAATAATTGTAGAATTAAATTAAAAAAAAAAAAATGCATTTCTGAAAAAAGGAAATCAAAATTGTATCTCTGCATTATTTGAACTACTGTTCTTATGTGGGACATTATTCTCACAACGTTTCAGCCGATGTAACCTCCGATTTTCTTCAAATGTAGCTTGTCGAATTCAGGAATCTTTTTGTCAAACTTGCAGATCCATAATGAGGCAGCTTGCTCTCATTTCATCAGCCATGAGCGGGTAGAAATGTTAAGTAACTCATAATTGTATTCTTAATACTGACTATGCAGAGAACTGAACCTTCGACCTCCAGAAGAAGGTCACTTAGAACTGATTATTACTTTAACACTTTGTTATACAATGAGTACTTGTGAATACTTAAAGGAAGTAGGAGATTAGAGCAGCCCAAATGCTGCAAGAATAACATCCAAGGTAAGAACAGTAGTTCAAACCATCCAAAATTATTAATCTACATCTAAAAAAAAAAAAAGTTACTTTACCAAAATTTTAGAATTGCGTCAATTCCATTTCATTGAAATAGTTTAAGTGTAAAAGTTTGACTGTCTCAAAACCATATCTCCATTTCTTATCTAATGTTCATTAAAATGTTTACACAGAATGGGAACATATATGTTAGAATGCATGAAGATAAAACTTCAAAGAAACGTACAACAGAATCATACAGTTTATCAAAAGATATCATCTACATCTCCATGAAATTTAGCACATGGGTCAAAATGTCATTTATAGTCTGGATAGATGTCTGCTATGCCCAGGTTGCATGCAATATATAGTAATGATTTAAAAAGTTTAAAAAAAAAAAAATTTTTTAAATGACTCGTGCACCAAGAATTTAAAACCAAAATGTTTAGCTTACGATTTACTTTTTCCTTTGACATTAAGTTATGAAGACATGCTTGCTGCAAAGCTAAAAATTAAAGCATAAATCAACAGCTATTAAGTTACGCATGCATATTCGTAATGCTGTCGCTCGACTTTCACCTGGAAAATTCCCTTTTTAAAATTTTCCCTTTGGCACCAATTTTACTCGGCTAAAATCCAAATTCACATTGGTTTGAATACCCTATATATAAAGTTTCATCTGTAAACTAAAAACTGACAGACGAGTTTGCTAGGCAAAATTTTTTAAACAAATATACATAAATATATATAGAAAGACTTTTGTTTTTACTATAATCTTTTTATGCAAATATAAATCATGTAAAATATCTGCATGAATATAATTACAAATAATTGTTCACTAAAGATGATCATCGCATAAGAAAACTGAACTAATAGGGAATTAATTAAAACGAATGTTTAAAAGAATATGTAAATGAGCTAGATCTTTTGCAGACGAATGCAATTCCACAACCCATATATAACAAAGTTGCATTTCCTTAAATAAATAGAAAAAAAGGGTTTTAATATGAATATCAATAAACAAACAAAAAAAAAATGTAGGAGTATATATATATATATATATATATATATATATATATATATATATATATTTTCACAGCAAGTCAATTTCACAGCTCACAAGAGCCATGACAGCCAACAAACTGGAAGTCATCGGTTTGGGTTATAGCTTGTTGCGATGACCACATCGCCTGTTCAGTACGATGTAGGTTCTATCCGCCGTCGGATTTTGCTGCAGTTTGAGCTGTGTCAGTTAAAAGTTTTTTTGTGTGTGTGTGGCGTGTTTACACAGTTGGTAGAGTGCTCGCCTCACTTGCAAGAGGCTTGGGTTTCAAATCCCAAGTTCGAATGTGTCTAACTAATGAGCCCAAAATGAGAGCGAAACTCGAGTCTTGGACTTCCGGTTTGTTGGCTGTCATGGCTCTTATAGCTGCAACGTTGTCTGGCAGTGGAAATAATTATATCTCTCATATTCTGAATATAGTTATTAATATAATATATATATATATATATATATTATTTCAGTGACTTGTTCAGTGTTTTCAGTTTGTTGTGCAAGTTTAATGTAAAATACCATGCACCCAATGTTGAAAACCACCCTCCTCCTTCTGGGTACTCTAAAATGTTGAAAATTTGGTGTGTAATCAAAATATTTTTTTCAAAAAAATTAAATGACAAACGTTTTAAAAAGACGGAGAAGGAGGGAGTTACAGATCATATATCTGCCTACATTACAATTTACATTAAAAACATATCACTATAACTGAATTTACACTTTTATATTCATTTTAAAATCTATTACTTTTCTATTATGATGATGCATTTCTTAGAAAAAAAAAATGTCCCTTACAAAGGATAATATACTGATTTTCACAAATAGAGATTTCTGCTTTTTTTTATTATCATTATTATTCAGCAATGGATGTTTTACACTGTTAAGATATCATGAAATGGTATAAACAGATTATCTATATCAAGCAATGGTATAAACATATAGATTATCTATATCATGCAATGATATAAACATATAGATTATCTATATCATGCAATGGTATAAACATATAGATTATCTATATCAAGCAATGGTATAAACATATAGATTATCTATATCATGCAATGGTATAAACATATAGATTATCTATATCAAGCAATGGTATAAACATAGATTATCTATATCAACATAATCCTTTCTGACGTTAAATAGTAGAGAGATTAACATTGAAGGAAACATCTGTGATTGTGAATGAGAATTAGGAGATAGAATCTCTAAAAAAATCTTAACTCCCTCTTATAGCACCTCCTTAGGGGCGAGGGGTGCCGCGATATAAAAGATGTCAAAGAGAGCATGCCTCAGCAATCGTGTTCATCGTGTTAAGTTGTCTTTATTCCATTCTGATGAAAAATCAGAGCAATGGTGACGGTGTAACCACATGTGTCCCGGTGAGTGATTAGGGTTAAGAACACAACATTAAAATACAACTCAAACACGAGACAACTTACATTTTGTTATTTATATGTTTTCACTTTGCAAAGTTTAGCCGTGACTGCCTCATAAGTTGAAATCCAAATATGTGTCAGACACAAACTGGCATTAATGAAGCATTTTTATTTGCATTCGTTTACAGCATGGCAGACATACTTTGTGTGCAAGCTATGTTGTAACAGGACAAGTAATAAAAATATTCGCATTTAGATTTGGAAAAAAAAAATCATATTTTATGTAAGCACTTAATATAAATTAGATATGCTTCTCATCCACAATTTAATGTTTGTTTAATTCCTAGGCCACAGTCATAGCAAACAAAAACTAAAGGGATAAAAATAACGCATCGCCATGTAAATAAATAGCTTTATTCTTTGAGACTTAAACAAGTTGACACTCAGCATCATATATTGCTGCCACAGAAAATAAAAATAGAACGGAGAAAGAAGGGGAAAATGCCAATGTAGAGACATACAAAGGGAAAGAGAGTGGGTGGTGAAATAGTAAAACAGAGACAAGGAGAGATAGTAAGAAACAGAGTAAGAGAATAATAACAGGAGACAGAGAGAGAGAAAAAAGGGGAAGAGAGGGAGGAAAAAGCAGAGAAAGGGGGAGAGGGAGAAAAACAGAAAGGGGGAGAGGGAGAAAAACAGAAAGGGGGAGAGGGAGAAAAAACAGAAAGAGGGAGAAGGAAGAAAACACAGGGAGAGGGAGAAAAAACAGAAAGAGGAAGAGGGAGAAAAAACAGGGAGAGGGAGAGAGAGAAAAACAGAAAGAGGGAGAGGAAGAGAGAAAAACAGAAAGAGGGAGACGAAGAGAGAAAAACAGAAAGAGGGAGAGGAAGAGAGAAAAACAGAAAGAGGGAGAGGAAGAGAGAAAAACAGAAAGAGGGAGAGGAAGAGAGAAAAACAGAAAGAGGGAGAGGAAGAGAGAAAAACAGAAAGAGGGAGAAGAAGAGAGAAAAACAGAAAGAGGAAGAGGAAGAGAGAAAAACAGAAAGAGGGAGAGGAAGAGAGAAAAACAGAAAGAGGGAGAGGAAGAGAGAAAAACAGAAAGAGGGAGAGGAAGAGAGAAAAACAGAAAGAGGGAGAGGAAGAGAGAAAAACAGAAAGAGGGAGAGGAAGAGAGAAAAACAGAAAGAGGGAGAGGAAGAGAGAAAAACAGAAAGAGGGAGAGGAAGGGAGAAAAAACAGAAAGAGGGAGAGGAAGGGAAAAAAACAGAAAGAGGGAGAGGAAGGGAGAAAAACAGAAAGAGGGAGAGGAAGGGAGAAAAAACAGAAAGAGGGAGAGGAAGGGAGAAAAAACAAAGAGGGAGAGGAAGGGAGAAAAAACAAAGAGGGAGAGGAAGGGAGAAAAAACAGAAAGAGGGAGAGGAAGGGAGAAAAAACAGAAAGAGGGAGAGGAAGGGAGAAAAAACAGAAAGAGGGAGAGGAAGGGAGAAAAAACAGAAAGAGGGAGAGGAAGGGAGAAAAAACAGAAAGAGGGAGAGGAAGGGAGAAAAAACAGAAAGAGGGAGAGGAAGGGAGAAAAAACAGAAAGAGGGAGAGGAAGGGAGAAAAAACAGAAAGAGGGAGAGGAAGGGAGAAAAAACAGAAAGAGGGAGAGGAAGGGAGAAAAAACAGAAAGAGGGAGAGGAAGGGAGAAAAAACAGAAAGAGGGAGAGGAAGGGAGAAAAAACAGAAAGAGGGAGAGGAAGGGAGAAAAAACAGAAAGAGGGAGAGGAAGGGAGAAAAAACAGAAAGAGGGAGAGGAAGAGAGAAAAAACAGAAAGAGGGAGAGGAAGAGAGAAAAAACAGAAAGAGGGAGAGGAAGGGAGAAAAAACAGAAAGAGGGAGAGGAAGAGAGAAAAACAGAAAGAGGGAGAGGAAGGGAGAAAAAACAGAAAGAGGGAGAGGAAGGGAGAAAAAACAGAAAGAGGGAGAGGAAGGGAGAAAAAACAGAAAGAGGGAGAGGAAGGGAGAAAAAACAGAAAGAGGGAGAGGAAGAGAGAAAAACAGAAAGAGGGAGAGGAAGGGAGAAAAAACAGAAAGAGGGAGAGGAAGGGAGAAAAAACAGAAAGAGGGAGAGGAAGGGAGAAAAAACAGAAAGAGGGAGAGGAAGGGAGAAAAAACAGAAAGAGGGAGAGGAAGGGAGAAAAAACAGAAAGAGGGAGAGGAAGGGAGAAAAAACAGAAAGAGGGAGAGGAAGGGAGAAAAAACAGAAAGAGGGAGAGGAAGGGAGAAAAAACAGAAAGAGGGAGAGGAAGGGAGAAAAAACAGAAAGAGGGAGAGGAAGGGAGAAAAAACAGAAAGAGGGAGAGGAAGGGAGAAAAAACGGAAAGAGGGAGAGGAAGAAAAAAAAACAGAAAGAGGGAGAGGAAGGGAGAAAAAACAGAAAGAGGGAGAGGAAGGGAGAAAAAACAGAAAGAGGGAGAGGAAGGGAGAAAAAACAGAAAGAGGGAGAGGAAGGGAGAAAAAACAGAAAGAGGGAGAGGAAGGGAGAAAAAAAAGAGGGAGAGGAAGGGAGAAAAAAAAAGAGGGAGAGGAAGGGAGAAAAAACAAAGAGGGAGAGGAAGGGAGAAAAACAGAAAGAGGGAGAGGAAGAGAGAAAAACAGAAAGAGGGAGAGGAAGAGAGAAAAACAGAAAGAGGGAGAGGAAGAGAGAAAAACAGAAAGAGGGAGAGGAAGAGAGAAAAACAGAAAGAGGGAGAGGAAGAGAGAAAAACAGAAAGAGGGAGAGGAAGAGAGAAAAACAGAAAGAGGGAGAGGAAGAGAGAAAAACAGAAAGAGGGAGAGGAAGAGAGAAAAACAGAAAGAGGGAGAGGAAGAGAGAAAAACAGAAAGAGGGAGAGGAAGAGAGAAAAACAGAAAGAGGGAGAGGAAGAGAGAAAAACAGAAAGAGGGAGAGGAAGAGAGAAAAACAGAAAGAGGGAGAGGAAGAGAGAAAAACAGAAAGAGGGAGAGGAAGAGAGAAAAACAGAACGAGGGAGAGGAAGAGAGAAAAACAGAAAGAGGGAGACGAAGAGAGAAAAACAGAAAGAGGGAGACGAAGAGAGAAAAACAGAAAGAGGGAGACGAAGAGAGAAAAACAGAAAGAGGGAGACGAAGAGAGAAAAACAGAAAGAGGGAGAGGAAGAGAGAAAAACAGAAAGAGTGAGAGGAAGAGAGAAAAACAGAAAGAGGGAGAGGAAGAGAGAAAAACAGAAAGAGGGAGAGGAAGAGAGAAAAACAGAAAGAGGGAGAGGAAGAGAGAAAAACAGAAAGAGGGAGAGGAAGAGAGAAAAACAGAAAGAGGGAGAGGAAGGGAGAAAAAACAAAGAGGGAGAGGAAGGGAGAAAAAACAAAGAAGGAAGAGGAAGGGAGAAAAAACAGAAAGAGGGAGAGGAAGGGAGAAAAAACAGAAAGAGGGAGAGGAAGGGAGAAAAAACAGAAAGAGGGAGAGGAAGGGAGAAAAAACAAAGAGGGAGAGGAAGGGAGAAAAACAGAAAGAGGGAGAGGAAGGGAGAAAAAACAGAAAGAGGGAGAGGAAGGGAGAAAAAACAGAAAGAGGGAGAGGAAGGGAGAAAAAACAGAAAGAGGGAGAGGAAGGGAGAAAAAACAGAAAGAGGGAGAGGAAGGGAGAAAAAACAGAAAGAGGGAGAGGAAGGGAGAAAAAACAGAAAGAGGGAGAGGAAGGGAGAAAAAACAGAAAGAGGGAGAGGAAGGGAGAAAAAACAAAGAGGGAGAGGAAGGGAGAAAAAACAAAGAGGGAGAGGAAGGGAGAAAAAACAGAAAGAGGGAGAGGAAGGGAGAAAAAACAGAAAGAGGGAGAGGAAGGGAGAAAACCAGAAAGAGGGAGAGGAAGGGAGAAAAAACAGAAAGAGGGAGAGGAAGGGAGAAAAAACAGAAAGAGGGAGAGGAAGGGAGAAAAAACAGAAAGAGGGAGAGGAAGGGAGAAAAAACAGAAAGAGGGAGAGGAAGGGAGAAAAAACAGAAAGAGGGAGAGGAAGGGAGAAAAAACAGAAAGAGGGAGAGGAAGGGATAAAAAACAGAAAGAGGGAGAGGAAGGGAGAAAAAACAGAAAGAGGGAGAGGAAGAGAGAAAAAACAGAAAGAGGGAGAGGAAGGGAGAAAAAACAGAAAGAGGGAGAGGAAGAGAGAAAAACAGAAAGAGGGAGAGGAAGGGAGAAAAAACAGAAAGAGGGAGAGGAAGGGAGAAAAAACAGAAAGAGGGAGAGGAAGGGAGAAAAAACAGAAAGAGGGAGAGGAAGGGAGAAAAAACAGAAAGAGGGAGAGGAAGGGAGAAAAAACAAAGAGGGAGAGGAAGGGAGAAAAAACAAAGAGGGAGAGGAAGGGAGAAAAAACAGAAAGAGGGAGAGGAAGGGAGAAAAAACAAAGAGGGAGAGGAAGGGAGAAAAAACAAAGAGGGAGAGGAAGGGAGAAAAAACAAAGAGGGAGAGGAAGGGAGAAAAAACAAAGAGGGAGAGGAAGGGAGAAAAAACAAAGAGGGAGAGGAAGGGAGAAAAAACAGAAAGAGGGAGAGGAAGGGAGAAAAAACAGAAAGAGGGAGAGGAAGGGAGAAAAAACAGAAAGAGGGAGAGGAAGGGAGAAAAAACAAAGAGGGAGAGGAAGGGAGAAAAAACAGAAAGAGGGAGAGGAAGGGAGAAAAAACAGAAAGAGGGAGAGGAAGGGAGAAAAAACAGAAAGAGGGGGAGGAAGGGAGAAAAAACAGAAAGAGGGAGAGGAAGGGAGAAAAAACAGAAAGAGGGAGAGGAAGGGAGAAAAAACAGAAAGAGGGAGAGGAAGGGAGAAAAAACAGAAAGAGGGAGAGGAAGGGAGAAAAAACAGAGGGAGAGGAAGGGAGAAAAAACAGAGGGAGAGGAAGGGAGAAAAAACAAAGAGGGAGAGGAAGGGAGAAAAAACAAAGAGGGAGAGGAAGGGAGAAAAAACAGAAAGAGGGAGAGGAAGGGAGAAAAAACAGAAAGAGGGAGAGGAAGGGAGAAAAAACAGAAAGAGGGAGAGGAAGGGAGAAAAAACAGAAAGAGGGAGAGGAAGGGAGAAAAAACAGAAAGAGGGAGAGGAAGGGAGAAAAAACAGAAAGAGGGAGAGGAAGGGAGAAAAAACAGAAAGAGGGAGAGGAAGGGAGAAAAAAACAGAAAGAGGGAGAGAGAGGAAGGGAGAAAAAACACAAAAAGGGGGAGAGAGGAAGGGAGAAAAAACACAAAAAGGGGGAGAGAGGAAGGGAGAAAAAACACAAAAAGGGGGAGAGAGGAAGAAAGAAAAAACACAAAAAGGGGGAGAGAGGAAGAGAGAAAAAACACAAAAAGGAGGAGAGAGGAAGAGAGAAAAAACACAAAAAGGGGGAGAGGAAGAGAGAAAAAACACAAAAAGGGGGAGAGAGGAAGGGAGAAAAAACACAAAAAGGGGGAGAGAGGAAGGGAGAAAAAACACAAAAAGGGGGAGAGAGGAAGAAAGAAAAAACACAAAAAGGGGGAGAGAGGAAGAGAGAAAAAACACAAAAAGGGGGAGAGAGGAAGAGAGAAAAAACACAAAAAGGAGGAGAGAGGAAGAGAGAAAAAACACAAAAAGGGGGAGAGGAAGAGAGAAAAAACACAAAAAGGGGGAGAGAGGTAGGGAAAAAAAACACAAAAAGGGGGAGACAGGTAGGGAGAAAAAACACAAAAAGGGGGAGAGAGGTAGGGAGAAAAAACACAAAAAGGGGGAGAGAGGAAGGGAGAAAAAACACAAAAATGGGGAGAGAGAAAGGGAGAAAAAACACAAAAAGGGGGAGAGAGGAAGGGAGAAAAAACACAAAAAGGGGGAGAGGAAGAGAGAACAAACACAAAGAGGGGGAGAGAGGAAGAAAGAAAAAACACAAAAAGGAGGAGAGAGGAAGGGAGAAAAAACACAAAAAGGGGGAGAGAGGAAGGGAGAAAAAACACAAAAAGGGGGAGAGAGGAAGGGAGAAAAAACACAAAAAGGGGGAGAGAGGAAGGGAGAAAAAACACAAAAAGGGGGAGAGAGGAAGGGAGAAAAAACACAAAAAGGGGGAGAGAGGAAGGGAGAAAAAACACAAAAAGAGGGAGAGAGGAAGAGAGAAAAAACACAAAAAGGGGGAGAGAGGAAGAGAGAAAAAACACAAAAAGGGGGAGAGAGGAAGAGAGAAAAAACACAAAAAGGGGGAGAGAGGAAGGGAGAAAAAACACAAAAAGGGGGAGAGAGGAAGGGAGAAAAAACACAAAAAGGGGGAGAGAGGAAGGGAGAAAAAACACAAGAAGAGAGAAAAACAGAAAGAGGTAGAGGAAGGGAGAAAAAACAGAGAGGGAAAGGAAAGGAGAAAAACAGAGAGGGAAAGGAAGGGAGAAAAACAGAGAGGGAAAAGAAGGGAGAAAAACAGAGAGGGAAAGGAAGGGAGAAAAACAGAGAGGGAAAGGAAGGGAGAAAAAACAGAGAGGGAAAGGAAGGGAGAAAAAACAGAGAGGGAAAGGAAGGGAGAAAAAACAGAGAGGGAAAGGAAGGGAGAAAAAACAGAGAGGGAAAGGAAGGGAGAAAAAACAGAGAAAGGGGGAGAGAGGAAGGGAGAAAAAAACAGAGAAAGGGGGAGAGAGGAAGGGAGAAAAAACACAAAAAGGGGGAGAGAGGAAGGGAGAAAAAACACAAAAAGGGGGAGAGAGGAAGAGAGAAAAAACACAAAAAGGGGGAGAGAGGAAGAGAGAAAAAACACAAAAAGGGGGAGAGAGGAAGAGAGAAAAAACACAAAAAGGGAGAAGAGAGAAAAAACACAAAAAGGGAGAGAAGAAGAGAGAAAAAACACAAAAAGGGAGAGAGAGAGAGAAAACATAGAAATGGGAGAGAGAGAGAGAAAACATAGAAATGGGAGAGAGAGAGAGAGAGAGAGAAAACATAGAAATGGGAGAGAGAGAAAAAACATAGAAATGGGAGAGAGAGAGAAAACATAGAAATGGGAGAAAGAGAAAAAAAAAACAGAAATGGGAGAGAGAGAGAGAGAAAAAACAGAAATGGGAGAGAGAGAGAAAAAAACAGAAATGGGAGAGAGAGAGGAAAAAACAGAAATGTGAGAGAGAGAGAGAAAAAAACAGAAATGGGAGAGAGAGAGAAAAAAACAGAAATGGGAGAGAGAGAGAAAAAAAAAACAGAAATGGGAGAGAGAGAGAGAGAAAAAAACAGAAATGGGAGAGAGAGAAAAAAAAACAGAAATGGGAGAGAGAGAAAAAAAACAGAAATGGGAGAGAGAGAAAAAAAACAGAAATGGGAGAGAGAGAAAAAAAAACAGAAATGGGAGAGAGAGAAAAAAAACAGAAATGGGAGAGAGAGAGAAAAAAACAGAAATGGGAGAGAGAGAAAAAAAACAGAAATGGGAGAGAGAGAAAAAAACAGAAATGGGAGAGAGAGAGAAAAAAAAACAGAAATGGGAGAGAGAGAGAAAAAAAAACAGAAATGGGAGAGAGAGAGAGAAAAACAGAAATGGGAGAGAGAGAAAAAAAACAGAAATGGGAGAGAGAGAAAAAAAACAGAAATGGGAGAGAGAGAAAAAAAACAGAAATGGGAGAGAGAGAGAGAAAAAAAACAGAAATGGGAGAGAGAGAGAGAAAAAAAAACAGAAATGGGAGGGAGAGAGAGAGAAAACAGAAAAGGGGAGAGAGAGAGTGAGAGAGAGAGAGTGAGAGAGAGAGAGAAAACAGAGAAAAGGAGGGAGAGAGAAAAAACAGAGAAAGGGAGAGAGAGAGAGAAAACAAAATGAGGGAGAGAGAGAGAAAAAAACAGAAAAACGGGAGAGTGAGAAAGAGAAAAAACACAAAACGGGAGAGTGAGAAAGAGAAAAAACACAAAACGGGGGGGGAGAAAAACACAAAATGGGGGAGAGAGAGAGGAAAAAACACAAAATGGGGGAGAGAGAGAGGAAAAAACACAAAATGGGGGAGAGAGAGAGGAAAAAACACAAAATGGGGGAGAGAGAGAGGAAAAAACACAAAATGGGGGAGAGAGAGAGGAAAAAACACAAAATGGGGGAGAGAGAGAGGAAAAAACACAAAATGGGGGAGAGAGAGAGGAAAAAACACAAAATGGGGGAGAGAGAGAGGAAAAAACACAAAATGGGGGAGAGAGAGAGGAAAAAACACAAAATGGGGGAGAGAGAGAGAGGAAAAAACACAAAATGGGGGAGAGAGAGAGGAAAAAACACAAAATGGGGGAGAGAGAGAGGAAAAAACACAAAATGGGGGAGAGAGAGAGGAAAAAACACAAAATGGGGGAGAGAGAGAGGAAAAAACACAAAATGGGGGAGAGAGAGAGGAAAAAACACAAAATGGGGGAGAGAGAGAGGAAAAAACACAAAATGGGGGAGAGAGAGAGGAAAAAACGCAAAATGGGGGAGAGAGAGAGGAAAAAACACAAAATGGGGGAGAGAGAGAGGAAAAAACACAAAATGGGGGAGAGAGAGAGGAAAAAACACAAAATGGGGGAGAGAGAGAGGAAAAAACACAAAATGGGGGAGAGAGAGAGGAAAAAAACACAAAATGGGGGAGAGAGAGAGGAAAAAAACACAAAATGGGGGAGAGAGAGAGGGAAAAAACACAAAATAGGGGAGAGAGAGAGGAAAAAACACAAAATAGGGGAGAGAGAGAGGAAAAAACACAAAATAGGGGAGAGAGAGAGGAAAAAACACAAAAAGGGGGAGAGAAAGAAAACAGAGAAAGAAAAAAAAACAGAAAAGAAACAAATAGAGGAAGAGAGAGAGAGTAATTGTAAGAGACAGAGAAAGGAAGAAGGAATAGCGACAAAAAGGAAATGAAGAAAAAAGGGGTGCAAAATGCAAACTTTATTCACCCTACTGCCCGACTCCATCTATTTATCTTGTCTTTTCATGGCATCTGCTTAAGAAGACCCGAACGTGGGCTGGGGATGTTTTTCATAACAGTGGTCATTTTGTGAAGAGACAAACTCTACGATTGTGTTGACTCTTGTAAAAAGTTGGCACCAAATAAACAGGTTAACAGTTCCAACTGGGTAGTTACTTATAAAAGACACAGGACACAACATCATTACAGAGGAGATACGCTGATAAAGCAAATTATATTTGGATTACACAAACAAATTAAAATCCTTATCATTTGCATTGCATCCACTAAAGACGTCTAAGTAGCAACAGTATACAGTTTAACAAGAATGAGATCATGCAATTCAGTATTTTAAAGTTGATTTAATTAGTTGAAATTAGAATAAAAAATACTTCAGATTTTCTGAATGCTTATATAAAAAGATTAATTATTCGACAGAAAAAAATATTCAACATAAATTATGATTATTAATTTTCTTTTGGTAATATGTACATATGCAACTAGCTTTATTTTTCTGTCTTTTGACTTAATTTTCTTTGCAAGATGATAAAATAATTTTTTTTAAATATATTTTAAAAGAATTATATTCAATTTTCCATTTTTTCATGAACATTTTTTTCAATACTTTAAATCGTAAAGCAATAAAAAAAAAATAAGAGAAAAAAGACTTAAACTAAATGTGAACATTTTATATCTTTATAAAGTTTCGGTTTTATTGAAATAAGCAAACATAATATTTATAAAGAAGAAATAATTTCATAATCCCAACAAATTCATTAAAATTAGAATGAATAGATAAGTCTCGTTTGGCATAATGATTAGTGTTCGCTAATGGGCCAGAAGATCTGTGTTCAATCCTCGGTTAAGTCATCCAATAGACTGAAAACTGTACTTGATCCCCCTTTACTAAATACTCAGCATTATAAGCTGAGGCCAAGAGTAAGTAGCGCAATCTAGGAAAAGTGACGCCCTCCCCTACCCATTGATGTAGTAGGCAGTGAAAGGAGAATTTTTAGGTTGCTCTTTACAACTGATCCATTATTTGTGATTTAGTTTATGGAAAAACTTAATTCTAGACAAGTTGCTCGTTACCAATTCATTCAATTGAATACTAATTAAAAGATCTTTGAAATAATGATGATGGTTTGTAATTTTAATGCAATACAATTGAAACCATGAATTTCAAAATGCTAAGTAATTTTATATCAAATCTAGAAATGTTTTTAAATGATTAATATCATAAATCTATAGACTCCCAGCGGTTTATGAGTCTTAAAGAAAGATTTAAATCTAGACAGGATAAGATGTGAACAGAATATTAGACTTTGATGGTATAGCTACATTGAAAAAAATGGATAAGAATTCTTGTTTCTGTAGATGTAGAACAGTTGAGGTCGTAGTCATTTCACAGAGGAAAGCTAAGGGAAATATGTGTGGAAATAATAAGGATGAACTTGACAGGAAAAAAAAAAAAAGATAAATAAAGACCTGGTCAGAGATAGATTAGTTTGAAATTTCTAAAAGCAATTCTATTGCAATGATACCAGTTGTTGTATCTTAACCCTGGTATGAGTTATTGAAAATAAATGAGCATATAGCATATGGAGGCAAGAAAGGCAGACGAAGAAGTTTATGTCCGCAGAGTCAAGAGAGGTAGCCAGTTCTTGTTTCCGGAGCTGTTGTATTGTTGATTACTGGTGATGACAGGAGCAGTGTTGCTGCTTGATTGTTGAGAAGATCGCAATGGCAGTGGTTGTGCTGCTGATTGTTGAAGGATGGTATTGGCACTGCTGCTTGACTGTTTAAAAGATGGTGACGGTGCTACTGCTGATTGTTGTGAAGTTGTTAACGATGATGATCATGCTCTTCAAAGCCTGGGCACACACTACTACTGCTTTTGGTACCAGGTTGAATTTATTCTTTACACACGAACATAGTTTAAGACACAAAAGCCTTGGATAGTAGAGAGTTGTTTATTTTTATCTCAAGTTGTGTTAGTTTCTGTGTCTTGACGCATGGTAAGGAGTTTGTTTAGAGGCTATGTTCACTTGTCTGTTTCAGATTAATGCTGATAAATTTGTGGATATATTTGAATAAAAATGATACTCCCATGGTGTCCCTTGAATTAATTATTTGTACCAATACACATCCTGAGAGACCCCTTGATTGTTTTTAAACCAGATAGTCCTTTCTCGTATTTTTTTTTTTTTTTTTTGCTGAAATGAATTCTGAATTGTACTGATAACATGGACATAGAAAAAAGTCTTTGATGGCCTCGTATGCATTAAATATGCCTGATTGGTTTATGTCAACGAACAGGGCTCATTTCTAGTGCCACCATTGCTGTCATAATCACTGCTCCTGCTGTATTTTGTTGGTACAACTATTTAGATTTTGCATATGTAGATCTGGAGAGATATGCAATATCACAAGTTCAATACATGCCAACAATTAAAAGAGACATTAAAGCGAATATGATGATACAACTGGTCGGTTGGAATCAAAACATGCTGCAGTCGTATGGAGATCGAATGTTTCAATATCAAGTTTAATTACACCAAAGATTTGATTCCCTACAACAAATTCAAAATGTTTCCTAATCTCCGTCATCCTCAATGTTATTTCTAATAATTTGGACTATGTGAATGATTTGCTTTTTCCAAGAGAGTGAAAACTTGACTAACCATTGTGATATCCAATAATTTATGGAATCAGATGCTGGTAGAAATAATAGCTTTACATCATCAGAATCTGTTTGACAAGAATCAGTTTTGTTTTAGTTTTTAGGAAGGGGGCAAAAAACAACAAGGAATATATTTTCTAAAATTATCTTTCAAATGTCGGTTTTGCAAAATATGTACGACCAAAATTATTCCCGAGCAATGTATGCCTGACTGCTCCTGCTGTTTGTCATATAAAAACAACATGAATCAGCAGGAGCAGAATCCGACATTTAGTCCTGCCTGATTTAGATTGTACATAAGCGTGTTTACTAAAATTGTATGACTAAATTATGTACGATTATTTGCTCCTGCTCCTAATTTGCTATTAAAGCAAATTTTACACGACCCAGCTACTGGGTTTGTCAGCGCAAAATATCAAAAATTTGTTGTGGTATTATTAAAATAAACAATAAAATGAATTTATTCAAATTTAAATTGAGAGGTTATTTTTGGCAAATATATTTTTAAATTCATATAAAAAGTATTTACAAAAATAAATATTTTTTTTTTTAATATTATTTTTTCCAATTCTGTGTGCCATTTTTCCCCGTTTTTTTTTTTTTTTTTTTTTTCATTAAAAATTTTTGTAAAAAAATAAGCAAGTTTAATTTTTAGATTAGTCGTGGCTTGGGAGGTTTGGGGGGGGGGTTAATTCCGAAAGGCATTTTCTTATTTTCACCCTCCTCATGTTAGGAACGGCTTTTGGAATAAACACCCTTTGCAGGTTGGAATAACAGTGCACATTGACCATTTTTTTTTTTTTTTTTTTTTTTTTTTTTTGAGGAATGAACCAGTCGCGTTATCATAAAACAAAACTTTATGCAATAATATTTAAAAAAAAAAAAAAAAAAGTGAAGCATGCATTATCCCCATGAGTGCACAGTGAACGAGGCATAAAAAATGACTAAATTCAGCATCCCCCCTTTCATTTAGCCCCAAAAGTCCCCAGGGAATGTCAAATCCTGGTGAAAATGAACAAACGGTGCAGTTTTAGGCCTTAACATATGTAAATTTGAGTTCTGCACCATGCAAAAAAAGAAATGACTAAGTCCATCATTTGCTCCCCCCTGTTTAGCCCCAAAAGTCCCCAAGGCCTTAACATATTTAAATTTGAGTTCAGCACCATGCAAAACTGCTAATAAAGACAGGCACAGAAAATTTTGGACAAATATGGTAAAATAGTCCCCAAAATGGAGGGGTTTTTTATTAGCCCTAAAAGAGCCCCCAGGGCACACCCAAGAGTTATCGTGAGGTATAGACAAACAAAATTATATAGAAATTAGTTAGTTACAACTATTTTTATTAAAATGCAAGGCATCAATTTTTTTAATAAGCACAAAAGTGTCAATTTTAGCCATTTTAAACCGAAAGGAACCCCTGGGGGGGGGGGGGGCCGAGTTTTCCCGGAAAATCTGTTGTTACTTTTTTTACTCATATCATGTTTAATGTTTGTGCAAAATTTCCAAAAATTCCAAGGCATATTTATCGAGAAAAGTGCGGACAGACGGACGGACAAGGGTGAATTTACAGGCCCACCCTCCTTTTGTTGGGGGGGGGGGACAAAAAACAAATGTGACACAATTAACGTTATTAAGTTATGAAAAGGATTGTAGGCGAGGACTTCCATTTTTCATTCTAACAACATTTCCAAGTTTCAAACATTACAAAAAATAAACATTCTATTTCAGTCACCAAAATAATTTCAGATCTGGTACATATTACATTTTTATTAATACATGTGCTATATTCATGCGTTTATCAGCTAACAAATAGGTACTTATGCAAAATACAGACCATGCTAAAATAATGTTATTTAGAAATCTATTCTTAACACGGGAGGTGAGAGCTTTTTGTAACTATTATGTACTTTGAACTAACATTTTAATACACAAACAATACCATATAAAGTTAAATTTAACTTGAACATCATATCTAAAAGAAATAGCACATTCCGTATTCTGCATACAAAAACATATCTAAACCAATGCCACAAATCAGGATTCCATACAATGAAGAACAGGGTGCTCCTTCCTTTGATCAGGCTTGGAACAAAACACAAAATTAGTCATGGTCGCCTTTTGACCAATAGTTACAGCCACTGATCAACAGTTATTAAGGCAGCCAGTGCTCACTACTCACCACAGGTAAACACCAATACCTGCAAGTAACCACCTCAAAGCAACAGTGTTTGTCATGAAATGACAGTACCACCTTAAAAGAACAATGACCACTGTGAATGATAGTGTCTGAGAATTGAAAACAGGCAATTTTTCCACCAGTGTCCACCCCTTGAATTGTCTAGTGTCCACCCAAGAATTGGCAGTAGCCACCTGAAAAGTAATTGCCTCAAATTGCCAGTAACCACTAATGCTGACAATGACAACCAGTGGCTTCAGTAGCTACCAATGCCAGACAATGTCCGACAGTGGAAACCAGATGATTTCATTCTGAACATGGCCACTAGTATCTGCTATTTTCCAGGGCCGACAGTGGCCCTCACTAACAACCGTAGTTTAATTTGTTTTCAGAGAGAGAGAGAGAGAGAGGGGGGGGGTATTTACTGCCTCTGTTCTGGCTTTGTGTCATACTTCCACCAGGCAATGCTGGTACATCGTACTGCTAGTAGTTTTATAATTTTGCTGGTACATCGTACTGCTAGTAGTTTTATAATTTTGTTGGTACATCGCACTGCTAGTAGTTTTATAACTTTGGTGGTTAAATAATTTAATGACCAAACAATACCATAAAAATTTAATTTAACTTCATTTTTTACCTATTTAAAAAATAATTGGTATGAAAAAATTTTTTAAAACAGCATAATTAAAAAAGAAAAAAATATTTTGGAAAAAAAGGCTAAACAAAAATGTAAGTAAAAAGACTCAGAAAACGCAGGTTCATCGTGATACAATACTTAGCAAAAATTAAAATACGTTTTCATTTAAAATTTCAATGCAGAATGCAAAATCTGGTTTTTTTTTTTGGTTTTTTTTTACATAGGCATCACCACATTATCAAGGCCAAGAGGCCACTCAAGGATGAGGGTTAAAGATTGTACATTAGAAATTGGACAATATAGTAATCATTAGTAATGAAAATTTGGAAAATTTGATAACTTATATGGAACGGCTCATCAAGAACTTATTTACGTTAGACTTGAAGACAACCATATTGTAGTCAGCCGGAAAGCAGGAAAATGGAAGACAATTCCACAGGTGTGCAGTTCTAAGAAAGGAGCTTTGTTCATGGAATCTACGTTTAGGTTTAGGCACAGATAAAGAGTGGGGGTAATTATTGATAGTGTTTACAGCTAGACGAGTGTTTCTTGTGAAAGTTTGGCGAGAGGGGACCATAGATTGAAGCTCAGTCGAACACTTTCCATGAAAATAACGATACATCAGAGACAAACTCGCAACATCTCTTCTGTGAGATAGAGGTTGCAAGGAAGAGAAAAGGACATCTCCTACGAGGCTACGAAGTCTATTTTGAACTTTATCAAGGCAGGACAAGTCCTTTCTAGCAGCTCCTGTCCAGATGTGGCAACAGTATTCCATCCTTGGACGTACCTGGCTCTTATATAGATAGAGAATAGCATCAGCAGTGAGATATTTACCGGATCGATAGAAAGATCCCACCATTTTTCCAGCGGCCTTGGCAACAGATTTGATGTACGTGTTCCATTTAAGATCAGGAGTAATGGTCAAGCCCAGAAGCTTGTCAAAACTTGAGGCCTCCTGAAGACGAGAGCCATTCATTTCAATTGATGCCAGATGTGGATCAGAATGTTGATGATGTAAAGAGAGAAGCTTGGTTTTAGATGCATTAAAAGTAACCAGCCACTCCTTACCCCATTGTACTACGTGCTCAAGATCAGAGGAGAGAGAATTGGAGAGAACTTGGTCGTTTACTGTCTTAGATGTGCTACCATAAATGGCAGTGTCGTCAGCATAGATGTCTACAAATGATGTAAGGATGTGATTTGGAAGATCATTAATATAGATCAGGAAAAGAGTTGTGCCCAGGATGGATCCCTGAGGGACACCGGCATTAATACTGTGAGCTTCTGATTTTTGCCCCTCAACTACTACTCTTATGAACCTATCAGAAAGAAATGATTTAATAATTAAGACATTTCCAGCAATACCATAGCTAGAGATCTTATGAAGTAAACCCTTCAGCTGAGCTAATCAACATTGTCAAAGTGTCAAAGGGTTTTTTTTCCTACTTTAATTATGCAAAATATGTTAAAATATTATTAGTTCAGGATTAGGTTATGTTTTAAAGAAACTTTAATTTTCATACTTTTGTCATGAAGCCTCCCACCATCTATATATTGAGAAATGTTACTAATTCCAATTTGGAAAAACATTGGACTTTTCATGTAAAAATCCTGTGAATTGGATGTTTTCCTGCCGTTCATCAATGTCCAACAGTTTAGCTTTTACAACACTTTACAATAAACCAACACACTAGACTTCAAGAATTGGCTGAGAATTATGTAAATATGGTCAGTTAACACCCCAGTTATTTTTACCTGGAATAAATTTGGCCAGTAACTTACTCTGGCCATTGTTTACTTGGTGGAAATTATGAAACAATGAAAGAGATTGAGCAACTTTGTCGTCATTTCAGGACAACGAGCTGGAGGGGGGGGGGTCAGAAAGCTCCCTCTCCCTCTGTAACCTATCGTCAAGCCCTTAAGCAATACAACTTAAAAGCAGTAATTAAACTGCCCTTTTCAGGGCAACAATATCTAACTACTAAATGCTACTTAATCGACTCTTTTCAGGGGAACTATTACAAACTACAATGATCAAAACTCCACTTTATCTCAGCCTGCCTCTCAACTTCAGCCCATTCGAACAGCACTTGCTACATCTTCTTCCAGCAACTCCTGTTCCAACTTTTGACTACGTTGTGTGATGTCATTTTATGCTATCCAGGTTCCAGAGATGTCATTCCTGTCAATCCAGCCATCCTACTTCCAGAAATGTCATCAATCCTCCAGTTCTTTTCCATTATTTCCTCTTGGACTTGTGAGGTGCAATAAATACAACCTCTATTTTATTTTTACAATGTTCATATTTTATTTTTACAATGTTCATATTAGTTTTAACAATGTTTATATTTTATTTTTACAATGTTTATATTTTATTTTTACAATGTTCATATTTTATTTTTACAATGTTCATATTTTATTTTTACAATGTTCATATTTTATTTTTACAATGTTCATATTTTATTTTTACAATGTTCATATTTTATTTTTACAATGTTCATATTTTATTTTTACAATGTTCATATTTTATTTTTACAATGTTCATATTTTATTTTTACAATGTTCATATTTTATTTTTACAATGTTCATATTTTATTTTTACAATGTTCATATTAGTTTTAACACAGTTCATCTGTGTGTGTTCTCTCTTTGCCATTTCCATTACTTTTTGCCTACTTTCTTAGTTATACAACTGACCACTCAGGTGATTGACTCCTGCAACACTTCTAGTCACACATTTCTCACTTCAAGGATGGTTTATAAGGAGTAAAATTTTTGTTTGGATGGATGAATAATGCTTACATATATTGGCAAGTTGAAATGCAAATTGTTCATTTCAAATTGCCAAAATATGTTTACTTCATTCTGCGCATTACCAAATTCAATTCATTTCTTCAAGTCATTTAATATCAAACCTTTCTTACCTATTTCTCGGAAACTACATCAATAGTAGATGTTGATGGAGCGCTAAATGCTTTGGTTTCAATTCTAGCTGATGACACCCAAGTCCTCTTTATTTTTAAAAACTTAAAATCACTACTATACATTAGGTTAGCTTTGTAATAATAAATATAAAATCTGCATGAATCAAAATATATTTAAGCATATTTTACGAATTAACTAAAAGTGAAAATAATAATAGCCAAGGTTGTGACTCAACGGGTCACAGATACATAAGTAAACCAAAGCCAAAATTCATTTTTCACAGGCAAAAAAGAGACAAGAAGAGCAATATACAAAGCTAAGAAGAAAGCTGAGAAAGCCAAGTTTTCCAGACATACTACATTGGGACGTTCCAAAAGTAATGCCTCTTATTGGTTTATTCCACCTGAATGGATCAGAGGAGATTGCAAATTGCATCATTATGATTGAACTTATGTATTCATGGCTTGAAAGTTTCATCTCTTTCTTGCAGATATTGACAGCGTGAGACTAAAAAAGCAGCAACTTCTGCCAAGGACAAGCATCAGAAGCAGAGATGCATTATTGAATTTCTGAGATTCAGTATATTGAGAATGGTGGTAACTATGTAGAAAAATAAATTCTGGAGCACAAAAGGTCGCTCACTTTAATGGTAGCATTCCCATCTTTGTAGCTCTTCAACTTTTGGAGTTAAAAAATAAGTTTTACTTTTGGAATGACCCTCATATGACGAAGCGCGCTCCGAACACCCATGCATAGCCATCGTTCATCACGAACAAAGTACATTGAGAATGGTGATGATAGTGTAGAAATTTATTCTTAAACACAAAAGATCGCTCGTTTTAATGGTAGCATTCCCATCTTTGTAGCTCTTCAACTTTTGGAGTTAAAAAAAAATAGGGGGCTTTACTTTTGGAACGACCCTCGTATATATCTGTATATGTCAAAATAGATATGGTTTAATCCTAAATGAAGATATTTTTTAATTGTTGTTCAGGGATCTTTTATTTCTAACATTGTTTTTCATGATCTACAAATATACTACCAATGGATACTTTGCATATATCCATTTTAAAAGTAGGCCTTCCAGCATCAAATATATCACACTGTATCAATTGATATTAGTTATATTTAGTACAATCAAATATTATATCTGATGATTATTTTTAAAAGAGAAGCTGAATGTATGTCAATAATCATCTTATCAAGATAACACGATATTTAAGCCTATGGGAAATGTATACCGAATCCAGCAAGATCAACGAGCGGGTTACCAGCATAAGTACAAACTTACATATCATATATCAAAGGAGCATCAAAAAAATATAGAAAAAAAAATCTCCAAATAGACTGAAAATCGGGAGGAAACAGATTTTATGAAAGGAAAAGATTTGAAAACAAAAAAGAAATACTTAAGAGATAAGAATTAGTGAAAGAATAGTACAATAAAAAAGTATAATAAAAAAAAAAAACTTATGTCTCCTTATGGATAGGTTCTCATGAAAATAGATTGATTAATGATGAGATATTTTTGTAATTTTTACGTCAGTTCAAATGAAGAAAGTTTTTTTGTTTTTTTTTCATTGTTTTAAATCCGATTGGCATTGCAAGACAAGGAACAATACCAATTTGAAAATACAACAAACATAATACAGGCATTGACCATTTGTTGTGATCTGTACCGACTAGAAACTGACTGGTGATGACAGATCTAATTCAGAATTCACAGAATGCTATTCATTCATTTCAAATATCAATAAACGGATATTTTTTCTGAATATATATTTCTTTGTTGGTATTTTTATACATTTATTTATCTCACATTAGATGTGTATATGCTTATATATTTTTATTTAAAGGATTCATAATATTAATTAATCAATCATTAGGAATCTTTGAAATGATCGAACACAATTTAGTTTTATGTGGTGAGGGCTTCATAAAAATTTAGATACCTCTAATTTTTGTGCAATATCAATAGGTATTAGACATCAATTAATAAATATTCCCAAAATTTCAGTTTCTTTGGGGATATTTAAAGGATTTCAGGAGCATAATATGGAAATAACCTCCCATTTTAAAATTCAACTATTTCACATCGTAGAATTTGATCTATAATCATTAGATACTAATCAAGATTTCCTGAATTTCAATTTTAATAGCAATTTTCTGGAATCAAAATCATGTAATGAATTATGATGAAAATTGGAATAAGGATTCTAGACATAAGATTTAGTATTACATTGGATACTTGTTTTAATTTTTCCAAGAGAACATAAAAATTGTACAAAACTTGTCTGTTAGGGAGGAACTGGTTTTACCTGTTCATGGACGGGGATTATAATATAATATCTACTATTATATAAAATTGTGTGTGTGCGTGTGTGTATGAGCTCATTCCCTATAGACTCTTCCTAAACAGCTGGGGCGATTTTTTTTTTTTAAATTTCACACAAATGTACTTTGTGTCTGGCAGTAGTCTTAGATAGACTTTGCATCAGAATGTCTTTGGTAAATATCGATAAGTAAAAAAAATCTGATGAAAGAAGGAACAGGCGATTTTGACTAAAGTTAACGACTTATACAGCCTAACATCACAAGTGCATTTGAGAAGTTTTATTACTGTACAAGCAGAAAGGTCTGGCATATAAAATCAATAGTAGGTTCTTAGATACAACAGGAGCGCGTTCAAAATGAATATTTCTGTTTAGTGTACAATTGAACCGTGATATTTAACTTTTTCATTTTAAACTTTAATTCAAGCCATCATATAAAAATAATTTTGTAAAATTAACAGTAGGTTCTCTACAGTGCAATGTAGATTACGTCACTACGTTACTACGGGGAGGCATGTGAAGCTTCCTCTCAGTACACCAGGATGGGTCACCAACTAGAGCAGGCAATTAATCGATTTGATTGAAAAATGGGTGATTTCACTGATTTCGATGTCAATAAAATATGGGAAGGTGAAACATTTGTGGATCCTTATTCAATCCTGGGCAACATCGGGTGTGTGTGTGTATATATATATATATATATATATATATATATATATATATTTAGTGGAGATGGTAATTAATAAAAACTGAAGAAAGTGCTCAATACACACGCGCACCAAATCTTAGCACCTTAATGAAAATTTGACGCAAGCAAGAACAACGCAGGTGTCTATGCATGCAGGCGCACATATGCACATATATTTGCACGCCAAGGCCGGCATGTATGTGCACCCGGAACCGTTTCTTTTAAGTATATATGTGTGTACGTGCGCATGTGGCTGCCCCTCTTCAAACAATTAACAACAAAATAATAACTAAAAATAAATAAAACGAATCATAGCCCCCCCCAAACATAAGTAAACACCCAACAGCTCAAGACATACTTACCAAGAAATCACCTCACCAACGAGATGCTAAAAACTTTAACACTAAGACTCGAATTTTAAAGTAACACCCCCTCCTCCCACCCCCACATATTTCCCTTCATGTATCCCTATGCCCTCAGCCACACCAGAAATGAACTTCCCAGACCCTCCCCTACAAGTTCCTTAAACCCCAAAACTAAAACATTATGGACATACCAAACGCCCCCCCCCCACCTTCCCTTGTTCCCTTCCTCTCTTCCTCTTCTGCCCTCCTCCTCGCAAACCCCTCCTGACCTCATTCACTCTTCCACTCTTTCATCCCAAAATAGTGAACATTTCCTCCTTAAAAGTCTGAGGAAGGCCAAAAAAAAAAACAGCCGTGTAGCCAAACAATAATGTACCTATTTACTATGCCTCCCCACGGGACAGAGTTAGACACCAGGGTCGTTTTTTAACGTGGAGAAAAGGTACAAAAATAAAAATTGTCTCAGTCGTGAAGGATTTCTCCTCCACCGAAAGAGAACAAGAAATGGAAGTGCAGTATCTGAAGAACAGATACTACACTTTGATCTTGACCAAAAGGCCAGAATGTAACTTAACAGAAAGATACCGTAATAAAAAATAAAACGTGTATATATAGGTGTAGGTGTGTGTGTGTATACATACAAGTGTATAATGACAAGTTTACTGTAACTTCAGTTGTATTACAAGATCACAAAACATTTTTTATAAAAAGTAAAATGAATTTTACAGAAGCCAAGAATACAAATAAATACTGCAGGTAAAGTTAAGCTCAATGCTTAATCTATAGTCAAACACAGATTATATACTATAACTCAGTACAATGCAAATTTATAATTGTAACATTTATTATTTTGCAATGATTACACCCTAAAAAATCCAACGACAACAATATTTGTCCTTGTGTATATGTTTATGTTTGTATATGTTGTGTATATGTTTCCAAAATTTCAATTTCATATTCACATCGCAGGGTAAAAAATTTACAATTATATGAATCTCTTTATCAATAAAATATTTCTTTATCAATACAATATTTCTTTATCAATAAAATATTTTTTTATCAATATAATATTTTTTTATCAATAAAATATTTCTTTATCAATATAATATTTTTTTATCAATAAAATATTTCTTTATCAATATAATATTTTTTTATCAATAAAATATTTCTTTATCAATATAATATTTTTTTATCAATAAAATATTTTTTATCAATAAAATATTTTTTATCAATAAAATATTTTTTTATCAATACAATATTTCTTTATCAATAAAATATTTCTTTATCAATACAATATTTCTTTATCAATACAATATTTCTTTATCAATAAAATATTTTTTTATCAATATAATATTTCTTTATCAATATAATGCAAGCAATATAGAATTGAACTGTTCAATTATTATAAATACAAAAAAAAAGAAAAGTTCAGAAATCTTTTTTTTTCACTATGACCGACCAGTTTCTTCAGCTATTTCTGTATTCATACACGTTTTAATTATGAAAACCATTTACTATTCATGTTATTAAATTTGGAGTAAATTCTAAGGAAACATTTCCAAGCTTGTTTTGCCAATATTAAACAAAAAACAAATCTATCCTTATAATAAATATATACCTTAAAATTGTTTAATATTATTGCCCCCACTAATTTGGCCTCAATAAAGATAAAAAACAAACTATAACAAAACATTAAATATCCCTCTCTAGCGAACAGTGTATAGATACTTGATGGCTGATATGGGGGCGGCTTCATATTGAACTACTCCTACGCTCTATGTCTAAAATGTCTATTGTAGGATTTGATTTATCTGATTGGTTAACCATCGGCATAGACAGCTATGTCCCTTCCAAGAAATTCCAACAGAAACCAAACAGCCAGCCACGATATACCCCTGAATGAGTTACTACCACTGCACACAGAAACCACTACTTCAATTGCTTTAAACATAATAGATGTTTTGAAACTAAAGTCACCTTTAGAACGGCCAATAATCACTGCAAAAGGCCTATAGAAAATGTAAGAGAGTCATATGCTCAGTCCATCAAGAAAGTAAAAGAACAGAGGCTTGGTTACCCTGACTTTTGACAAATAACAAACAAGGTTCTGAACAGATGCACGTCCTATCTCAACCACCATCAACAGGCCTCAGGTGATTTCGTTAGCATCTGACAAAGTCAACCTCTTTGCTAAATGCTTTACATCATGCTCAACCCTATACGATCAAGGCCACCTACACACTGAATTTCCTCCCAAAACCAAACATAATCTGAGTGACATCCACATATCTGTTCATGATATTGCCAAACTCATCAAAAACCTTGATGTCAGCAAAGCAACTTGTCCTAACAATATTCTAGTCATAGTACTCAAAAAGTTGCAACAGGTACTAGCACTCATTCTTGCAAAGCTGTTCAATCGATGCCTAAAGGAGAAATGCTCCCCAACCCCTTGGAAAACGTTATTAGTTTGCCCAGCACTTAAAAATACTAGCAATCGGTCTTTTGCATCTCAGTACAGACCAATTAGTCTTCTGCCTCATGAGTAAGTTGCCTGAATCAGTGTTAAATAGAGAAATTGGTAACCATCTCAGCAAAAACAATCTACTCAGTAACAAGCAATATTGATTTACAACTGATGTACTGACTAATTTTACATAAGATCAGTCTCAATAGGAGTTTCCTTTCAAGACATATCAAAGACATTTGGCAGGGTTTGGCATAAAGGTCTGCATTACAAGATTTCCAGCTATGGAATTTCTGGAAATGTCTTCTCAACCATAGAATCTTTTCTCTTCAATAGTTTTATGCAAGTAGTCAAATGGGCAGAAGTCTGAAGCTCAATGCACCAATGCTGTTGTGCCTCAAGGATCTATCCTGGGACCAGCTCTATTCCATATTTTCATCAATGGTCTCTCAAGTCACATCTAAGTTTATTCATCAGCATATATACAGATAATAGCACTATCTATGGCAACATTTCAAAGGTCAACAATGACCAAGATCTTTCGGATTTTCTCAGACTTTGAGCACATAATGCAATGGGGCAAAAGATTGCTGGTTAATTTTAATGCATTTAAAATCAAGCTTCTATCTTTTTACTATAAGCACCCTAATTAATATGAATGGCTCTCGTGTCAAAGAAGCTCTTTACTTTGACAAACTTTTGGGTCTGATCTTCACTTTTAACTTGAAATGGAAGACTTACATCAAATCTGTTGCCAATGTTGCCAAAAAAATGGTTGCATTATTCTACCACTCCAGAAGGTATCTCACTCTTGATGCAATCATCTACGTGTTGGGAAGGAGTTGCTTGGAGCACCCTATCCTGCTTCGACAGAGTTCAAAACCTTCTATGAAATCTTCTAGGTAATGCACTTTTCTCCTCCCTGCAACATCTTTCCAACAGAAGGTGCTGTGAGTCTGCTTTTACTCTATCGTTATTTTCATGGCAAGTCCTTACCTGAGCTACAATCACAAAAAAAAAAAAAAAAAAAAAAAAACACTTGGCTAACAAGGGCTATCAATAATTTCCTCTACTCTCTATCTGTGCCTAAATCTAAATGCAAATTTCATGAACAAAACTTATTTTCTTTTTCCTCACTTGTAGACTTTTTTTGCTTATCTGCTTTCCAGATGACTACAATATGGCTGTCTTCAAGTCTAATGTAAGCAAGTTCTTGTTGAACTGTCCCCATTAAATAATCAAATTCTATCCAATTTCCACCACGTTATAGTCTCAGTGACCACCATGCACTCATAAATCCTTAAGTTTGAGTGACCTAATAATTGGTGACTCCCTTGTAAAAAAATTTAAAAAACTCAAGACAAAAACAAATATTTCGTTTGTTTGATATTAGATATAACAGTTCTGTGTTTGGTAATATTTCCAAGTGTACAGAAATTAGCATATCAAAACTAGTGACACCTAATGAATATTCAATGTTAAAAAGATCAAGCAAGCAATTTAGTTGTTGATAAGAAATCAATACAATTTGTAGAGCAACCATAAACGGAAGCATGAGGTAAGCAAGAAAAAGGTGTAAAACATTCTACAAGGCAATTGTTCTTTGTTCAACGCTTTATAAATGGATATATATGTAAGTAGAATTCAGTCAATTCCTAATACAAAAATTCAATATCTTGTCAATTTATAAACGCTGATGTAATGTGTTTGAAGTCATTCAATATCTTATTTTTGTTAACACCATTTTATTTGCTTATTCAAAAAAACATGTCAGTCAAGAGACTGCATACTTACAACATAAGGATAGTTAGAAGTTTTATCGAGGCCTTACTTCTCCCTAAGATATGAAGTATTCCCAAAATATTCCCTTGAAAATATTTACAACTAAAAAACTATTCATCTAATCAGGTTGAAAAATGCATGGTGGTTACTGCTATCAAAGAGCATTAGATCTATGCATTTATTTTGGAAAGATCGAAAATTGGAAATTCTATTGAAATTCTGACCATGACTGCATTGAGTCACAATTAAAGTCATAATATACAGGACGTCATTGGCTACAAAAATCTCTACAATAAAGCAACTGGTCCTGATGGCATTCCAATTATAGTCTTGAACTAGCTTCCATACTTACAAAGCTGTTTTAGCATTGTCTTAAGGAGAATTGCTTCCCAACACCCTGGAAAACTTCATCAGTATGCGCTATATTTAATTCAGGTGATCGGTCATCTTCCTCTCAGTACAGACCAATAAGTCTCCTGTGTGTCATGAGTAAGTTGCTGGAATCTATGTTAAATAGCGAAGTAGTCAACCACCTCAGCAAAAATAACCTTCTTTGTGACATGCAATATGTTTCTGTTCTGCTAGATCTACAGCAGATGTGCTTACGGTTATATCTCATAGGATTACCGAATCTTGACAAAGGCTTCCTTTCTAGGGTAATTGCTCTTGACATATCAAAGGCCTTTGATAGGGCATAAAGGTTTACTTCACAAGATCTCCAGATATACCATATCTGGAAATGTCAATTATGAAATCATTTCTCTCTGATAGGTTTATAGAGTAGTGGTTGATGAGCAGAAATCAGAAGCTCATAGCATCTTGATGGAGTCCCTCAAACGTCCATCCTAGGCCTTACTCCCTTCCTGATCAATAATCTCCCAAATCATATCCTAAGATCATTCGTAGACATTTATGCTGATGACACTATTATCTATGGCAGCACATCAAAGGCGGTAAATGACCAAGTCCTATCTGATTCTCTCTCTTCTGATCTTGAGCATGTGGTACAATGGGGAAAGAGGTGACTGGTTACTTTTAATGCATCTCAAACTAAGCTTCTATCTTTACATCATCAATGTTCTGATCCCCATCTGGCATCAATTGAAATGGGGTGGCTCCATGTTTTAACAAGGTTCTGGGCTTAACCTTTACTCCTGGTCTGAAATGGAACACGTACGTCAAATCCGTTTCCAAGGTCGCTGGAAAAATGGTGGGATCCTTCTACCACTATAACAAATATTTCACTGCTGATGCAATTCTCTACCTATATAAAGGCCAGGTACGTCCAATGATGGCAGTACTGTTACCATATCTGGGAAGGAGCTGCTAGAAAGACCTTATCCTACTTTGACAAAGTTCAAAATAGACTTCATAGCCCAGTGGGGTATGCCCTTTTCTCTTCCCTGCAACCTCTTTCCCCACAGAAGAGATTATGAGCTTGTCTCAGCTTTATTATTATTTTCATGGCAAGTGCTCATTTGAGCTCCAATCTATGCCCCCCCTCACCAAACTTTCACGAAAAACACTCGTTTAGATGAAACCACTGTCAATAATTTCCACCACTCTTTATCTGTGCCTAAACCTAAACGTAGATTCCATGAACAAAGCTTCTTTCTTAGAACTGCACCCTGTGGAAGTCTTTCATTTGACTGTTTTCCTGCGGACTACAATTTGGTAGTCTTCAAGTCCAATGTAAACAAATTCTTGACGAACCGTCCCTTTGAGTAATCCAATTTACCAAATTTCCATTATTATCCAATTGACTACTGTACACTCAATAACCTTTATCCTTGAGTGGCCTAAGGACCTTGATAAGTGTTGACTTCTATGCAAAAAAAAAACACACACACACACACAACTGAAGTTAGCCAAGTGTGAATTTCACCTTTGATCTAAATATCCCCAAATTACACCAGTTCTACGCTAGGCCATGGTCGATAGTCCATGCAAGTTTGATTTTATGATGATAGATTGTATATAAACAGTGACCAACTAGGCCATAAACATAAACTTCCAATTCGGCAAAGAAGACAAATGCAAAATTCACAGAGTTCAAATTTATTTTATGCTACAGATTGTAGTTTCGAACAGCATATAATAATGATATTAAAAGGTTATGCTTCCCCAAAAATGGATATGTACATAAAAACAAGTGCTGATAAAAATAACATTTCATGAAGAGAATTAATCAGTTCCTACAGAGTTATGATTAAGAAAACATCTGATTTATAAACAGTTAATCAGAAACTAAGCAGCAGGTGAAACTTGCTCAGGTTACATTGAAGTTTATAAACTTCAGAAAACTGAAACGATCAACAGAATTGTAAGAAACAGAAATTCTATTCAAGTGTAAATGAAATTATCATTTGATTTGTAAAGGTATATTTTTTTAAAACAAAAAATCATTTAAAAAAATATATAGGCAAAATTTTTATATCAAAATAAAAAGTTGATTGAAGTAATTTACATCATACTCATCAAAATTAGTTTTACCGCAATGATCGTTTATAGCTATTTTACATCACGTGACCTATAGCAGAGATGTGAGTGACTAGAGCATCTGAAATAAACACTAATTTCACAACTGATTGTAAAATTGGAGGGGGGGGGACTCTCTCCAATTTTACCTCACCACTACACCTGAAGTTTAAAATAAAATTATCTTCATTTTCAGGCTATTGTAGATTTTAGGACCATAAATAAAAATAAAAAATATTTTGTTATGGGAGATAAATTCTGCACTTTCCTTTTTGAGGACAGGGATTTTTTCATACTGAAAGGTTAGTAAAAAAAATAATTACTTATCTACTACTAAACTTAGGTTCGAGTGGTAATCCCCCTAAAAGAGAACATAACACCGTAGTCATTCGGCAGAAATCAGTCATGGGTTTAAAAAACTCACATCCCTGTCATGGGTTTAAAAATCTCACATTCCTGATATGGTATTTAGTAGTACTCTGCTGATAGCTGGAAAATTACCTCTGTAGTCCTAGCGTTCAAAAATTCTGGTGAGAGAACCAATTTGCAAAATTATCACTTTATCAGTTTCCTCCCGCTGTTCGCTAAAATCTTTGAATCAATCTAGAGATAGTTCATCTCATAAATACTAAACTTATTTCTGACAATCAGTATGGATTTAAGCAAGCCTGCTTTTTTTTTCCTGTTTTTTTTTTTTTTGTTTTTTTTTGAATTGAGCAGCAAAATGTCTGTCCGCCTTACACTTGAACTTCTGCATGTCAGTACAGTTGGGGAAGCAGGAACTTGAAAGGGAATTCCAAAGTCTAGCAGTTCTGGGGGAGAAACTATTAGAGTAGAAGAAGGCTTTCTTACATCTAGGAGTGGAACTTTGCGGTTTGTTGAGGGTAGTTACGTCGAGGGGGTACAAGGACTTGTAGTTCGTCAGAGCATCCACCATTAAAATACTTGTAAAGCAGGTAGAGGGATGCAAAATTTTGTCGATGGGAAGAAGCTGAAGTTTAGATAACAGTTCAGAACCTACCAGGTTGGCAACTCTCTTTTGGACCCTGTCCAGAAGTGAGAGACTAGTAGCAGATGCACCAGCCCAAATGTGACAATACTCCATACATGGGCATATGGTGGCCTTGTAGAGGTACAGGATGACTTTCTAGCACGGTAGAGAGAGCCCAACTTCTTCGCAGCAGCCACGCTCTCAATGTATCTGTTTCAACTCATGTTCCTATGGACATTAAGCCGAGGAATTTGAAAGAAGTACTTTCAGGTAATGTATCTTTAGCTATAGCTATTGGTGGTTGAGAAGGTTTCTTGTAATTATTAAATAAAACAAGCTTAGTCTTGGCAGCATTAAACGTTTCCATCCATTTTCGACACCATTCCACTACAGATTGGAGGTCTCCCTCAAGGGTTTCCTATATTGCCTTGGATATGTGTTCATTCGTTTTCCCCTCATGCCTGTTATAGAGCGTGGTGTCGTCAGCAAATATACCCATTTTAGAGACAATTTTATTAGGGAGATCATTTATGAATATCAGGAATAATAGAGGTCAAAGGATCGACCCTTGAGATACACGCGCGTTTATATCATACTGTTTGGATGTACAACCATCAAGGACAACCTGGATTCTTCTTTTATTTAAGAAGGATTTAATTATTTTGAGGATTCGTTCAGTAATACTATAGGATCTGATTTTCATTAGAAAACCATCATGCCATACCCTGTCAAAAGCCTTAGATATATCTAGGGCTACTGCCCTCCCCTCTCCTGCTTTATTCAGTGCATGGTGTATACGTTCAGAGATTACAGCTAGAATATCTGCAATAGAACGGGCTTGCCTAAATCCATATTGTTGGTCGGACAGAATTTTAGCAACTGTGAAGTGGTGGACTAGAGCTTGATTAATTATGGACTCAAATATTTTGGTGAAAAGAGGGATGGGACCATAATTTAATAGATCAGTTTTCTTGTAAAATGGTGCCACAGAAGCAGTTTTCCAGCAGTCAGGAAAGCAAGATTCATTAAGGCATTTGTTAAAGAGTTTGGAGAGAACTGGAACAACATTAGTGGAGCATTTTTTTAATAGTACAGTTGGCATGAGATCAGATCCATATACTTTTGAGGTGTCTAGGATTTTTATGATATCATGAACTTGAGAGGAGGTGCTTTTCAGATCATCTGGTGTTGTTTCTGTCCACAAAGGAAAGTCGGGAAGGGAGTGGTTTGCTGGGTCCAAAGTAGAATTTAAGGCAAACTGATGGGCAAGCATGTTAGCTTTCTCAGTTGCCGTGCAAACCTCATGATTGTTGGATAGTGGGGGAATTATTGATTGCCCATTATTTACTACACTGTTGTAGATTTTCAAAAAATCACAAGTTCCTAGTTTCTGCGCTTCAGTGTGTTTTCCAGTGGTTTTGATATATTCTCTCTTAGCTGTCACTATTTCTTTCTTACAATTACTTATAGCTTCTATAAGCTTTTGTCTGTTTGTACTGGGCTTATGCTGGATAAATCTGCGGTATGCATGTTGCCTATGAGCAATGGCAGTTGCGCAAGTAAACCATTGGGGAGAGTGGGGTTTGCTATAGAACTTCCGTGTGGGAACATGTGCTTCAATTGCTGCTATATTCAAATGGACACAATTTAATTGGGAGGTCATTTATTGAATAATTCTATTGCAGATATCTTAAAGGTCATCTCTTAACACATACCATACACAGGACAAGGTTTATGAAGATAGAGCAGTAGTACTTGATATATCTAAAACTGTAAAATGTTTTTGACTCTTAATGGGGGTATGAGACGAATGGATTCGCCAATCATTTTTATAACCAACGGCTGCGCTAAACAACCAATGAAAACGTTTCAAAATTATTATAAAAATTGTCGAATGTTGGATTCAATCAGTTCGCCGTTAACTACGCCACGGACCGCATTTGATTCTTGGCCGCCATCTTGGTTACTGATCTGAACTACGCCGCCATCTTTGTTCAACACAATGTCTCAAAACTTAACAAGGTCTGGCATGAATGTCTTCTCATGAAAATTACAGTATTACTCAACAACTATTTAATATAATCAGATCTTTCTTAACCCTAAAAAATGATCCTAGTCATCCTTCATGGCCATACATCTAAACAGCATGACAGAAATGCAGGTGTGCCCCAAGGCATTGATCCTTGGATCTTTATTATTCCTGATTTTAATAAATTACCTCCCAAATTAAATTGTGTCCGTTTGAATAATAAAGTTTTCAATTTCATCAAGTGTTTTCTGGAACAGGTATACTTTCTATTCTACACATGTGGACAAAACAAACATACACATATCTCAACGCAATGGTTGAATTCTTAGAAAATGACCTCCATCCATGTTCAGGATGAATGTAAATTATAAAAAATTAATTAAAAATACCAAATTTCAGTTTGTTTGGGATATTTTCAGGGGTTTTAGAGGAGCATAGACACAATCTCCCACCTGAAAATTCAAATACTTCAGATTTTCATTTAATTTCATTCATACTTATTAAATACCTATTAAGCAAGATTCCCTAAATTTCTATTTCTTCTTAAGACCCGTTAAAGCTTCAGTCATAAATATTTGACATTTTCTAGAATTCAAATCATGTAATGAATTATAATCAAAATTACAATAAAGTTTCCAGACATAAGATTTGAGTAATATCATATCTTGCTTTCAAAAAAAGTAATGCAAAACTATTTTGTTCTAGGAATTCATTTTCTTTCCGGGGACAGGTATACTTTTAGTTTTTTATAATTAGAAATGTGAAAGATTTAGAACTTTCATCAGAAAAAAAAATAGTTAATGTGGAATTAAAGAAAAAAGTTAAATTGGAATGTAATTAGCATCTTCATTGTTTTGAAAGCCAGAAATATCAATATAATCAATTCTCTTTGTAAGGAATTCTTGAAACGAAAATAAAGGTGCGAAAAATTCCTTTGCTACTAAATTTGGAATCTACATTTGTAGTAATTCAGACGGAATTATTAATGACAATCTAATATGTGAATATGACTGTGAAATGAAGTACATGAATATCTTGTTAGTGATGAAGATACAAAATTATCAAATATAGATCAATAAGGTTTGAATAATGAAGTTTTCAATTTTGACAGGTTTTATATAAAAATATCTTACAAAATCTCTCTACATTCATTGAATATCATTTTTTCCTTTTGTCCAGGGGTCAGATGATTTCTGGGATTTCACAACATTCACTCATCAATCCTCATGGTCCAGCAAGTCAACTGTCTACAAATTTGTTAGTCCTCACATGATTCCAGACTCTGCAAGAGGATGAATGCTCCACATGAGCATACCAGCATAACTGGTTTGTCTTTGGGATAAAGTCTATGTTGGGCAAATGTAGTGCCCGCAACAAATCTATCATTTTAGTCAGGTGAGAGAAGACTGGATGAAGGTGCAGTCTTCTCTGCCAAATAACATAACACTCCTGATTCAGATGCTATACAACTTAGATTTTTTACAGCATATAAATTAAATTAGTGCACAACTTTCAAAGGATTAACTATTTTAGTTTCACCATAATAAAAAATGCAAATTTGATTTGAATAGAGAAAACCAACATTTATTTTTAATCAATCTTGAAAAAAATTATATTCGTATTAAGGTCACCTTGTGAGACTAAATAAAGCTCTGTCAAAGGCAGAAAAGTAGATATAATACATCCTGTATCAGTATCCACATTTGAAGTGCAATGGTAATGAAAATTGGATCCGATTCCTTAATGGAAAGTATGGCTTCCTGTCATGTAGGTCACAAACAGCTATTATCCAATCAACTATCAGGTTTTCTTTTGTACAAAAGAAAAAAAAACAACAGGAGGTTAACAGGTCAAAGATAATTTAATCGGGATAAACCAGTTGACTAATTCTCAGAGCAATACTTGAAAATTGACAGTAATTAAGATATCTTTAAATTTTATAAAACTAAAATTATTTCTCAACAAAATTGTAATATGAAAAGCAAAATACAAGTTTTTGACGTTTCTGAATTTTTGAGATGACGATTGGTTATTTGTATTATTTGGATTCATCAGACTACTGTTCTCATCTTGAGAAATTCCGTTGAAATTTCTGAGTTCAACAAGATACACTTGAAGAAGGTCGGAGGTTACATCGACCGAAACGTTGTAAAAATCACACTTAAGATGAGAACAGTAGTCTGATGAATCCAAATAATATAAACAAAGTTTTTTTTTATTTGTTTTGTTGTTATTGCTAAGATGAAATGATATAAGAATATATAAAAACTACTTTTACTATTAAAAATTGGGAAAAGTTATAGCTCGTTGACTTTAAGTGAATGCTTTATGCCAAACTTCTCCAGTAAATGTGGTATTATGAGGACTAATCCCTATCAATCCATCAAACAGATGCTAAAATATTTACTTTGTTGCAGCTTATCATAACAAAGGTTCATTCAAATTTCACCCAGATCAGCCCAGTAGTTTCCAATAAAAAATGGAACAAACAGATAGACACAGTAAGAGAAATATAATACAGATTCTATTTTTTTAAGGTTTTTTAGTGATATTCTAATTGAATACCTATTTTGCTTGATGAAACTCTAGCTAACCCTGGTGTCGATGGAGAGTCTTTACTTTCATTTTTTATTCCATTTAATGCTCTACACTTGTCTTTTCTCATAATTTATTGTAAAAAGAAAATACATTTTTGAGAAGATAATGTAATAAAAAGTAAGTAATTAAAAACTATAGGTTTTGCATTAAAATTTTGATATTTTTACCAATTTTTAATAGAATTTTAAGAATTAAAATTATTATGGCCTTGTTTGATCATTAAATCATTAATTGAATTCAACTGATGTAAAAAGATATAGAATCTAAAATCTCGATTTTTTTTTTTCTAGAGGTAGCGAAGCAAAAATAAAATGAGGAAAAAATAACTTAGTTTGATAATTTGCTTTGTTTTTGAAAAGAAACTGAAATGTATTCTGGCAGATTTTTATGGAATTAGTTTTTGTAAATAGGATATTTTAAGATTTCATTTGCTATTGCATCTTTGATTTCAACAAATAATCGAGTGGTAATTCAATGTCTAATAATAAAAGTTACATTGAGGCAAAAAACGGAAGTGGTCTCAAAAGTTTATTAAGATAAATAATTTAAATAGATTAACTCTTAAAATACAAAAAAAAAATTTCTTAATTCTAAAAATGTTTTTAACACAAACCATTAAAATGTTCACTACTTGGATTTTTCTAGTTTACCAAATTAAAAAAAATTATCACTGAAATTCAAAAATTGCACTGATAAGAATCAATTTAAGGTATTTTTTTTTTCATGAAATACAAAATGGCAACTCAATAAAAACTCAGTCATCATGTCAGTTGTACTAGGAAATATATTATAATTATTATATCATATAAGTGAAAATAATTAAATATAAATTTAACAGATGTTATCAAGATACACAGAAAATTTAACTTATATATGATATCACTTACGGTTGACATTTCCAAAATGAAAGCACTCTTTCCAGTCATGAAGGAAAAAAGAGGGAGGGGAGAAATAAAACCAGTCAAATATACAATAATTCTGCTGCTAGTATTTATTTAGAGCTTAGGACGTGTATATTTAAAAAGTTACTAATGTGATAGGAAAATAATCTTATTAAATTAACACAAATGACAAGTCAAAACAAAGTGGCATTTCAAATTCTCTAAATCTTGTTCAATATATTTAGAATCATTCTATATTAAGTAGTATTTAACCTTTAAACGCTGAACATTGTATCATTTCCAAATAAATTAGCAATCACTTAACATTTCTTGAAATTCTTAGTTAAAAGAATATGCAACTCATAATATGAAAAGACCGGGATTTATTCAATTTAATAGATATACAGTTCGGTTTTTTTTTCATTTAATTTTTTTTAAACACTATTTGACAAATTTAAATCATTAAAAGCGTTAATATTGTAACATTTTTAAATTGTCTTTTTTTTATAAATTAAGCATCAAAGAAAACAAAATACAAAGATGGCTGAAAATTTTTCAACAAAAGAAAATAAAATCTCGATAATTTAAAAGGTTTTAACAAAATTTAACCAAAGTCAAATAATTACATTGATTAAAAATCTATTTTAAAAAGTCAGTGATGAAAATAATGCATATAGTTTTGCTTAAAGTTAAACCAAGGTGTATATATATATATATATATATATATATATATATATATATATATATATATATATATATATATACCTACACGCACACTCGTTCTCATCTTTATGATATATCTAAAAATTTTAAAGATGGAGTTCCATTAAGGCCAATTTTATCTATGGATAGGTCTTCCCAACATGAAATAGCAAAACGGTTAAAATTTTTAAATGTTAATCAATATTGTATTAAAAACTCTACCAGGTCTGCTAAGTTTATTCAAAATTACCTGATCGAGATTTACTACAATGTCTGTTTAATTCAAGTTCAATGATATAATGTACAAACTGATGGCATTTCGAGGGGGTTTGGGGGGGGGGTATGAAAAGAAACTATTTTCTAGGTTGTTACAATGGTGTTTATTATTGTCAGGTTGCGCTGGCAATTTTTTGATCAGCACTACATCCCAAAACTATCGTGACTCATGTACAACAGTCCCTGAGCAAGTTTGCATGATTTCACCTGTGGAACCTATCCAAGTCCTCTCTGTGGTTGTTATTGAAATCTTTAGCTGCCAACTGATATGTTTGCATCATATTTTAGCTGTTTACTAATTGATATTGACACTGGCAGAGACGATTACATCACAAATTAATTCTCTTTCAGTAATGAGGGTCAACCAACCTGATATAAATAGTTGCTTTCACTTCATAATGCGTTTCTTTCCTTAAAATTTAACATGATTAAAAAAATTTAATGTTTCTTCATCATTCTTAGATATATCGGTTAGTGATACTAACACCAGTCTCCTGAAATCCATTCAGAGACCCTACGTTTATATGTCTCTAGAAAACAACAAATTTATCTTAATATCTTTGTACGCAGAGCACTGGCTGGACATCAACATTCGATGAGAGAAAATGTGTTTCTTCCATTCTCTGCAACAACAGTTTCTCAACACATGTACCGTCTATTATTATTATTCTAAACATCTCTAATCTTAATAACTCCGGCATTTGTACAAAAATGTCTGGCGTACATCCTTTTTCCTTAACTAGGTGAAATCAATAATTGCTTCACCAAGCAAATCTCAGTTGTGCAACAGTATTATTTCTAAGTGCATACATATGTATTTTCAACTAAACCTATTCTTCAATCCATCTGTAAAAACATCCCTCCCCGACTTGATCATGATAATTTAGTTATTTTTTTTAACTGTGGTGCATACTAGAAAGAAAGGTCATCTCAAAGACTTGATGTTAAAATTAAACATGTCTCTTCAAAAATTAAAAACAATATCTCCTACTTTAAAATGATCAATATAAATTCTCAACAATGAAGTACCTCATAAATAATTAGACCTGCAGCGTTCTTTCTTTGCACTAAGTCACCATCATTTAAAAGTGCCAAAGTACATTTATATATTATCGAGAGGATCGTCTCTTTGTAAACAGAGATTATCTTCTTGAATTAAATGTTATCTTTTTCTTAAATGGGACCAAAATAAGTCAAATAATTTTGTTTATTTATTCCAGTTTTTTCACTTATGTATTTAAAAAAAAAAAGGGGGGGGGAGAAGTAGATTTATTTTGTTTTTAAATCCTGATTTCATATTTTTTCTTACCCATTCATAGATTTTCATAGAAAACAACATTGATTGGTTTACTCTTTTTCAGAATGTACTTTCTCTCTTTTGGAATCAACAAACTAAAGTATCTTTAGTTTCTGTCAATTTATGGGCAGTCTTGACCAGATATTTTGAAATAACTTTAGCGCTTGACCAGTTGGATAAAGAAATGATCAAAATGTGTTGTTCTTTTTTGTTTGTTTTTTAGATAGACGTACTTCTTGCTAGATTTTTGTCTTTGATATTTTTTTTTGCCATATGATAGGTGGCAAAAATTATATCAACAACTAAAGTATTCACACCAACTTATTCTGTCCCTCAGAGTTATACCCCTACTTTTTAATCGATCAAATACAAAATAAATTAAAATATAAACTTATTAATAAAGTGAATAAATTCTTTGAAAGAAAAATAAACTAAGAAAAGTTCCTACATATTGAGAATTGCATGCAACCACAAATCCATTTCAAGTTTGCAGATGAGAATTGCTTCATTCTTAGAGAATTTACTCTAAAGAAGTATACATTTTGTTCAGAAAACAATTTTTTATCAAAATATACAAACAAGATTTTCTATTTCATATCCTATGAAAGATAGTTTTGAATTATTCATTACCCCAATCCTCACTTTATTCTTATTTTCCGTATTTATCTTACAATAACTAATGCACCAGTTAGTAAAATATGGTTTTCAAATTTACATCAAAATACAAAAATGATAATTTGTTAAGATATCAAGTGAAGAGGCTTATAACAAAATGTTTACTCTGCATATACAATCTTATGCGTACAATTATTCTGAGTAAAATGCTGTCGTTTTGTGATTATGCAAGGCAGAGCATTTTTTTTTTAATTAACTCACCTTGCGTAACCACAAAATGACAACATAATAATATCCCAGCTATTATGAAAAACAAATAGAAGTAGAGTGTCTCTATTATTTGTACCTTCATCCTCTTTCTGTACAGAAAACAAGTGAAAACATTAGATTTCATGAGACTTTATCATTTTATGGTAATGAAATACTCATCTTTTTAACATATGCTAATTCAGAGCTACCCATTTCTTTCATTCACTAATGATAGCCATTACTTGCAAAAAAAATATGACTTGTTAAGCACGTTAAATGCGTCCATTAGTATTTGCATATAATAGGAAGGGCATATTTACAGAGATTCAAAGGAAATCATTATGTTTTTTTTTGGGTTTTGTTCGTTTGTTTTTCAGCATTGCTCTAGTTATATACTGTTTCACCCTGAACAGTGCTGGCCAACGCCCTTTTTGAAATCTGTTTTGTATATGTTTTGGAAAAAAAAATTCTCAATATTTTTTGGAAATACGATTATTTTTATATTATCCAGTTAAAAACTATTAGGGGCAAATTGTTTTATTATTTACATAAAAATTAATAAAAATCTAGATATACAATAATATAAGCGAGAAGAGGTAGCATGGCAAATCAGCATCTTTATAGGATCATCATTCTAAGGAGATGTACTTTTCAAATGCAGTAAAAACAACGTTTCCAACTGATAGATGAAGCTCAAAGTTTGCAAATGTTTTGCTTAGTTTTAAGGTATCTCACTATAATGAAATTGTTCATAAATATTCATAAATAACGTGAATTAAATGACATCTATTTTAAATAAAACAAATTAACACATTTCAAAAACGATTCTACAATGTTTTCAATAATTCAGTGGTGAATTCATTTCTTTTTAATGAGAAACTTCTGAAATTACAACTTCAAAAGTAGTTTTGTTACCTTGGTGATAGTATTATCAGCATTGAGCAAAAGAAGAGTCTATCAGGCATGCATATGCAGTGTGAGATTGTATGGAAGTAAAAGTTGGCCAGTGACAGCTACATGGAGACAAATGATATGAGAATGATACAATGTGTAATGTGAATCTTAAAGATAGGTTTAGATCCGATGACCCCCAAAGGGAGATTAAATCTGGACAATATAGGAAGATGTGTGATTTGTTGATATGATCAGATTGAAAGAATAGTTGTGAGTTCTTGGATTAACCAATGTATAACAGTTGAGATAGCAGAGTCAGTTTATAGAAGAAAGCTAAGGGAACTATGAGATAAAGTGATAAGGATGGATTTGAACAAAGGAGAGATAAATAGCTTAGTTTGGAAGTCCAATCCATATAAAATGTTAAACCGAAGATGATGATCGTCTGTATTTCACACCAAAATGCTTTCCATACCATAATTATGCTTCAACGGTGACTTAAATATTCATATTAAAACAGTATCATAGTCATATACTACTACTATGTAAAGAAAATAAATCATTTCTCAAAAAAATAAATAAAATTCTAAATAATTATCTCTTAATCTTATAATCAAAACAAAAACTTTAAATTTATAGTTTAATATAAACACTGAAAAAATGCATCAATTTTATAGGGACATAATTCAAAGTAGACAATTAAATGTACTATAAAAAATGTTTTTATTGTAATTGAATTGTTTTGTTTTTCTTTTTATGTGAAAAATATTTTATTTGCCTAATATACAAAAAATAAAACAAAACAAAGTCACAATTCTGTAAAAGCAGCTAAATATAGAACAAGGCAGTTTCCAACTGCAAATGAAACTCACTGGGACAACAAGACCATCTTTTTGCCACTGTATAACAGATATTACCCAAAAAAATTGCTGAAAGGTCCATAACTTCGAAAGTACTAACAGTTAATATAAAACAAATCAGATGATTAATATTTGTCTTGATTCACTGTCATAGAAAGGAGTGAGCAGAAACTTGAAGATCTATAGCAGATGGAATTGCTACAATTCATGAAAGATTTTCCTATGTTAAATGGGGAAAAAGGGAATGATATTTGAGCATTTTAATTCTGTATTCCATAGTTTAATAATTTGGCTAAAACGAGCCACATTTCTGGGGGGAAAAGCAGATCATTTATAAGTGCATAAGACAAAATATCAATGGCTGCTTCATATTAGTGAGATTTGCAAGTTTTCAAACTAAAATGGAAGATTATTCGCATGCAGTTTCAAATTGAATATCAAGTAACATGATGAATAGTGTTCAACTTCAGTGTATAATTGATATACAGCTTCAATACAGACAACACATTGATGGTCTAAGTACTTTTGTTGGAAATCGAAAAATACTTTTCCATAACAAATTTCATGCGGGTGATACTCAACAATGTAGAGCAGCGTTTCCCAATCAAAAACTTGTGGCCCCCTAAAAAGGTCCACAAGTTTTTGATTGAGGAGCCAGAAGAGGACGACAGACAAACGTAATTCAAGATACAGTAACTTGCAATGTATAAATAAGGTGACAAGACTCCAGCCATGACAAAAAGTCATTTATTTATATATACAGTAGAACATGTAAATACAAAATTAATTGGTTCCAGCTTGGCTTTCATATGCTGAAATTTTCATATCTTGGAAGGTGTTTTACATGTAAATCGCATAATCCGCTCCAAGTCTTACGAAAACAATCATTAAATTTTTTCATAAGGGTAAAGCCAGAATTAAATAAAAGTCAAACGGTATCTAACTTAACCATTAATACGTGTGAACAAAGTCAATATTAGAACATAATGCAATAATAAATAAAAACATTTAATATGAAAATGTGGAACCTTACCTTTCAAGCGAGGTAATGTCCGAATTTTAAAAAGCACTTTAAATTAATTTTTATTTTTTCAGTTTCTAATTTTAAGATATCAAAGGTTCAAAAGGAAATGACAGCTATGTCGAGTTTGTTGTTTGAGACGGCATGGAATGCGCGCAATATCTGTGTTGTTCTGTAGTGATGTCGACTGCATTACTATGTCCTTTCAAACCATTGTGACAAGATGCATCCCCAAGGGTAGAAAGATAGGATTGATGCTCTGTCTTAGAAATGTACACGACACGACCATGAAGTGAAACTTTCCAAATTTGGATTCCATCCAGAAGAAAAACTTGCTATACAATCCAGTTACAAAGTGGCATACTGAATCATGAAGTACAAGAAAACGCACATTATTGCTGAGGAACTTATCAAGCCATGTCCAGAGAAAATGGTGGAACTGATGATCAAATCATATGCAAAAAAAAAAGATCCAACAAATTTTGCTTTCTAATGACATAATCTGTCAATGGATTATGACATGGTCACTGATGTATGCGGTCAAGTTGCTCTGAAATCAAGCAAAACACATTCCATGCTTAGAATTAGACAAGTCTACAAATACTATTCTGGAAAGCCAGTTGATTGCCTTTGCTCACTATGAGAAAGAAAGAAAGATGAAGGAAGAATTTTTGTTTTACAACAGCAACAAATGTCAAAGCTATTGTGAACTTTTTTTTTTAAGTTAATGGACTTGGATGGCAGGATTTCAAGCACATCTGTATGTGCTCCAGCCATGATTGGTGTCTGAGGAGGTTTTATCACACTTGTCAAGATTGAATGGACACACATTTTCCCACTGTTCATTACATTATGCTCTTGCGTCGAAAGCTCTATTGTCACGTTTGTTGGAAGTCATGGACGTTGCAGTCAAAATGTCAAATTGATCAACTTCATTTGTGCAAAGGCAAAAAAAATCATCAGCTCTTCCAACTTCTAGCAACAAAATGGGAGCGCAACTTCTGTTCCACACCCAAATCAAGGCCAACTCTCCATCCTCGTTTCCTTTTTGGGATGAGCATTTGCAAATGTAGAGGATTGAACTTCTTATCGGCATGAAAAGTTGCATCACTGAAAATTCTCTCTGCTGAGTTCCAAATCTTATTTAAAAAAAAACACCATTGGATGTTCCATGGCGCAAGAAACCTTTTCAACAATGAAATTGAACTGAAAATGAAGCAGAAGAGCTGGCACAGTTCAAAGTTTCAAAAGCAATAAAGCTGGCTTTCAGTAACAAAGAAAACCTCTTCAACTCCTGGTTGTCTGTTCAGGATGCATATCTCCTACTCAACAAAACGGCATCTGTAATGCTTACATAATTTGCCGCAAAATATCTTTACAAATGTGGATTTTCTGACCTGGCAACCATTAAAACGAAGTCCAGAAACTGTCTTGATATAAGGAATGATATTCACCTTGCTGTATCGCGGCCTTGTCACACAAGCTTAACAGCAAAATTTTCAATTTGATTTATAAAAAAAAAAAGGAAAAACTAAATAACAAAACAAAATTTGCATCTTTTTTTTTGTTGTTGACACATAAAAGTCATGCCTGGTAAAGGTACTAAGGGTCATCAAAGGCTGAGAAACTTTGTTCCAAGTATCTTTATATGGACATCAAATATCTCGACTGGAATGAGTTTCATGGATGTCACTCTATAAACCAATTATAGCGGTTATAACAGAACTCTGATGGGCAGACAGAGCAATACTGAAGTCCAAAGGCACAAAATGTAAGAAATGTTTGGTTTTATATGTCCTCAAAAGAGAAAAGATATTGGAGAAATTAGAGTAAATGGTTTATTTTTTGAAATGTGGTTTCAATTTGATTCAAAATTGAAAATATTTCTAATTTATGTTAGTCAGCTCTGACTTAGAATTTATTTTGAATCCACATTGTGAAAAGCTTAATAGTATGTTGTGAAAATACTGAGTAACTATCTTGAAGGAGCTGCCTGTAATGGCTTTTTGAAAGGGGATTTTTGTTAGATTTGGTGATCTCATCTACAGATAAAGCAAATAAAAAACACCAGTTGTAAATGTATTGTTGCAGATTCAATTTTGTATTTAACTTCCATTGATCTTAGTGACATTAGAAAATCTTTAAAGGAAACGATATTTTTTATTGTTCTTCCTTACAAACTACATGCAAGATGTAATTAATGTTTGTATTGTACATTTTTAAAAAGTAGAAAATAGGCTTATAGTTTGTCACGCAAAATACCTAATATCCTCATTATGACGAATCACATGTGTTCATTATGAAATGACAGGAGATTCAAATCACACATAAATTATACTTAGGAAAGAAGATAAACTCCATATTTTCTCGAAATACAAAACACTCAATGTCTTCATACAGTGCGTAAACAGTGAACAAATAAATGCTGTCACATTTAAAAGGTAAAATACATATGGAAACAAAAACTGTTCAGATTATTTACATGTTTTACTTTTAAACTCTTGTCGCTAATCTGATTGTTATGGTCACAACTGTACCTACCTAATGTTACTTATTTTGGTTTCACTTTTTTTCTCTCTCAATTTCTTTTTAAAGTTAAATTTAATTATTGTTTGGTCTTTAAATTATTAATTGAATCAAATTGTTATGAAGCTATAACTAATTACCTTTGAGGTATTGTTTTAATCTATTTATAAAATTATTGGTTATAAATAGTTTCCAAAACTTTTGATCCTTTATTATACAAGGATTTACTAAGAATTTTGAGAAAAGATTTTCTATTCAACATTTTAAATGCTGCCACATTCCTTTTAACTTTTGAAGTCATGAGTAATTTTTTTTCAACTATTAATAAAGAATAAAAATGGTCGATTTTTATATAAAGAAATTAAAATGCATTGTTCTTGAATATTTTAATGTATTTGGCTTGTTCAGACTACTGTTCTCATTTGCACTGTTATTCTCTCAATGCTTTGTCTGATGTAACCTCTGACCTTCTTCAGGTGTATCTTTCTATTGGAATCGACAATTTGTATGGAATTTTGAACAGAACATTTTGTTTACTCCATAAGGGTAGCATGCTCTCATTCCATCAGCCATGACTGGGTAGAAGTTTTAAGTAATTCAAAAATGTATTCTTGTATTCTTAGCATCGCTCGCACTGAGGATTGAACCTTCAGAAGAATGCCACTTAGAACTGAATTTTTACCAAGCACTTTACTTGTTACGTCACAAGTCCTTACAAATTTAAGACTTCTACCAAGTTATGGCTGCTACTTCTGTGGATTAAAGAAAGAGTTCCATACGAAACTTTGTACAGAGTTTAACAAAATACACCTGAAGAAGGTCAAATAAGACTCAAGATGAGAACAGTAATCCGAATACTTCAAATAATGGAAATGCATTCTAGTGGATTTTATTTCTTAAGTTATTTTTAAAAATGTTTTAATATTTTCATGGTTACATTTTTTTTATTTCAATAAATAATGAATAGTAAATAAAAAAAAATGTGTAAATCACGTGGAGATGAGAAACACACACACAAGAAATGATTATACAATTTTATTCATATAGAGATGTCTTAGCCAGGATAAGTTGATGGCATATAAATAGCTTTTTAAATAGTTTACTGTTAAATAGAACAGATTTTGGAAATAAACCATTTAATAAGTTGCTATTTGACTCAGAGCTGGGAGTCAGTCATACATTCCCCAATGGTAATAAAAGACCTTTGTCATTATCATGACTACCAAAAACATAATGTATGGATAATTATAAAATAAGGTTAACAATGAAATCATTTTTTTTTTTCAATTAGATGACATAATTACTAGAATGGAGTTAACTGAACAAGAACATGAAAGCGATTAGCAGATGTTATTTCATTCAATTGGGAAATCCTTTTCTTCACATCACCATCCTAATGAAAAGCACTCAATTGAATGGTCAAGTTTCCATTGTTTTCTTTTTAATTTGAAGCAAACAATTAAAAATCCGTTCTATGTGTTGCTTGCCAATGGAAAAACAAAGTTTACACACACTGATGTTATTCTTGTAGGTGAGAATGGCTCTTTAACCGAAGCAGGAAGCACCAATCACTGCAACAGTACGAACCTTAATCACAGGAAAAGATGGCAACCAGTTGTGTAAGACTTTGAAGATTTACCAGATTTATTTGAAAGTTGTCAAAACTATATTTTAATTTTGAGTAAAAATATTGGAACCCCTTGCTATTCTTCTTACATCATGGGAACTTTTTTCAAGTGTGTTCTTTTCTCGGCTAATATATTGTCATCTAGAGCAAGTTTTGCATTCAAGGTTGTTTGCATTAGATTATCAAGATGCTGGTGACCTTTATTCAGATGTCTATTTCCCCATCCTCCTTGTTGACCTTTCCTTTCATATCCTGAAATTTTGGTTCAGTCTTTTCCTTTTGGGTAATTTTTGGCATTCTTTATCAAATGTCCCTCGACAGTTGGCTATAATTCTTACTAGAAAATTTCCATTGTAGAATTATTAATCCTACAACATAAGAAATCACCTGAACTGAAATCTATTTTTAAGCAAGTCATGAAGTTATAGAAAAATATTAAAACTTTTTAAATAAAATATCGAAAATAATATCATTGAAGGGTAAGATTTTTAAATTGAACTTGTCAATGATTTTTTAATCAAATGTCATCTCTATCCTATTATCTAAGTGATAAGTGATGCAAATGCTTGGTGCATTTTTGGGTTAGGTCAAATTTCAAATTCATTCAACTTTACAAAACAGAAGTGTCCTATCTTTTAATATATATTACTTATGTATACTTATTCTTAGTAAGATTAACTAACTTCATATATTGCTTTACAAAAGAACATTTTATTAACTATTTTTTTTATTGTATTTTGTTTTTAAGTCAATAATTGTTTTCATTTTAACAAACAGTTCTGTTTAGGCATAGTGTTTCATTTCGTGGACATTTTGTTTAAATATTTTCTTTATGGGGATTCACTTGATTTTCAGTGAGGTATGATCCATTTCTAAGTTGCAAATTAAAAACAAACCCTCTCATACCATCGTCTAAGCACGTTGATTTTTTTTACTTTCTTTAGGGTCATATTTAAAAAGAACAAATGAAAGTTACTAAAATATTAATGTTTATATGTGAAAGTGTTTGGTTTGTGTTTACAAATAAAACTTATTTAAATTTTTGATTTCAAGTATTTTAAATAAAAGTTTCTGAAACTCTAGCTTCCTTCAATCTTGGACAGACTATGGATACCCACTGTAAGGGGGCCTTCACATGGAATTTTTTTGGCAAGAGTTGCACAATCTCAACCACACCTCTCCTGATTCAGCATTGCTAAATACCAGTGGCAAGTTGAGGTTCAAGACCACTGCAAACAAAATGCCAAGATAAGCGGAGAGCACATCCCATCTGGTACTAGCCAGGCTCAATGTTACTTAACTTCGGTGATCTGACGAGAACAGGTGTGTCAACATGATTATGCCATATATATATATATATATATATATATATATATATATATATATACATATATATATACACACACACACACCTATAAAGTTCAGTTATTTTGTTGCATGTACATTGATATTAAAAGCCTACTTTTTCTATTTAAAAATTATTAAAATGAACTTAATATACTCAGTTATGTATATACGAGCGACTTTATAAAACTTAACTAATATGCATAACCTGTGGAAAAGCGAGTGTTCATTTAGAATAATAAATTTCTATCCCATGCAATTGTGATTAAATTTCTTTGCATTAGTATATATCTTTATATTGTTGTTTGTTGTTTTTGATTTTTTATTTCTGTATATAAGCTCCACCTCAAATGTTGAGCTTTGTGTTATCCTGATAAGTCTCCTTTTAAATAATTTCTCTAATTCTTCTTGATCCCCTCCGCATGCATATATATATATATATATATATATATATATGTGCCAATATTTTAATCGTTTTTAAACGTTAATAAACTTAATTTTGGCACATTCAATAATTCCCCATTAGAACTCTTTAAACTTTCGACATATTATTTTTTACGCTATCGATTTTCTCCTGATGAGATGATAGCCGAAAGAGCTCTTGAGAAACTTCCGCCTATTTTATTTAAAACTATATATATATATATATATATATATATATATATATATATAAACCATATTATTTTTGCACCAACCTAATACTTTTGAAATCACTACTATATATTGGGTACAAATATAATCAATCGAGAATTGGCTCTTTAATAAGAAATCTATATGAATTAAAATATCATATTTGAGTGTATTTTACGATTGGACCAGATTGGGTGAAGGGGGGAACTACTAAATATTACGATTGGCTCTATATAATAACAATAAATATGAAGTCTGCATAAATAAAATACATTTAAGTGTATTTTACAACCGGGCAATGCCGAGCGGCCTAAACGGTGCAAAAAATCTGGACATAATAATTTAGTGTAAATTGTCTATAAATAAATCATTTCTTATATAAGTTTCTTAAATTAATAAGTGCTATGTAACTGTTGGACACATTTAAGGACATTATCACTATTATTGAAATTTATTTAATAACGTGATTTCCTGAGAAAAAAAAATCACCCCTATAAATTTGAGTCTTTTTACTGATAATAATCACCCCTACAAATATTAGTTCTTTTACTGATAATAATCACCCCTACAAATATTAGTTCTTTTACTGATAATAATCACCCCTATAAATATATTAGTTCTTTTACTGATAATAATCACCCCTATAAATATATTAGTTCTTTTACTGATAATAATCACCCCTATAAATATATTAGTTCTTTTACTGAATCACCCCTATAAATATAGTTCTTTTACTGATAATAATCACCCCTATAAATATAGTTCTTTTACTGATAATAATCACCCCTATAAATATATTAGTTTTTTTACTGATAATAATCACCCCTATAAATATATTAGTTTTTTTACTGATAATAATCACCCCTATAAATATATTAGTTTTTTTACTGATAATAATCACCCCTATAAATATATTAGTTTTTTTACTGATAATAATCACCCCTATAAATATATTAGTTTTTTTACTGATAATAATCACCCCTATAAATATATTAGTTTTTTTACTGATAATAATCACCCCTATTAATATATTAGTTTTTTTACTGATAATAATCACCCCTATAAATATATTAGTTTTTTTACTGATAATAATCACCCCTATAAATATATTAGTTTTTTTACTGATAATAATCACCCCTATAAATATATTAGTTTTTTTACTGATAATAATCACCCCCATAAATATTAGTTCTTTTATTGATAATAATCACTTCTGACGATGGATTCTTGAATAATCTTTCAGCCAGTCCCTGCAAATGAAATACTTCCTAAGGAAGTACAAAAATTTAAAAATTTCTGAAAATTTCAAAACGTTACTTTAAATTAATTACTTCATTAAAAAAGTGATTCGTGTTGATTTTTTTTTCAACTTTTTGTTAATAATGGTGACTGTTTTCCATCATCCCTTTTTTAATTCAGAAAATGAACCGAACTTTTAATTCACATTGAAAGAGTTAAAACTATCGATCTTAATATCCTCGTGCTAACATTTTTCGACTTTAAAGACAGGCATCAAAATTTCAATTAACTTGAACTTTCCAGCTTTAAGATGGCTGTTATAGAATCAATAAGATCCAAATTAGTTCTAGTTTTATAACAATTTTGTTTAATGACCAAACACCGTAATAATTAGGTTTATTATTTCGGCATTAAATTATCAGTCGAACCAAATTGTTAAAACAAAAATTCATTTTATTACTGTCTCAATAGCAGCCACCCTAAATTGGAAAATTTCAAGATAATCAAGATTTCCTTACAAAAATGTTCTTGTATGAGTAGTAGTAATTATATATATATATATATATATATATATATATATATATATATATATATATATATATGCACACACACGTGTATGTGATATCATTCAATTGGCATTTTATCTTAATTGCTATCCATTTTCAAACGTATACGAGGTGTTTATTTCACCGTTTTATGATGCCATTACATTTCACAGTTTTATAACATTCTATGATGGAGTATGTAAACCTTCAAATTCAGCTGCATTCAAGTAGCAATAAAGGACTATTTTTTCTGGACAAAACTAAAACATTATGCAAACTATTAGTTTAAAAAATCAAAAGGACATGATTTCGTTCTCTTGACATTTTATGATGAAAGTCGACGGAAGACCACTACGTCCCCATTACAGCCCCCCTCCCCTCCCCAGTGTATTGCGATTAAATGCCATCACATTTCGAACGTCAGCCCAATTGGGAATTTTAACCAGTATCAAGTTTAGTGCTTCTGTTCGTTTATATTTAAATTTGAAAGTTATTTTTTGTGCAACGAAGTTAAAAATGATAAGTATATCTCTCTTTAAGTTTAACAACGATATAAAACACAGAACTAATGAAAAAGTAGGGAAAATATTTTTCTAACAAAACAGGGAAATTTTTTACTTTGAAAAATCAAAAGTTTTAAGTGTAAAAGAATAAATTAAAAATATTTAAGAATTCTGGTATTTTTATTTTTTTTTACAACAGCGTAGTATAAACACTCCCAACTTCCCCATGTTAAGAACGGCTTTCGAAATTGGGAGTGTTTATTCCGAAAACCGTTCTTAACGTGGGGAGGTTGGGGTGTTTATACTACTCTGGGTACTGTTGTAATATATATATATATATATACATACCAGAATTGAAACATTTTTAAATGATATTTTTAAGTGCAAAATAATTCCATATGATTTTAAATTAACATGATTAAATTTAAAATCGCTGAAAATGACTTGATTTTAATTTTTGAAAGAAATATCAGTTCCAACAATATATATTCTCACACAATTAAATATTCCATTAATTTTTTATTTTCTTGATCAAAGATCTCCCAAGTTTATTTTTACAAATAAAATAGCAGCAGTCGTCATCAATTTAAAATAAGGCTCGGAATTTTTCCTTCGCACAAAGAAAACGGAACATTCCAAGCATCGAATAACAAGAATTTCCTGATTGAAGCCACAAGAATTACGTCTTCATGCGACAAAGTCAGACATCTAGGCAAATTTAAATATTCACTTTTTTCTTCTATTCGTTTTCTTTTAAACAATAATATTTTTCACAAAAATCTAGACACTATCTTTACCCTTCCTTTAAAAAAAGGATCTGTAATTCGACTGAGGCTGTAATTCGACTGTTTTAATATTTAAAACTGGATGAATTTAGCTTTTGTGTCATATTAGTTCCATAAAATAAATTTTTTAAAAAGCATGTTATTAGCTACACTTAGAAACAAATTCCTGTCACTCAGCTTCCGTGTCCAAATATTTCCTGTCGTTAACCGAGACTGACTGGACTGACTCCCTCTGATTTGAACAATGCCTTTTTGCTTAATAACTTGAAATACTATTACAAATAATCTGTCTGGACCAAAAACAAAAATGTATATCAACTTTACTTCATCCTAAAGATGGAAACCATCCAGAAAGAAAAGATGTCCAGAAACAAGGAACTAATAAGACCAAAAATTCACAAACCAGACAACCCCCCCCACTCTCCAAAAAGTAAAAATACAAAGAAAAAACAGCTGCGACGTCGACAAGGAAAGAGGGGGGGGGGTCTGCTCTACTACTATCGCCGCCGCTACAAGAAGGAGACGAATCGAGGAAATGATCCCGATAATCCGACTGGAAATTAATTTTTTCAAGTATTAACAAAAGTCGACAACTATTTTGCTTTATACATAAATAAAGTATGTATTCAACTAACAATAGAGAAAGCACCAGGATTACAATCCACAACCGCAAGAGAGAGAGACACACGCGCACAAAATAAAAATTAATTTTTTTAATTGCATACACATGTCTTTAGTAAGAAAACACAGAGAACGTGAGGGGGGGGGGGGGCTAAAAATCCTTAAAATCATGTCCACACGAAGAATTCCTAAAACGTAAGGAGACGTTAATTTATTTTTGTTTTTCAAAAATGACAACCGACTTGCGAATTCCTTTCACAATTTTTAAAATTGATCGATAGTAGATTTGAAATCAAATAATGAAGCCAAAGGTGTTTCAGTTTTTGTAAACTAAAATCTATCCATTAAATAAAAGTTAGCCTCGGTAACAACAACAGAAGCTGAATTATCAGTAAAAAAAAAAGTTTGTTTTAAAAAGATATGCTTTTGTACATATTGACAAACATAACTCGTTCGGTTCATTGACTTATTGTCTAGGAGGAAAGTGTAGTACCTGTTCTTCTTCGCCCAATGTAGAAGAAATCCTTCAAAACTAAGTCAATTTAAATTTTTGTCCGAATCCAGAGTGGAGTTTTGGAGAAGCTGGATTTTCCCTACATTAAAAACCGACCTTGTATCTAACTTATTGTGGGGAGAAAAGTAAATAGACTCGTTGGAGCTGGTATAAAAGTGTAGTATCTGCTGTCCTCAACCAGATAAATAAATCCTTCTTGACTGAGACACTTTTAATTTCTTCCCAATCCAGAGTGCTTCCTTTTTCTGGTGAAGCTTGATTTTCCTGCATATTAAAATTGACCTTGTGTCTAACTTTGTTTTCGTCGGGAGCTAAATAAATAGCCTGTATGATTGAACTTCAGAAAAGCAACGTTACTTTTGTACGGTGTCATGTGTGATATATTTTTGATTTTTACGGGTTTTTTATGACAAAAATTTTCAAAAAATCAATTTTTCCATTTCATCATTATTGGGAGAGATGAAATAAGTTTATAATTTTAAATAATATTGAACTAAATATTTAATTTACTTAAATAATTGTTCATAGCAATAAAGTTTAACATTTGCAGAAAATATCGATATTAAAACATTTTCATTTGTTTACTTAACGTCTTGAAAAACAAACAGTTCTCATGCATTGCGAACAATAAACATACAATCATGAAAATAAAAAGTCAGCATACGTAATAAGAATTAAATATAACAAAATAATTTAACTTAAAAAAATTATATAAAACCGACAATATGATGATAGGGGGATCAGTTTCCCATTGTAATCCTCTTTTAAATTGGACACCGTCTTTATGGCCGGGTGTTAGCGTTATACAAAACTTTCAGATTTTCAAAAACTTAGACAAAATAAACAAAAGCAGATATTTTGACAAAATGTCAATAACAACAGTTTCCGATAAATTTTAAGAGGGAATAAAATAAAAGAAATGTCACACAGAAAAACATTTGGAGATTATGCAAATCTTTAAAAGAAGGGAAACGAGAAATTGAAGAATGGAATTGCTTCCTTGACGAGAAAAGAAAAACAAAAAGAAAACAGACTTACCAACGGCGTAGCGTGAGTCCGAATCTACCTTGCACCACACGCCCATGATTAGTGATGCATTTAGGTAAAATGGTAAGCAGATTTAGATCCTTTCTCTTCGAGAAAATAATCCGATTCGCATCCAGAAATGAATAAGATCACAATTAACACAAGACACAAAATTTAAAGATAATAATAAACGAGCGCCAGTCGGCTATTAGCTCGACGGCCTGGTAGATAAGGCGCCATGTTGGTTAGCATTGTCACGTGACCCAACACCCGGTCTGGAGCCTCAATTGACGTCACATCCGGGAGTATGCGTAGTACGACTAATGTGCTTCCATACTTTTTGAAAGTATCCATGGATACGTCTACATACACAAACACACATGGCCTCTTTTGTTACTGTCATTGGAGTTCCTTTATCTTTTACTCGTCGAATATATTTTATTTCGGTGGGAAAATAAAACCAACAGAAATTTTCCTACTGCCTTTAAAGCACTTGTGAAGTTTGTAAGGTATCACAAAACTATTTTATTTTCTCTGAAGGTAAGTCTAACAAAAAAATTTTTAATTCGGGCTGCTAATGAAAAATAAATCGTACGATATAACTGGACGTCGTATACTAAATATAATTCGATCCTTTTTAGACAATAGGACCACCCAGGTTGCCATTGATAGCCGTACATTAAAGCAAGAGTACCTCAGGGATCGATCCTTGGACCACTATTATTCCTGATATTCATAAACGACCTCCCTGATAATATTGTGTTCGAGATGAGTATGGTTAACGCTCTAAAACATGCACGAGGGAAGAACGGATGTACAAAAATCTTAAACAATGGCAGAATCATTAGAAAATGACCTCCAGATCGTAGTGGAATGGGGCCGTAATGGATGGTAACATGTAATGCTACTAAGACTAAGCTGCTCTCCTTTAACAATTACAAGATACCTCTCCAACCGCCGATATCCATAATGAATAACACCCTACCTAAAAATTCTTCCTTCAAACTCCTCGGCTTCACGAGCAATATGAACTGAAACAAATACATTGAGGACATTGCGAAGGCTGCTGCAAATAAGGTGGGTTCCCTTTATCGAGCTAGAAGACTACTCACACCTAAGAGTATCCTGTACCTCTACAAAGCCAGGATTCGCCCATGTATGGAATATTGTTACCACATCTGGGCTAGTGCATCTACCATTAGTCTTTCCCTCTGGGTTATGGTAAAAAAAAAAAAAGAGTTTTCAATCTAATTGGTCCATTTTGTCAACTAAGCTCCAACCCCTGTCCCATCGCCCCAATGTTACATCTCTGTGCTTGTTTTAAAAATATTTTAATGGAATGTGCTCTGATGAACTCATTGCACGTATGCCCCCTCAACGTACGTATCCCTGACAAACCCGCTTAGCAACAAAATCTCATCCCTTCCTTGTTGTGGTCCTATTGCCAGAAAGCTTTCTACTCTAATAATTTCTTTTCTCGAACAGCTAGACTTTCGAATTCCCTTCCTGGTACCTGCTTTCCCTGACTATACTGATATGCAGAAGTTTAACTATAACATGAATCAACAACTTGTTAATCTTTCCTAAGCATGGTCCTAAATAGTAGCCCCTTATGTCCAAGGGTCGATACGCCTTGTTAGGGGTGAACAACGTGAGTACAAAAAAAAAGTTTCATTCTTCCACTTTTGTTATTTATAACCAAAATAGATATCGGTACTTCTACACTTTATCGCTGAAACTGGAGACGCCATTTTATTTCATGTACCTGCCGTTAAAATGCAAGGAAGAAATCAGTATTTTAAACCATGGCTGAAGTTAGAAATAAATAACAAAAAAATTAAACTAGATAAACTTCTGGAAAGAACTATGAAAAAGGTAAATAAAGAAAGTGAAAGAGAACATATCCGTAATTGTTTAATTGAAAATATTTCGATTGAATTAATGAAAACGGAAAAGTTTTTCATGAAACATTTTTTTTTTCTTATTAAAAACGGAAAATGAAATGACATATTCATAATTATTTAAACTGGGCGAGCGCCATTTGAAAACCAAAACATTTATTGTACAAAAACAAGTACCAATTGTTTTATTAAAATTATATTTTATTACGCAAACTTTACAATTATATTTTGGTAAATTTTTATACAATAAATGTTTTCATTTTTAAATGGCGTTCGCCCAGTTTAAATAATCATGAATATGTCATTTCATTTTCTGTTTTTAATAAAATATAAATATATATATATATATATATATATATATATATATATATATATATATATATATATATATATACATATTGTTGAAAAAAAATCATATAACTGAGAGTAGCTAACCTGAAGTGAGGTTGCGAAAAAAATACAATCTCCTTCGCGACCTTCTTCTCAGGTCTTGTAACCACAGTAACATAAAAATAAAGGAATGAAGTAACTCTTCACAAAGGAGGGAGGTTTTTATAACAATTACCTTACTCTATTAGTATAAATAGCCACAAGGCTATTGTTCTTCTTGACTGTTGGAAGAGCATCCTCACCTCCGGCAGCTACACCCAGGTAAGCTATTCACTACACTCTCCCAACAAAAGAAAAAAAAAAGAAGTGCATTTTATATATATATATATCTTCATAGAAAAAAAACTTTAAGTTGGTGTGACCCTGCAGGGGGACTAACAGGTGCTAGGCCTCAGTCAAGGGCCACCTGGAGGTAACAGTGGTTCAGGGTACCCTCATTCTGTCCCTTAGCCTAGGCTCCGCTGTCGGTTGTAGTTTATAGTCCTACCCAAGACTACTTCTATTGAGCAGGTAACAAACTAGGTCTACCCCTTCGTCTCTTTCGAGGTGCACAATCACTGCAGTACCATTTCTGTCTAGTGGGTGGAGCCAAGTCAGTTCCAGCATACTCAAAATGATACCACTCATCACAGGAATCGCAGCATGTAATATCTTGGTTCCCTGGAGGTCTATTGCAGGCAGGACACAACCAGATGGTGCCATCTCCTTCCGAAAATGAACCAGAGGATTCCTGGTTTTGACTGCTACATGCAGCAACAGGCAAGGATGCACCCGCCTGACTCGGTTCACTTTCCTCAAGATCATCATCAGATTGTGAAATTTCTATTGGATATAAATTCTTTAGTGAATGGACGTTCATCAAACCATCGCCCTGTCTGACACAAGCTGTCCTCACCACTCCATCTTATCCTGGGAGAACCTCAAGTATAGTAGCCAACATCCAAAAGGGTCGTGGTTTAAAGGGCTCTTGACCAAGACTACATCATTTCTTTTAATGCGATTCTGGAATGGTATCTGAGATCTTCCTGGCATCCTTCCTCTAAGATCAAGGAGGTACTCCTTGTACCATAGTTCTCTAAATCTTGACACCCATTTATCTCGTAATCCAATCGTCTCATTAATCTTCTCCGGCTGGGAGGGACCATGGTGGAGAGATCATCTCTTCCCAACGGTACCAATAGACCAGGGCTTTTATTGGGTCTAATAAACATATTGGGTGTGATAATCATTGGTTGCCTGCTAGCGGACTCTTGATAAGTAAGGGGCCTATTGTTTCCAGCCCGCTGAATATCTGAGACAATAGTTAGGAAGGTATAATAATCTACCTTACCCCTACCTATAATCTTGTATAGGCAAGATTTTAAAGTCTTGATGCTATGCTCCCATACTCCTCCAACCCAAGGGGAAAATAGAGGAATTGTCTCCCACTTAATGTTACATGACCCAAATTTGGCCTGGTGGTCCTGGAGAAGACAAAGGCGCTTAAATAGTCTTCCACTACCCAGAAAGGTTTTCGCGTTGTCGCTGAGAATTGACTCTGGAACACCATGTGCATTAGTAAATCTGACTAGAGCCTGAAAAAAGGACAATATACTCATGTCTGGCACCACCTCTATATGCACTGCTCTTACACTCAAACAAGTGAACAACAACAGATACATTTTTTTCTCACTGTTACCCTCCTTCACCCAAAAATGTCCTGTGAAGTCCACTCCAGTGTTCCTATAAGGAACCTCAAATTTAACACGAGAAGTTGGTAGATTGGCCATGTTCTCAGGCAGCACCGGCCTAGAATTGTATCTTTTACACTTTGTGCAGGAATTCAGGGCATTTTTGACTGCCTGCCTCCCTTGAGGTACCCAGTATCCAAGACATCTCAATTCTGTTAAGGTTGACCCTATACCCAGATGGGAACATTTAAGATGGCAGTCTAATATCACAAGTTGGGTCAGGTGATGATTCTTGCCCAGCAACAAGGGATTCTTAACTTCATAAGAAAACTGAGAAGACCTGTCCAGCCGTCCATGCCATTGGATCAACCCTTCCTCATCCAGAAAAAGTGAGAAAATTTTTGGGTGCGTCACCAAAATCCTCTTTTCATGGTAACAAAAAGGAAAGAAAAAAAAGGGGAAAAAAGCATTTATGGCAAATTTCTCGGAAAGAGTAACTAGAGGAAAAGAGCAAAAGAAATACAGACCCGAATGTGTTCAAAATGATCCAAGTTTATTAAAACAAAAAGTTATCAATTGCCTTTATTTCCCAAGGCTGGGGTTAAAAAAACCCTTAAGAAAAATTTAAAATACATATAAAAAAAATACAAAAAAAGGCGTCAATCCTTACTTGCAAGAAAGGCTGAAAGAAAGAACACATCAAAAAACGGAAAACAGTCCTTTTAACAAAATGTTATTTTTTTTGACAAAATGTTCTTTTTTTTGACAAAATGTTCTTTTTTTTTTTTTTCTTTTCCGAAAAGGAGGAAGAAGAAATTTCCTTTGTTAAGGCTCTTGTGCCTTTTAATTCAAAGGGGATAGAAGACCATAAAGCCGCTTTGGTAGGCTTTATGAGGGGTAAATTCTTGAATTATGGAAGATTTGAAGGTTGAAAATCTTTCAAAAGAGGGGATTTCCTTTCTAGGAGCCATATTCTGCTCGGCGAAATTAAATTTTGTTCTTAGAGAAGAACTCCCCAACACACGGTAGTTTCCTTCGTTAATCCTTTGATTAATTTACCAGTTGTAAGACTCTTATTTGCCTTTTAATAACTGGTACTAATTTTTCAGTCGTAAGAAACTAGTTGTCTTTTAATGACTGGGAATAAATTTACGTTAAAAGTTTAGTACCTCCCAATGGAGTTCTAAACAAACGTCTTTCTCTAAAGGAGAAAATTTAGGAAAATTAATTTTAACGTCAAGACCCCTTTTGACGGAGAACGAAATTAGCCTACTTCTTCTTAGGCCGGCTAGGTTCGAACTGACGAAAAAGGGCGAAAGGCCCATCGTCCTCCTCCTCCTCCTCCTCCCCCTTCCAGAGGGTAGGAGTGGGGTTGGCTGCTAGAAAGCGAACTATACCTAAGCTGCTGCTGATGATAATAGAAGTGACCTGCCGGTCAAGGAATGCGTTCCTTGACTCAAATGCGGAGATGCTGAATTGGTATAAATAAAAAAATAAATAAAAATTATTTCTTTATTAAAAATTTCCACAAAAGATCAAGTGCCTGAACACGATTAGGTGCAGGCTTTACCATAGGATTCCGCAGGTAATTCAATTCAGGCATGGAGATCACCGAAGCACACTCCTCATCCACAATCGCAGCAAAATTTGTTGACGAACGAACAATCTGCTGGCACCTATCATCAAGACAGTGCAACTCCTGCTCCGACCAAGTCAAGACCCCACCGCGCAACCAAGAAGGGCCATGGTACCAAAAGTCAAAGTTGTTCCAGAACTTTCTTATCGTTAATCCACGAGTGAGCCGGGTTTTCGGTGGTAGAAATATACCTGAAGGTCAGCCTGATGCCGTAGTTTGTTCCAAATCCAGGCTCATTAGTAAAACATCCTTTAGCCTGTTTCTAGCAAAGATGCTTTTACTAGTCATCGTTTCTGATAAAATCCATGACAGTACTACTTGTGCATCTGTTACCACACACAACCTAGAAGGGCGGACACCCTTGCATCCTACCAAGATAGTGGGCAAACACTTCAGAGCAAGAAATACCGCCATTAGTTCTAAAGTTGGTAATATCTTATCCTTCACTGGAGCCACTCGTGCTTTGGCAAAGATCAATGCAGAATTGTTGTCCTGAACATAGTAGGCTGCAAATCCATATGCTTCTTTAGAAGCGTCACAAAACAGGTATAACTCTCCAGTTCGGTTCCCGTCATGGGCCTGTCTGCAGAACTGCATGTCACTCAATTTAGATAAGTCTTCTGCCAAGTTCCTCGAAGAAGACTGAAACTCTGGAGAGACTTCCTCATCCCATTGCACACCTCGCTTCCATAATTCTCCCACCAAAATCCTACTCCTTATAGTCACGGGCAGGCAAAGAGATAAGGGATCAAATACTTTTGCCGATTCCGAAAGGATTTGCCTCTTAGTAGATGCACTCGGATCACACTTTACAGGGGCAGTGCGGAGCTTTTCTGAAATAGGATCATACTGGTACCCGAGCACCATCTCCCATCCGGCCTCATGAGTACTCAGTGTACCATCTTTCCTCATCTCCTCCCTAAGGCTGTCGCAGTTTGAGTTACATGACTGTACCACAAATCCACCTCCCTGCAACTGCTTCCTAACCTGGGAATACAGCCTTACAAGCTTTGCTGGGTCAGACTCAGTCACCATTAGGTTGTTGACATAGAATTGGTTCTCCATCGCAACTCGACATTCATCAAAAGGATACTGGGCTGCATGAAACTTCAGGATACTCCCCAATATAAAGGGACTCGAGGTGAAATCGGAAATCAGCGTGGCATAGCGGAAACATCGAAGGCGATCACCATCCTTCAAAAAAAACAACCTGTTCTTGTCTGCCTCCAGTGCAAGGCGAACCATCAAGAAAGCTTTCCTGATGTCTGCAGTCAAGACAAACTTATTCGATCTAAAAGACATTAACAGGTCCAACATATCTCCTGTCATATTTACATCAGAGTATGCAGCCTCGTTAAGAGAAGTAGAGCCACCGACCTTCAAGCTACAGTTAAATACAGGCCTGATTTTAGTAGTAGCTGCTGGATCCGTCTTGAAAACGGGCCAATGAGGTATCCATACATAGTCCACAAAATTTTGAGGATCCACCTGCCTCTTGTTGCTGCTGAAGGAATACATTTACATACTCTTACTTACATACAGCCCCTTTTTCTCCAGGCTCCTGATCACACAATCCAAAACGTGCAAAGCAATAGCATGATTAGAAGGAACTAGAGCCAGCTTATCTGCATGCCAGGGTAACTGCACGTGATATTTCCCATCCCTGAATGTTATAGATTCCTGGAACTGCCAAATCATACCCTGATTATATCCTGAAATCTCTTCTCCGTCCTGAATGCCCAACGACTCAATGCTGAACATTTTCTCCAATCCTCTTTCCACATTGCTAGAGGGAAAGACATCCACCCAGGGGTCTGCATAGGTAGGATCGGCTTCCAGGATGAAGCAAACATGCGATGATTCCACTTGGGGAGTATTCTACATTACTGCATTGAACAAAGTAGAATCTCTTGAAATAGGGGAAGGATTTGTAGAAAAAAAAATATTTACCTCACCAAAGGGAATAGAACCAGCAGGAACAGAGAAAGCCCAACCCCCCAAACAAGGCACCAACTGTAAGGGACCCAAATGTTGCACCAGATCCAGACCCATAATTCCACTTATAGCCACTAAATCAGTGCCCGACTCAAATTGCCCAGACAGAGAATTTCCAGTTCGTTTGAACTCTTCCAACAGCAAATGCCAATTTTTTAAATATAAAGATAGGTCCAATGAGTTGGCAATCAGTACCGGAAAGTGCCCCACATGACCAGACCCTAAGTCCACATCCAATTTCACCTCTCTGTATATTTGCTCACATTCTCCAAGAAGAGTAGTCAGCCTCAAATGACAATCCAAACTGTCAGAACTCAAGGAACCCAAGGAGTGCATGACATCATCAGACAAATACGTTCTGCCACTGCCAGCATCCAATAGGCAGTTTACAGAGATAGTTCTTCCTCCTCGACTGAAGGTAACACAAATCAGAGGAGGTAGTTTACTCGAGTAACCAGAAGGAAACTGACAATCTGAATCTATGCGGAAAGAAACATCTCGGGTTGTAGTGACTCTAGATTTTGAAACGGTTACCCGAGAATTGTTTCGATGGATATCCAAAGAACCAGGCAACCCGCAGCCTTTAATTAGTAAGCCTTTAATAGCCTCACTGATGTCTCGCATCAAAACTGACAGAGAAGGAATTCTAGAGCCGCATAACTGAATAAGCTCTCCCTTCAATGCTCTCGGAAATTTCAAAAAAAGTATTTTGGCCATTAATCGGTCCCCCTTAGAACCATCCTCAGAGAAATCACAATCGAGAGAGCTGGCCAGTCTTCCAGAATGAAAGCTGTTCTGCAGATGAAACTACCAAGATCCTCATAAGAACTCTCCTCCTTGGGGGAGAAATCGATAATATCTTGGAATATCTTATCAATGATGTCACTAACATCTAAATATTCTCGTTTCAATACTGCAAGTGTTTGCTGATAATTTGTATTGACGCAACTTAAGTGATTAATCAGCAGCAGTTTAATTTTTCTGCATCATTTGCCATGCCTGCTGCACAATTTTCAAATCTTGATAAAAAATTATAAAAACTCATTCTATCGTTTTCCATTTCATGATCACTGAACGTTGGTCCAGTGATTTGAACTTGAGGAAGTTTAACAGTGAATGATGAATGAGCTCTGTCAATAGAAGGTCCAGGCGTATAAGGAAGGGAAGGTCGCTCCGGATACCCACTAGCCTCTGGAGGATGTAACAGGAGAGAGAGACATCCTCTAATTCCTTCCGTATATTCAGCTCGTAACTTAGCCAATCGGACTCCATAAGCTCTCTTTCCCCTTCAGAGACACAGGAAAGTTGCAACTTGCAGATGGAGATTTCAATTTCGTTGATATATTCCAAAATTTCCCTGTGGAATACAGAAAATATAGCAGGAGTAATCTCTGTGCCACGGGACAAACGAAGCCTACCCTTGATTTTCATCTTCAGAATGGAAATCTGGTTACGGTGTCGCTCTCTGGAATCTGCTACAGCTGAAGTATTAGAGGTTTCCATATCCTTGTACGAGTAATTGAACAATTTCCAGAAATGTCACTAATTGCTGTTACTAATGACATTCAAAGTTCCATTAGAAATTGTGTTGAACTAGTGTATTTTTTTCGCAAATTGTTGAAAAAAAATCATATAACTGAGAGTAGCTAACCTGAAGTGAGGTTGCGAAAAAAATACAATCTTCTCCGCGACCTTCTTCTCAGGTCTTGTAACCACAGTAACATAAAAATAAAGGAATGAAGTAACTCTTCACAAAGGAGGAAGGTTTTTATAACAATTACCTTACTCTATTAGTATAAATAACCACAAGGCTATTGTTCTTCTTGACTGTTGGAAGAGCATCCTCACCTCCGGCAGCTACACTCAGGTAAGCTATGTATTATTCACTACACTATATATATATGCTTAATGAAAAACTTTCCCGTTTTCTTTATGTCAATCGAAACCTTTCCAATTAAACAATTATGAATATATGTTCTTTTTCACTTTCTTTATTTACTTTTTTCATAGTTCTTTCCCTAAGGTAATTAATATCTAGTTTAATTTTTTTGTTATTTATTTCTAACTTCGACCATAGTTTAAAATACTGATTTTTCCTGTGCATTTTAACGGCAGGTACGTGAAATAAAATGGCGTCTCCAGTTTCAGCGATAACGTGTAGAAGTACCGAGATATCAGTACTAGTGCACTTATTGATCCGTTCTGAAATAATAATGTTATTATTTAGAAAGCCATTCTTAACACGTGGAGAGAAGGGTGTTTTTAAACTTGAAAACACTATCTAAAAATAGCACGGATCAATAAGTGCACTAGCACTGCCATTGAGATATCTTTAACAAAAAGTAAGTGTAAAATGTTTTTGTGAGCAATCATCCAAGGATGTTTAAATTCACTGCCGCTCCCCTCCTCGCAACTCTCGTGCATTATCTACTGAAAAGAGAGTGTTAATCATAAAAAAGTAAGGTTGGTTGTATAAAAAATAGAATGGAAATTTAAATTTCGTTCCTTTTTAATCTTTTCTTTTTTTTTATCAAATTGCTCTGCTCCTACATTTTACTTAAGAAATGGTTGACAAACAGTATACTTAAGTATACTTATACGGTAAGGAAGTTTAGATTTTTATACGGTAAGGAAGTTTAGATTTTTTTATATGGTAAGGAAGTTTATTTTTTATACGGTAAGGAAGTTTAGATTTTTATACGGTAAGGAAGTTTAGATTTTTATGCAGTAAGGAAGTTTAGATTTCTCAAAAAATTTTCCCCTTTCGTCTCGCTCATACCGAAGAAGTAGCATCTTTTCCTTTTTTTTTTTTCTTTTTTTTTTACGTTGCACAGTGGAGTGCCACATTCGACTTTTCTTCATACAATTTGTTTGCCACTTCGGTCGGACATATGACCGTTTTGGGCAATGCACATGTTCTATCACTCTATTAAAAACCTCCTTCTTAAATCTTATTGTTCCCAAAATTTTACTATTGTATTAAAAAAAATTACATTTGCAAATTATTTATGAATATCAGAAATAATAAAGGACCAAGGATCGATCCCTAAGGTACACCCACATTTATATCATACTAGCAGTTCAGCCCGGCTTTGTTCGGGCCCTATATACTGTTCATAACTTTATGTGCACATGTATATATTTATTACAAAGTTTGACTCATGTCAAGGTAACCTACATCTAAAATTCCCAGTGTTTAGACCCAAAATTGGCAGAGGAGTTTGGTAGAGTTTGCAAAGGTCAACTCTTTGAACTTTGACTTCTTGGCACCCAAATTTTCGCCCAACAACTGATTAAAAAGCTGACTGCAATGTCTGAATACCCTTTATATAAAATTTTAAATGTTTAGACGCAAAATTGGCTGAATAGTTTGCTAGACACCGCAAATGTAAAATCTTTTAAATTTTGACCCCTTAGCAGCCAAATTCTCGGCCAGAAACCAATTAAAATGATTGTCCTATGTCTGAATACAATTTATGTAAAATTTCAAATGTTTAATCCAAAAATTAGCGAACCAATTTGGTAGAGAAGTCAAATTTTTTTAACATTGACCCCAATTTTGACGTTTTAACATTTATTGTTTTGTGCTTAAATCAAATAAAAAAGTTTGATCCATGTCCAAGTAACCTATATCTAAAATTTCAAGTATTTAGACCCCAAATTGTCGGAGGAGTTTGGTAGAGTTCTCAAAGAGTTGAACTTTGATCTTTTAACAGCCAAATTTCTGGCCGAAAACCGATTACAAAGATTTTCCCAAATCTCAGTACCCTGCATATCAAATTTCGAGTCTGTAGACTAAAAATTGACAGTTATTGCGTAGGGAAATGTACACAGACAGACACACAGACACATTCACATTTATAGATATATTAGCATGAGTGCCCAGCGTTGTCCAGGTGTTGGGAGGTGTATGCTGAGCAAAAAAAAAAAAACAGTCAATTTTTTTAACTTTGACCCCTACTTTGACCCCTTGATATTTATTGTTTTGGGCTCAAATCAAGTTATTAAGTTAGATCCATGTTCAAGGAACCTATATCTAAAATTTCAAGTGTTCAGACCCCAACTTGACAGAGCAGTTTGGTAGAGTTTTCAAAGGTCAAATCGTTGAATTTTGACCCCTTGATAGCCAAATTTCTGGCTGAAAACGGATTAAAAAGATTTTCCCAAATCTCAGTATCCTGATATCTACCATTTTTCCAGTAACCTTGGCAACGTATTTGATGTACGTGTTCCATCTCAGATCAGGAGTAAAGGTCAAGCCCAGAGGCTTATCAAGACGAGAGCCATTCATTTAAATTGATGCCAGATAGGGAATCAGAGCTTGATGTAAAGATAGAAGCTTGGTTTTAGATGCATTAAAATTAACCAGCCACTTCTTTCTCCATTGCACTACATGCTCCAGATCAGAGGAGAGAGAATCAGAAAGAACTTGGATAGTTATGGCCTTTGATGTGCTGTCATAGATGATAGTGTCATCATGATAAATGTTTACAAATGATTTTAGGATGTGATTTGGAAGATCATTGATGTAAATCAGGAAGAGAGTTAGGCCCAGGATGGGCCTCTGAGGGACTCCGGAATTAATACTGTGAGCTTCTAATTTCAGCCCATCAACCACTACTCTTATGAACCTATCAGAGAGAAATGATTTAATAATTGAGAAAACTTTCCAACTGTACCTTAGCTGGAAATCTTGTGAAGTAGTCCTTTATGCCATACCCTATAAAAGGTGTTTGATATGTCAAGAGCAATTGCCCTAGAAAAAAAGGCTCTATTGATAGATCCGCTAAGCCTATGAGATATAACTGTAAGCACATCTGCTATAGATCTAGCAGAATGGAAACCATATTGCATGTTACTAAGAAGGTTATTTTTGCTGAGGTGGTTTACTACTTCTCCATTTAACATGGATTTCAGCAACTCAGGAGATTATTGGTCTGTAGTGAAAGGAACATGCCCAATTACCTGAATTCTTAAATACAGGGCATTTCCGGTGTGTTGGGAAGCAATTCTACTTAAACAGCCTTGTAAGTAGGGGAACTTGTTCTGGTTGAAACTTTTTCAGCACTATAATTGGAATACCATAGGGCCAGTTGCTTTACTGGAATAAAAGTTGTTGATTAGCTTGGCAACATCACACACAGATATTTGTATGTCGCATAGCGTGTTTTCTTATACAAGAGGAAATACTGGGGATTGACGGCCTTGGTCACATGAAGTATAATTAGTTACAAAGTTCTTGGCAAAGAGTCTGACTTTGTCTGATGCTGACCATTGATGATGGTTGGGATTGAGCACATGCTTCTGTTCAGGATCCTGTTTGCTATTTGCCAAAACTAGTGGGAACCAAGCCACTGTTCAGCTACTTTTGACTTAACGAACTGAGCATACAACTATGCTCATTTTGCATTTTTTATTACTTTTTCACGGTGGTTGGTGGCAGTCCTAGAATCAGCTTCAGTCTCAGCACAGCTTCCTGTTTTTCTTTGATCCTCTTTCCATAAAGGCAGTACTATCTTTTAAAAAATTTCTTCTCTGTATATGTGTCTTTACTCACCTCTTCTTATGAGAAGCGTTTGGCTTTGAAATGCCATGGCCTAAAGTGGTTTCCCTATTCCGAAATATTATAGTCCCTTTTGAACTGATAGCATAATAAAATTTAATTGTAAATTTTTTATCCTTTTGTTATTTTAACTTATTCTATAAAATTAGTTCATATTTTTAATAGTGTATTTTAAACCCCATTTCCAAACTCCCATTCTTATCTGAATTCATTTTAACTGGCGAGTCTTCTCCCCATGTTATACAATAAAATACGATAATAAAATTTTGTTAGAGGATCTTGCATAAAAAAAGCTTTAAATTTATTTAAAATTTTAACCATCCCTTAATCTACCTTTAAAATAGATATTAATAAAAAAAATTAAATCTATTTTATTGTATTATTTTATTCCATTTTTATATTCCATGCTATGTACATGCTTGAAACTCTATTATTTTCTCAGATTTTTCTCGCATGTCATTTTGTTTGTAATATATTAGTAATAGTTAGCAATATATGTAATATATTAGTAATAGTTAGCAATATATGTAATATATTAGTAATAGTTAGCAATATATGTAATATATTAGTAATAGTTAGCAATATATGTATATACACAATAGAAAATGTGGAAATACGCATCTCTTTTCTAGTATTCATCACCTTTGGTAAATGAGTTTGTATGTTTTAAATTATTAATACAGAAATTGAAAATGATACCGTTCCAATTAAATGAAAGAAAGAAGTATTAAAATCGACTCTTAAGGTAAATACTCAGTCCCTCCCTCTTACTGCTCTAATCCTATGCTTATCTATGTAGAATAGAGAGAAACTTTAAAGTAAGATACTCAATATCTTCATTCATGCGGAGGCGCAAAAATACTTGGTGTAAAAACCAGGCACACAGGTTACCTCTCTCGGTGCGATGGACCCGTAGATCTTGTCAGATCATCCATCTAAAAGAAAGAAAACTAATAATAAAACTGGCAGAGGGAGGCCTCCTCAGTTATGGTCAATAACCTTCCTGGAGCTGGTGACTCGAACAAATTCCTGGTTTGTAAACCTAACTTGCTAAAGGAGCAGATAGGTTCTGCTTATCGTCAGCTTTCAGACTTTTTCTTTGTCTATTAGCCAGACCAGAAGTACAATACAAAGGACTCACCAGAGCCACCTTGTGCTTGGCCTTGTTTTCTGACTAGGACATTGAATGCTGTCCCCTTATTCCCTATTTTAAATTTCACTTTTTCTCTCAGAAACTGAGAAAATTAGGTTTGCTTGTATGCCACTTGTGCTCACATGACTTATTTGAGCCGGACTTGTGTAAGGGGTTGAGGCTAACTGATTGACAGTTTGTTTGGCTGCTGTTTCCGACTTACAGTACAGGAGCCCTAATTCTTTGGTAATGCTTAGACCGACTGCTCTGTCATCAGTTGTATAATATCAGAATAGTTGTAGTGCCGTGTTGCGCATAGAAAGGGACCCTGCTGCTATCTCTGGTAGGCTTTCACGAGACCACAACTTCTAGACAGAATTCAACTAATGGGCCACTGTGTGTATACTTGGTGTCAAAACCGGCCCACTTTGCTCAACACTCTTCTAATATTAGACAAAAATGTAATGAAATGACAACCCAAACAAATATCACAATAAAACAAGACAACCACCCAAACAAAACCAATTCGCCTCCGCCCTTGAGGCTCCCTTTCACAAATATCCGTGGGCTTAGAGGTAATATAGATGATGTAGAGTCTTACTTTTTAGTAAACTCTTCGGATATCTTAGCATTAAGTGAAACAAACTTACATTCTTCAATCCCCGCTAACTACTTTAACATGCTGTAAGGACTCAGATAGATATATGCACAGGCTTGGAGTCTATATCCATAGCACCTTCCCTTAAAGATGACCAGGCTTTTATGTGATTTTGACTAACATTTCATCTGATAGTATAGATGCAGCACTCCTTGGATAGTAAGACCAAAATACATGGGTTTGGTGACTTTAATAATTGGCTTGGGTTCTCAGATTACACAGATGCAGCTGGACGCTATACTTATAGCTTCTCTATAGCTTATTCCCTCACACAGACAGTAATGTTTCCAACTCGCCTACCAGATTGTGAACCTCAGCAGGCTTCACTTCTAGACCTATTCCTTGCTACAGTACCTGAGGATTGTGTAACTAATGCTCACAGTCCACTTGAAAACACAGACTACCTAGTGGTATCAGTTGACATCACATTTAAATCCCAACCTGAAGGTGAGAAACCATTGCTCAAAACAACAAGGTACTACAACTAGGCTGACTGAGAAACCATTAGAGAACACATCTAAGATGCCCCATGAACCAATATCTTCTTGCTTCCTGCTGAAATGTGTGCCAATGAGAAAACTGAATGGTGCAAAGCAAGCATTGAAGCACATGTTCCCACACGGAAGTATTATAGCAAGTGCCACTCACCCCCATGGTTCACTACAGATTCTGCAGCTGCCATTGCATAAAGACAGCATGCATTCCACCGGTTTGTACATTATAAGTCAAATACAAATAGGCAAAAATTCGTAGATGCTAGAAATCATTGTAAGAGTGAAATAGCAACAATCAAAAGAAAGCATGCTGAAATAATTAGGGAATGCATAGAATTGCAAAAGATAAAAACTTGTGATTTCTGAAAAATCTATAATAGTGTAGTGAATAAAGGACAATCAGTAATCCTTTCACTGAGCAACAACCAGAAGGTTGCATGCACGGCAATGAAGAAGGTGGAACTGCTTGCCCGGCGATTCACCTCTAACTCCACCTTAGAGCAAACAAACAACTCCCTCCCAAATTTACTTATGCGGACTGAGGCCACATTAGATGATGTAAAAATCACCCCTTCTCATGTCCGCAATATCATAAAAAACTTAGACACCTCAAAGGCCTGATCTCATCCTTGCTATACTAATTAAGAAATGTTCAGCTGAGCTAGCCTCTATACTTTCCAAGCTCTACAATAAATGCTTTGCTTAATCTTGCTTCCCTGATAGCTGGAAGATGTGGTACCAGTGTACAGGAATTCTGGTGAAAGAACAGACCCTCTCAATTATCGCCCCATTAGTCTCTTTCCTTCTTTGCTAAAATCTTTGAGACCTTAATTAATCAAGCACTAATTCACCACCTTGCAAAAGCAAATCTTCTCTCTGACAAGCAGTATGGATTCAGGCAATGTCGTTCTACTGCAGATATTTTAAAATTCATCTCTGAATGCATTTACCGTGTATTAGATAAGACAGGCGAAGCCATAGCTGTAGCCCTTGATATATCCAAGGCCTTTGACAAAGTCTGGCACAAAGGGCTGCTAATGAAAATTAAATTGTACGTTATAACGGGACATACATTTTAATTTTCATTAAATCCATCTTAGACAATTGAAGCATACAGGTTGTCACTGACGGACGTACACCAAGCAGCATAACTTTAATGCAAGAGTGCTTCAGAGGTCGATCCTTGGACCATTATTACTCCTGATATTCATAAACGATCTCCCTGATAATATTGTATCCGAGATGGGTATATTTGTTGATGATACAACGCTCTATAACAAGCATGATAGAAGAACAGATGTACATAAATCTAAGACAATGGCAGAATCGTTAAAAAATTATGGAATGGGGCCACAAATGTATGGTAATATTTAATGCTAGTAAAACTAAGCTGCTCTCCTTTAACAATTACAAGACGTCTCTCCAACTGCCTATATCAATGACAAATAACACCCTACCTGAGAATTCTACCTTCAAATTCCTCAGCCTAACATTTGCAGGCAATATAAACTGGAATAAATACATAGAGGATATTGCAAAGGCTGCTGCAAAGAAGGTGAGTTCTCTCTGTCGAGTTAGAAGACTATTCACATCTGAGGGTATTCTGTACCTCTACAAGGCCACCATTCGCTCATGCATGGAATATTGTTGTCACATGATAAAGTCCAAAAAAGAGTTGTCAATTTAATCGGTCCCACTTTATCAACTAAGCTCCAGCCCCTGTCCCATCACTGCAATGTTGCATCTCTGTACCTGTTTTACAAATATTTTAATGGAATGTGTTCTGATGAACTCGTTGCACTTGTACCCCCTCGCCATATATATCCTTGATAAACCCGCTTAGCAATAACATCTCACACCTTCACTGTTGAGATCCCTAGATGCAAGAAAGCTTTCTATTCTAATAGTTTCTTCCCTCGGACAGCTAGACTTTGGAATTCCCTTCCTGCTAACTCCTTCCCAGTTCATACTGATATGCAGAAGTTAAAATGTTACATAAACCAACATCTTGTTAATCTTTCCTAGACATGGTCCCAAATAGTAGCCTTTTACGCCCAAGTGGTTATATGCCTTGTTAGAAGTAGACGGGAGTAAAAAAATAAATAAATAAAGCTGGTATAGCGTATAGTTGAATATAATTATTGTACAAGTGAATGTTAAACGTCAAAAATGATATACATGAAAAGTAATTATAAAATGCTGAATAGGTGTGGGAGGCTGGTATATGGATCTGCAGAATAGATTTTCACATAGGAGTCAAGGAGTCAGAGTCGGAGATATCAAAGGAGTTGAAGTCGGACTTTTACCATCCGACTCCGCAACCCTGATAGGATGCTGATTATATGATGTAGTGTCAGCCTTGTGTGTGAGTGAAGAAAAAAAGAGAGTAAATTTGTTTTTGTTTATGCTATTATTACACTTTTATTTCAATATCTGATTAATAGTAGTAAAAATAATAATTCAATGTGTAACTATCAAAATTAGTTAAAGCAAGAAAAACATGTCGACACACATAATTAATATAGATTAAACATTTTAATGGTTTTTACAGCAGATTATTCAAAAGTAGTAGGTTTTCAATATCTAGATCAGCTTTGTTCATTGTTTGCTTTTATAGTAATCCATCATGTCTAAATATTAAAACACTGAAGATAAACTAATGAAGAATAAACAAACTATTGACTGATGTTGTTCATTTATTGATTGTGTAAATTATTTAGAGTGAAAAGACACACTTAGATGCTTACATTTTTCATTAAAAGTGTTTCTGCCCATTCCTCTCACATATGAATCCCCTTTCTATGGCCGTAGGATCTTGCATTTTAGTTCAGTTGACTTATTTGGTTCTCTTTTTTCTACTTATGGTCGTGTGTTTCATTTGTTATGCTATATTGAGCTATGGTATTTCATTCATGTCACTCCTCCACTCCTCTTTGAACAAGGACAGACATCCTTTCGAAACTTGTAGGTTGTAGAGATGGGATTGTTTGTGACTCTAGCTAATCATTGCTCGTATGCTAGATAATGCCACCTCCAACCTCACCAGTAACACATATTTCAGCGAAACAAAAGGCAATATTTTAGAAGTTGGTTTTCAAGTCTGAAACATTTTATTTATTTGAAGAAAGAATTGTGCAGCAACCTTTTTTATTATCATCAAACGTTTTCTCTGCCTATTGTGGAAAACTTTTAATGAGGTCTTGGCTATCTCCAATACCCCCCCCCCCCATCCCCGTTTCTTACTACTTTCTTTTATTATGTGGTTTGTAGTATTCAGGAGTTGCAGGTTGTTAAAGGCGGTCTCATAGAAAACTTAACCGAAGGTAAAATTTCAGAAAGAAAGTTCAACTGGCTCTAATTCTGTAAAAATTGTTAAAAAGTAAAAAATTTCTGGAAAAAAGAAATTATCAAAAGGAATAAATCTTAGTCACTTAACTGGAGTGAAACTGAATACAATAAAACCATCATTATAAAGAAAGAGTTTAGAAACGATTGGAATTTAAATGTTGAAAAAGTGTTAGGGTGAGTTGGACGAGACACGGTTCACGTCTGCTTGGGTTGACATCTTCAATTCAACTGATTAGAATCGGAAACATGTATAAGTCGTGAAATAGGCATTCTACACAAAGTATTTTCATTGGATAACAGATCAATCATTTCATATAGAAACATCTATTCGCATAGAATTTTACTGGTCCTGAGGTGGGTATTCTTTTTTTTATATGAGAGTTTTGCTTGAAGCATATCGATTATATAGAATAATGTTTTTTTTTTAGAGACTGACACAATGCGTTAATTTAGCATTAAATTTGGATGTAATTTGCTTTTATTTCTTTTTGTTATTGCATATGTGAAATATTTTGAGAAGGGAAGATAAAAAGAAACTAATATTTATGTGTTAATTCATTAGTTTCATAAAATGGAAGTAATGAAACAAGTGTTGCATATCTAAATGCAAATAAATTCCTAGCAAATAAATAGCATAAACTCCATGACGTGACTCCGTCTTTTAGTCTTTTTTTACAATCTCAAAGAGATTTGACACTTTTTCAGCATCATCTGTGAACTGGGGCTTAAACATCTCCTTCAATGAACATTTTTTTTTAACTTTTATTCATCCCAAACATGGTATATTACTACAGAGGGGTTACTGTGATTAGGGACAAATTTATAGAGTGCATCCTAAGTCGGTAGTTGTGCAGCAAGATGTTTGCTCACATTATCCAAATTTCTGCATGCTGATGCAACATTTTTGGTACAACACATTCTTTCATACACCACACACCAAATAAATATTGTTATTATTAAGCCATTCCTTTCGTTCGACACCCTGGCCTAGAATTCCAGTATTTTTCTTTATTTCATGTTTCAAAATATTGTTTGTATTATTTGATTGGTTAGTATTTGCTCCTTTTCTTTCAATGACACATGCACACACATGAAGACAAACATTTAATTCTCTCCTACATTAAATTCAAGATTTAATGTGAAATGATTTGATCATCTTTTTACTGATCAAGATCAAGATAGTTGAATGTCCCCTGTTAAGAACCATAAGCCTCAGTGATATAGAATGTACCGATTCAAATCCATTAATTTAAAAGTATTGAGTTTAAAGTAAGTAACAAATTCAATACTTATACAAATCACAGAATCTATGTAAAAGTTCTTTTAACGCACATCCAAATTTTCTAAAGTTTTTGAGAAATGTAGTGTTTATTCGCTATATTGATTACTGTAAATGTTTCCAATGATCAGAAATGTGTTCGTTCGCTTTTGAATTATTTTCTTGAATCTTTAGCAAAGAATGTTTAGGGCATAATATTTTAGAGGTATAATATGAATACGTACAATATGGACACAACCTTCCATTGGAAAATCAAAACATTTTATATGCATTACATTTTATCGTTAGTTATTAACATCAATTAAGCAAAATTCTCTGAATTTAAATGTTTTAAGACCCATTAAAATTATTTTAATTTTCTAAAGTCAAAATTATATAATGGATTTTGATCCAAATTGGAATACAAATTCTAGACATAAGATTATTTGCTATTATTATATATCGATTTTAATCTTTATAAAGTGGTGCAAAATTGTTTTGTTTAGAAAATTCATTTTACCCATTCTGTGATGCGTATCTTTCTAATATATATATCAGAGGAAGATTTTTAGAGCTAAATTTAATTCTTACAGTGTCCTTAGGGCAGTAAAATATTAATTGAAACAAGGTGTCATAAAATTATTAATGTTTGTTGAGGTAATATTTTTTGGTTTGATTTTTAAATGCTGAAGATCATAATCCTTATCACATGAAAAGTAATAAGTCTTCAAATTTTTCTGTAATATATAATAAAATAAAAACGATTATTCAGAAAAAAAAGAAAAACATTATAGCTTTGCAAACGCAGGCACAACATTTATATTCACCATTGTCAGACTACTAGCCAATATTTGATATAAATTTCGCACATACTATCAATTGCTTTCAGTCATTATCATAAATTTTCAAAATAATTCCTAGAAGAGTCACATTCCAAAACAAGTCATACTTACCGGTAGTAGCACAATATTTACTCATTTATTATTTTCTCCTCTCCCTTTCCTCAATGACACTGGGAACTTTTCTAGAGTTGTCACAGATTTTTTACATCAGCACCATTTGTGTTTATAAAAGTTTGAAAGCAAATAAAATTTGCTTTCAAATAGTTTCACCAAACAAAAAAATTTCTTATTCTAAATTTTCCTACTTTAAATATAAAAATATACAGATACAAATTTAGTCACGCAACATCTTTTATTTACGCATTGCAGGATTCCAACTTATTCTGTATTTTCAACTAATAATTTAATAAAATGATATTATAGCATGTTTCATAATTTTATTTTTGTTTATACTAAAGAAAAATGCATTTAGAGTTTTATTTAGTTTTACAGTATTCACTTTATACCTATCAAGTACTCTTAGTCGGTAGCAACGATTACGATGACTACATACTTTTATCAGAACAAGGGAATATCGGGTTAAGTAAATTTTGAACAGTTAAAAAAACTATTGATAATTACACAGCATGGCGTTAACACAAACAATAACTTTGACTCTAATGAATGATGCAAACTAATATCTAGCTTCGTACACTTAGCTCTGACTCAAAGGAATCGAATATCACAACTGACATTGAACAAAAAATTCTTTTTCATCTATTTCTTACCGTTATTGCAATTCACAAATGAGTACTTATGTAGAATACGAACCTAAAATAATAACGACAGCATTTTGTAACTATTATGGATTTTCATACACAAACAATATCATATAACGTTACATTTAAATTGAACATCATAGCTAAAAAAAATAGCATGGTCTGTATTCTGCATGCATACAAAAACATATCTGTACCGACGTAGTAAATCAGGATTGCTTATAATGGAGAATAGAGTACTCCTTACTTTGTTCAGGCTTGGCACTAAACACAACATTAGTTATGGCCGCCTTTGAATGACGGTTAGGGCCAGTGAACGACTGTTGATGGCAACCAGTGTTCACCAGTGACCGTGGGTAAACACCAATACCCACAAGTAAC